>NW_008329624.1:2356119-2383095 GCF_000622305.1 Nannospalax galili
CAACTGTGAACCTAGAAACTTACAGCCACTTGTGAAAGAGATGTACTCTTGCTCTGGAGTGTGTTACTGAATATATTAAAGCTGTAATAAAATGCTTCTTCTAATCATGTAGTTATTAGAAATTAAAAGAATATATCCTTTTCTATATCTCTCTGGATTTTTCTGTTTTGCTGAGAATTGAATACTTTATCTTCTTAAAAATTTCTTTCTTTCTTTTCTTTCTTTCTTCTTTTTTTTTTTCTTGAGACAGGGTCTCCCTGTAGCCCCAGCTGTCCTGAAACTCACTATGTAGACCAGGCTGGCCTCAAACTCACAAAGATTACCTGCCTCTGCCTCCCAAGGGCTGGGATTAAAGGCGTGCGCCACCAGACCTGGGCACTGCTGTATTTTGTTCAGCATCTTTTTTTCCTTTTCTTTTTGAGCCAGTTATGGATGGTTATGAGCTGCCATGTGAAGGAAATTTCCCAGCTGAGGCTCCCTCAACCCAGGTGTGCCAAGTTGACACTAAAACTATCCAGCACAGCAGGTGTTTCTCTTTAAATTTTTCTTTAAAGTTATGTATGTGTGTGTGTGTCTGTATGTGGGTTATGGGGGTGCGGTGCCACAGAGGTCAGAAGGAGGGGGTCAGATCTCCTGGACCAGGAGTTACAGACCGTTGTAAGTTGCTCAGTATGGGTAATGGGAACTGAACTCGGGTCCTCTGCAAGAGCAGTATGTTCTCAACCACTGAGCCATCTCTCCAGCCGCCAAGGTTGTATTTCATAGTTGATTCCAGATCTAATAAAGTTGGTAATCAAGATTAACCACTATGAGGCTGGAGAGAGGTGGTTAAGACTGGTTAAGAGCACTGGCTGCTTTTGTAGAGGACCCGGGTTCAGTTTCCAGCATCTACATGGTGGCTGACAGCCATCTATGACTCCAAGTCTAGGGAATCTGATGCCCTCTTCTGAATTCTACAGGCATTGCACACATGGGTGCACTTACAAGCATGAAGGTAAAACATTCATACACATAAAATAAAATAGATAAGAATAAATTTTTTTAAATTTAAATGCCTAAACATCACATGGAGCTTATGTTAAGAGATGTTCAGCTGAAAAATAATTTGTAAATACCTAATATTGGTTTCCACCATAAGGACATTTATTGCTTATTAAGCCAAGAAGTCTGGAAGCACGTGGTTCTAAGGTTTGTTTGGCAGTCAGTGATGTCATTTTGGTCTTGAGTGTTGTGAAACTTCTGCTTTGCATTTTCAGCTTGCTGGCCTTGTCTTTGCCACCTCATGGATCTACAAAGGCCACCACAGGCCACATACCATAGTTCATACAACGTCTACAGGCAGGACAGAGGTGAACTTGGGGGGCATTTGTCCTGGAGCTTCCCTTCCCCATCTCTCACCAGGGAAGAACCCTTCTTCAGAGACCCCTTTCTCTTGCATCTCATTGGCCAGAATGGGTCAGCTGCTCTTCTGCCAGGCGCTGGCAGGGAGAAACAGGACTCTTATGACCAGCTAGGACCAATTGTCATTCATCTCCTGAGGCCAGCCGGATGGCCATAAAGACTAGGTGGTGCTAGGCAGGAAAAGTGGGCTGGAAGTTGGTAGACAGCTATAGGACCTGTCATCCTGGTTTTTAATTTGGTCATCATTTAATGGTCCTTGTGATCCTGAGCCAATCACTGGCTTCTTGTAGCTCCCTGTTCGTTCAGTGTCTGAAAAATTAGGATGATCACACCCACATCATAGAGTTGTTTTCTTGGGAAAACAAAGTAAGATAATATGTGGAAAGTGTCCAATATGTTTTTTTTGCTTGTGTGTGCATGTGTATATGTGTATGTGTGAATGTATGAACATGTATGCACATGCATGTGGCGATCAAGAGTTGACTTCCCCAACTGCTTTCCATCCTATTTTTGAGACCAGGTCTCTCACTGAACCTGGGGCTCACCAATTCAGCTAAGCTGGCTGGTAAGCCCCAGGGATCCTCCCGTCTTTACCTCCCGGAGCTGGAATTCTAAGTGCTCTGCCACACCTGGCTTTTACATGGGTGCTGGGGATCTGAACTCAAATACTCAAGCTTGTACAGCTAGTACTTTGCTGACTGAGCCATCTTTCCAGCCTGAGTATATTTGACTGTATGGTGACATACCATGAGTATATTTGACTGTACGGTTTCATATCATGAGTATATTTGACTGTACAGTGACATACCATGAGTATATTTGACTGTACGGTGACATACCATGAGTATATTTGACTGTACGGTTTCATACCATGAGTATATTTGACTGTACGGTGACATTCCACACCCCCAAGAAACAGCAGTGCCCGCCCTCCCTTGCTACTTTGGATGGCAGTGGGAAGGACCGCCTTGCAGAGCCATCTGTTCCCACTTTTCAGTTTCGATAAACTCTCTCTCCATGACAAGACACCCATGAGCGTTGCCAAAGTCAACATGTTTGGCTGCAGTGTTCACGCCACGACACCTGCTGCTCTGACAGGGCTCTGTGCTGTTTTGTACATATTGATTTTGGACAGTGACTGCTGCAATTCTGTCTTCGATTTCTTATGGGGCAGATTTAGCATCTGGCAACATGACCTCTGACTGCAAGGGGTCTCCAAACAAGCATCAGAGTTGGCCGTGTGCTAGAGCCCGGCTTTAGGAGGAGAGGGGAAGGGCATTTGCCTGGGCGGGGCACTGCTTCTGCAGAGAGGGGAAATTCCACACTCACACCAGTTTGTTCAATGTACCTCAAGCTTGCAAACATTTTCACAGAGAGCTCCCGGGTTTTTTTCTGTCCACAGTAATCCATCAGCTCTAGATCCCAAGCCTAGCATCCTTTCATTCCTCCTATACAGCCCCAGTCCAAGCCTCGGCCCAGCCAGGACAGCCATAAACCTACTCAGGAGGCCTTAATCATCAGCCAGGGAGAGCCCAAAAGCTGGACAAACCCAGATGTCACTGCTGCTGCAGCGGCTGGTATTTTTCCTATAGCTGTGGCTGCAAGAGTTAACAAGGTCTAGATCCTTCCCGGGCCCCAGAACCCCTCATAATCTGAGCTTGCCTCCCACTCAAACCCCTGTTCTCTCTCAGAATGGGTTTCATGGGTGTGTGATGCCCCCATCAACTTGGCCTTCACTCTGCCATGGTCTTGTGGCAGTTCTGAACAGTGTGTGAACGAGGAGCATTTTCACTTTGCAGTGTATTCCTGACTCTGCCCTCTTTCCATTCTCTCCCACTGCCCACCACATTCCAGCTGGTTGATCTCTGAATGACCAAAGTATTGGGAGTTCCCCAGACTTGACTGTACGGTGACATTCCACACCCCCAAGAAACAGCAGTGCCCGCCCTCCCTTGCTACTTTGGATGGCAGTGGGAAGGACCGCCTTGCAGAGCCATCTGTTCCCACTTTTCAGTTTCGATAAACTCTCTCTCCATGACAAGACACCCATGAGCGTTGCCAAAGTCAACATGTTTGGCTGCAGTGTTCACGCCACGACACCTGCTGCTCTGACAGGGCTCTGTGCTGTTTTGTACATATTGATTTTGGACAGTGACTGCTGCAATTCTGTCTTCGATTTCTTATGGGGCAGATTTAGCATCTGGCAACATGACCTCTGACTGCAAGGGGTCTCCAAACAAGCATCAGAGTTGGCCGTGTGCTAGAGCCCGGCTTTAGGAGGAGAGGGGAAGGGCATTTGCCTGGGCTGGGCACTGCTTCTGCAGAGAGGGGAAATTCCACACTCACACCAGTTTGTTCAATGTACCTCAAGCTTGCAAACATTTTCACAGAGAGCTCCCGGGTTTTTTTCTGTCCACAGTAATCCATCAGCTCTAGATCCCAAGCCTAGCATCCTTTCATTCCTCCTATACAGCCCCAGTCCAAGCCTCGGCCCAGCCAGGACAGCCATAAACCTACTCAGGAGGCCTTAATCATCAGCCAGGGAGAGCCCAAAAGCTGGACAAACCCAGATGTCACTGCTGCTGCAGCGGCTGGTATTTTTCCTATAGCTGTGGCTGCAAGAGTTAACAAGGTCTAGATCCTTCCCGGGCCCCAGAACCCCTCATAATCTGAGCTTGCCTCCCACTCAAACCCCTGTTCTCTCTCAGAATGGGTTTCATGGGTGTGTGATGCCCCCATCAACTTGGCCTTCACTCTGCCATGGTCTTGTGGCAGTTCTGAACAGTGTGTGAACGAGGAGCATTTTCACTTTGCAGTGTATTCCTGACTCTGCCCTCTTTCCATTCTCTCCCACTGCCCACCACATTCCAGCTGGTTGATCTCTGAATGACCAAAGTATTGGGAGTTCCCCAGACCTTTGGTGGATACCACTATCACATCACACCCACGTCTCTAGGCAGACTGTCCCAAAGTCCAGGCAAATACCACTGCCTCCCCAGACCACTCACCTCTCTAGGCATGCACCTTCCCGTGAAACCACTTTCTTTACTCCTGGTGCATTGTTTCTGGTCTAGGGCCCCATACTATGCTCCAGGCCCCTCATAAGCAGTGTTGCCTTGGCCTGTTGTACACCAAAGTTCCCACACTTGAGCCAGAGCCCAGGACAGCTGTGTGCTCTCAAGAAATGCATGTTAGGGACTGGAGAGATGGCTCAGTGGTTAAGAACACTTGCAGTTCTTCTAGGGACCCAGGTTCAATTCCCAGTACCCACATACTGGCTAACAACCATTTGTAACTCCAGTTCCAGGGGGTCCAATGCCCTCTCCTGACCTCTGTGGGCATTGCACACACATGGTTCACTTACTTACATGCAGGCAAAACACTCACACATAAAATAAAAATAATAAATGAAATAACAAAAAAACAAGAAATACATGTTAAAGAAAGGGACCTGTGAGTGGCGATCAGAAAGCTGGCATTGGATCTTAGGACTTAGACTTTTGTTTTCCCTAGAAAGAGGTAATTAAGGAAGATAAAAAAAAATGTTGCTCACAGAAAGAGCTAAACATCCTATTGTTTTGATTTTGGACAAAGATCATCCAAAGGAGAAAACATGAGTGTGCCTCCGTGCACTGGGCTGTCCGTTCTCGTGCTGTGGTTGAGTATTTTGAATATTCAATGAAGGCTCAAAGGGTTTAATAAAATTAGGAGTTGAGGCAAGACACAGTGCCCAGGAGAGCACCCCTTCACACAAGGCTTAAGGCACTGCCATTCCCTTGGAACAGCAGTGAGGTGCTGTGTAGTAGCTGCAGATGGGACCCAGCCCTGAGTCAGGCTCACTGGGCTTCCAGACACTGGCAGTAGCCCCAGGAAGCTGTACTCCAAGCCCCTTCGCCACTGCTTCAGACTACTCGGCAGGGGGAGGATGTGGGGATCCACCTTCTCCAGGGGACCCTGGAGCAGCTTTCATGCCCATCTCAGTGCCCCACGTCTGGAGAAGGTCTGAAGTGGGGTTCAGGCTTAAGGACAAGTAACTGTGTCTCCTCTAAGGAGACCCAACAGTGGCCCCAAACAACCTGACCTGGAAGAGAGGTGAAGCAGCTTAGATCCTCATGAATGGATCCTCATTGATTGGAGCCCATTTCGCCCATTCCCACCTCCACAGGAGGGTGAAATGATGTGCTGGGTGGAGTGCTGGATAAGATTACGGAGCCTGATCACATGGGGATGCTTGGTAAACCAGTCTCCCTCCATCAGTGCTCTCCTCTGGGCAGCAGAATGCACTTTGATTAGTTTAAAGAAAGGAGATTATTAACCATACTAGGTGGTCCACAGAATCATGAAGAGTGCTGGAGAAACAGGTCAAGACCTACCTTCCCAGGAGCAGTGCCAAAGATCATACAGGACACCAGGACTTCAGTTCCTGGGCAGCCACAGCTGCCCCTGTAGGTAAGTGTACTGGGTTTGCATCTTGATGAAGGCAAAGCCACAGACAAACACAAGTACAGCCAAAAATAAAAGAGTGAAGAAGGATTTACTACCTGCTACCCACAAGGGGAGCATGGGAGTTATTTCCAAGGCAATGCCCTCCACTGCAAAGGAAGTGTGGGGATTTTAATTTCCTATACATATTCATATAGGAAAGCACTTTAGGGGCAGACACATTCCCGAGTAGTGCTCACGTAAGGGGCACAATCCTGGGCATGCTTAGTTAAGGAATATATTCCTGAGCATGCTCAGTTTAAGGTCATAGTTCAAGGAGTGCCCCACACCCTTGAATAGATGAGCAGCACAAAGTGGACTCCGTAGTGTGGATTATATTTAGGGGGGAGGGGCATGAAGTTGGGAGGAGGTGGGGGCTGTTGAGTGGATCTGAAAGGAGTTAGGGGAGGGGTGTGGAGGTGAATATGATCAAAATACATTGTTTGCATGTACGAAATTCTCAAAGAATTAATAAAAATGCTATGTTTTCTAAAAAAGAGAGATTTCACATTTGGGCTCAAGATCACGGACCACACACTTGAAGGTTAGAATGGTGGACAGGAATACTTTTGGGTGTGCTCGCCTCGTAGCATAAAGATGGCAGACAGCAATGCCCCGGGCACACTCTGCGTTTGTCATAACATTGTAGCTGAAGAAATAACATTTTGAAGATGCATGAAAATATTTTCCTTTAAAGGTGCCTGCCTCACTTAGCAACATGTTCATTGAGATGCCACCTTTCCACAGGAAGGAGACCTGGAGGCCTCAGTTCTGCAGCCCACATCCCTGTCATCAGTAGAATCCATGTTTGCCTCCACCTATGCCAGCAAAACACAAACCCTGGTGGCACTGGTTCTGGCACGGTGCCCATTGCTGGTGGTGACCGGTGGCGTCTGGATCATAGATACAAGGAATGTATGTCCTGGCTTCTACCAAGAAGTTGAGACTCATAAGGTAGAAATGAGCTCAAACAGGCAAAGCTATTCAGAAGGTGTGCGGCAGCCCCACACAGGGCACAAGTGCACTTCAGAGGTTGGAAGAACCAACACGAGCAAAGGAGGAAAAGGAGCCTTTGGAGGATGCTTGTCTCCTAAGCCAGGGCTCAGCTCCCCGGTGCAGAGTCCATTTGGCCTCTGCCATTGTGGAGGTACTCACATGGTGCCCCATGAGGGCAGGATTCAGCAAGACAGGGTGATAGGTTACTGGGGGTGAGGTCTGAGTGTGGGGTTCCACAGGCAAATTTCCTGGTTACTGGGCTTTTGTTGCTCCCTATGGCCCCTGCTTCAAGCCTTGATAAAGCACTAATGGTGCAATTTCTCCAGCAGGCTATTAGACCAATGGCTGGCTGCTGCCCAGGGGAAATAATAATGATCATTGTCATAATCTGCATCATGCCAAGCTGAACCAAGCACAGTAAATCTTTTATGTCTAAATAGTCACAGGAACCCTGTGAGGCAGGTTTATCCCCACCTGATGGGTAAGCACTTTGGTTTCAGAGAGGCTAAGTCAATCCCACTGCCAGGAAGAGGCAAAGGAAGAGAAAGGAACGGGGAGGGGAAAGAAGGGGGTGAGGACGGGGAGGGGAGGAGGGGGAGGAAGACGAGGATTGTACCCAGCAGCCTGGCTCCAGCCCACAGTCTCACCATCACTCTGTGGCTTCACAATGCCTGCATGTGACCTGCTACATACAGTCTCATTCTCTGATAAAAAATAAAGGTCACAGCAAGTCATGTACATTTATGATGAGGTTCCTATGATAAGGTTCATAGGGAAGTAGTTAGCCTCCTAAGGGTTGAGCTGTTCCCTGTGTGTCCTGCCTGAGTGTCTCCTGCAGAGAAGCCCTTTTTGGGATCCTGATCCCTTATACTGTCCGAGCAAGAAGGAACTCCTGTCTAAAAATTACAGACACTTCTGAGAACAGAGGCTGTCTGTAAGAGCTGATTGGAGCCAGACAGCAAGCTGCCGCCTCCCCTCCACAACAGACCATGGCATCTTTAAAATTATTATTTTTTAAGTGTATGAGTGTATTGCCTGCATGTATGTATGTGTACCAGTGTCAAAGAGTGCGTGAAAAGGCCAGAAGAGGGCGTCGGGTTCCCCAGAACTGAAGTTAAAAATGGTTGTGAGCCATGATGTAGGTGCTGGCAACCAAACCAGGGTTCTCTGAAAGACGAGCCAGTGCTCTTAACCACTGAGCTATCTCTGCAGCCCCCAGACCATGGTATTCGAAGAATGTTCTAGCTCAGCTGGAACTCCACTGGTAGTGATGGTGATCAGCTCCCTTTGGAGGCTCAGAGTAGGAAGCACTGCTGGTATGTTCTTGATCTGGTCACTCAGATCTAAGTGTGAGGAAAGAATTTGCAGTAGGATATGAGCAAGCCAGACACCAAACACCAAAATATATGTAAAAGACTCAGAAGAGGGGCTGGAGAGATGGCTCAGTGGTTAAGAGCTGCTGCTCTTGCGAGGACCCGGGTTCAGTTCCCAGCACCCACATGGGTGCTAACAACCATCTGTAACTTCTGTTCCAGGGGATCTGACCTCGTCTTCTGACCTCCACAGGCACTGCATGACAGAGGAGCACTTACATACATGCAGGCAATACACTCATACACATAAAAATAAAAATAATAAATACAAAATATTAAGTAAATATTAAGGAGAGTAAAACAGGATTGAGAGGAGGTGATAAATAGATGCAGAGATGCAAGCAGGGAAGTGCTGGGGGTCCCTGAGGCCCCAGCAGGACCATGTAGGGTGGGATTGAGGTGGAGTCAGCTGCAGACCCATGACCTTCCTGGCTCTCATTCCCCGCTCATCTGTCGGGCCTTTCCAGGTCAGAAGCCCTGCTTTCCGCCTGCTCTGGGAGCCTGCCTGCCCTCGTTTCCCTTGCCCTGCTCTGAGTTTATTTTCAGCTGCCTTCTTTCTTATGCTGCAGGGACTGCACAGAGGCCCTCCCCCACCTCCTTCCCCCTTGCCTTGCCTCCCATACACAAGGCTGAGCTCAGCCCTCCCAGTTGGCCATCCTGCCCCTCTGGCTGCCAGGATACTGTGGAAAGACCCAGGTGCCTGGAACCAGCCAGAGTCAGAGAGGGGAGCCCTGGCTTCTCCTTTAGAGCCCAGGGACTGCTATGACCTCCCTAATTACCCCTGGCTCATTTCTAATCAGCTTTTCCATTATCTTGCACTGAAGCCCTCCCAGAATCACATTAATTGCCTATGACTACAGTTGGGTGGTTCATTTATTTTTTCTAATGCAGAGGATCCAAGTGGCTTAACCCTATTTTTATTTTAGAACTTTGGGGGTTTTGTAAACTTCAGAGGTGTTAAAGACAAAATCCCTAGACACCCACCCAAGTCCATGTGTGCCGCACACTATGCACCAGCAATGCAGACCTTCTCAGGAGGAGTGGGAAAGGCAGGAAAACAGATCTGAGGGTCTGGTATGGAGGCAGCCAGAGTACCATCACCCCACCAGCACCACCAGCACCATCACCACTAATACCGGTACCATAGTACCATCACTACCGACACCAGTAGCACCAGCACCACTACCACCAACAGTAGCATCACCACCAATACCAGTATGACCAGTATCAGCACCACCAACACCAGTACCACCAACACCATCAATACCACCAAAACCACAGTCATCATCAGTCACAACCATCACCAATACATCAGCCCCCATACCATCACCACCATCATCAATAATAATACCATCATTATCAACATCATCATCACACCATCATCAATACCTCCATCCTCTTCACTACCAATGCCATCACTATACTATTATCACCACCACTAACACCATCCATACCATCCTGACCAATAATATCATACCATCAACACTACCACCATGATCACCACCCACACCATCCTCACCTCTAATAATACCATCACCACATCATCACCATCAACACCATCAAAGCCAACCCTGGGAACACCATAAACACCACCATACAGTCTCCACTGAAACCACCAGCACTAGCACTGTATTAGCTACTATCCTGTTGCTGTGATGAAACACCATGACCAAGGCAACCTATAGAAAGAAGAGCTTGTTTGGCTTATGGTTCCAGAGGGTAAGTCACCATGGTGGGGAGGTGTGGTGGCAGAGGTGGCTGGAGCAGAAAACAGTGCTCACATCTTCAAGCAGGCATAGGAAGCAGAGAGAGTCAGACTGGAAGAGGGCATGGCTGTGAACTCTCAAAGCCTGCCCAGTGATGTGCTTCCTCCAGCAAGGTGGCACCTCCTAAAACCTCCCAAAACTGTGCCGCCAACTGGGGACAAAGTGTTCAAATACTTAGAGCCTATGGGGGACACATTCAAACCACCAGACACACCAACTGTGTCTTACTGTTTTAGCTGCTGTGACTGACACACAACTTAGAGAAAGAGAGATCTTTTTGGGCCACAGTTTCAAAGTATTCAGGCTATGGCTGCTGGGCCACATGTGCTTGGGCAGAACATCACAGTGACAGGAGTGCCTGGTATGCTGTTCACTTCATGGCAGATAGGAGAGAGGGAGACAGGAAGGAGTCAGAGACAAAATATTCCCAAGAACTTGCCCCTAGGAACCTACTTCCTCCAGCCAGACTCCATCTCCTAAGGTTTCTAGAACTTCCCCAAATAGAGCCACTAGCTGGGGACCTAGGGGCACATGAGCATGTGGGTAACATTTACTATCAAAACTGTAACAAACATAATCACCACCAAAACTATCATCAATAGCACCATCTCCATACAAGCACTATGACCTACCAACACCACCGCTGCCAAAACATCACAAACCCATTAGTACCAACTCACCACTACCTCATCTCCAGTCCCAGTACCACCAGCACCATCATAACCACTGCTGTCAACACTGTCCCCTTCTCCACCAGTGCCATCAGTGCAACCACCATCATGACCAACTTGTCAACACCGGCTCACCACTGCCACCCCCACCTCTCCTGTCACTGCCACTGCTACTCAGCTAGACCATCACAACTGGATTCCTCTGGCTTTCTTTACCTGTTCTCTTTGAAAATGTTACCTTAGAATGAAATAGTGGGGCACAGTCTTGCTTTTCTCTGACTAAATGTCCTTAGGAGTGACAGCCAGATACTGGGAGAAGGGTTCTCAAAATAGGCACAGGGCTAGAAGATGTGTGTGCATACACACACACACACACACACACACACACACACACACACACACTGTTTTATAGGGTAAATAATGAACGAAGAGATGTAAAGAGAAATATTCTGCTAACCTGCAACCACGGTGAGGGTGTTGTTGGTATGTTTCTACCCACACAGAAGCACACATTCCCCCAGTACACAGTGAGGAGCAGACACTAAAACCCTGTAGAGGTAAGTGGTTATCAAACATTACCGTGAAAAAGTCTCACTGGCGGACTTGTGAAAACACAGATTACCCCAGGGCTCTGATTCAGTAGCGCTCAGTGGGATAACTTACATTTCTACAGGTCCCCAGGTTGTGGCTCTGGACCATTCTTGGGTGTCAGCACAGTAGGCAGAGCCCACACTCACATTCACACATACAGAGGCACTCTCAGAGCTGCACATACAAAATTGATCAATGTAAATTGATCACAACTGCTATCAAAGTAGAGAGAATGTGGAGAAATAGCCAGGCAGGTTTAGGGGAACAAGCCTTTAATTCCAGCTACTTGAGAGTCTGGGAAAGGATGATGACTTGAGCTCAGGAGTTTGAGGCCAGCCTTTCTTGGGGAAATAAAGAAAAAAAAAAGGAACTTATAAAAGAAATAGAGGGGCTGGAGAGATGGCTCAGGGTTTAAGAGCACCAGCTGCTCTTATAGAGGACCCAGGTTAGATTCCCAGCACCCACATGGCAGCTAACAACAGTCTGTAACTCCAGGTCTAGGGGATCTGATGCCCTCTTCTGACCTCTATGGGCATTGCAAGACACACAGGTACACTTACATACATGCAGGCAATATACTCACACACATAAAAACAAAATAATAAAATATCAAATAAAAATAAATAGAAATAAAGCCATGCAAAAAATAATTAAACCAGATGGAAAAATATTAAAATAGAGTTGGTCTGGAGGTGTGAATTTTAGAGAAAATATGAAGCTGTCAGGTAAAAGAAACATCACTTAGCCTAGACTAGGGATGGAACAATTCTAGAACAGCTCAAATATGGAGGCCAGAGTTAGAATGAGCAGACTGAGCCAGGACAGTAACCCAGAAACCCAGAGAGAGTGAGATAATGGGAAGTGGGGATGTGGGTCAGAACTGGCACCTGCCCACTGCCAGTGGGCACTGAGCCACTCACTCCAAGACTCTAGCAGCCTCAAGATGCCTCTCTATGTGTGGTGGGCTGTTATGAGGCTGAGCACACAGCAGCTCTGTGGTGGTCTTGTGCGTTCACCCACTGAAATACAGACAAAAACACAGACCACAGAGCCAGTCAGAAATGTCTGCTTGATGTTTAGAGCATATCTGTCCCTCATCTCAGACTTGCAATTCATTTTTACAAGCAATGATCAGGCGGACTGGAGGCAGGCCAGTGTGGGGAGGCCCGAGTCCTGGAGACTTGGGTCAAAGGAAGTACCAGTCTAAACTTCCAGGTCAGTTAACTGTCCTTCCTATGTCTACAATCTGAAATGTCACCTGTAGATGTGCCGTGAATCTGAAGAACTTGCCATTTCCCATGGTTTCTACTTAAATGCAAATGTCTCTGGGAGCAGTGGGTGTTAACCACCACCACCCCCCTCCCCGCCCACTCCCCAGCCCTTGTTACAACCTATGCTGATTGGAGTGTCTGGTCTGGTGCTTGCCCTGTGGTTCCTGAGAGAAACACCAAGAGAAGAGAAAATAGTCAGAAAATACAGGTGTCAAATGGATCAAATTAGGGGGTGCCAATATTCAGATGGAAGAAATGTTATGTTAAGCTAGCACTGATGGTTTTCAAATTTCTTTTTATTTTATGTGCATGAGTGTTTTGCCTGCATATAAGTGCACCAGTGTCATGTAATGCCCACAGAAGCCAGAAAAGGGCATTGACTACTCTGGAACTGGAGTTAATGGACAGTTGTTAACTGCCATGTGGGTGCTGGGAACTGAACCCAGGTCCTTCTCCAAGAGTAGCCGGTGCTCTTAACCACTGAGCCATCTCTCCAGGCCCATACTGATGACTTTAAACACAAAAATGTGGGCTTCTAACCAGGAAACCATTCCAAGCTCTCTCACCTCTCTCTCTCTCTCTCTCTCTCTCTCTCTCTCTCTCTCTCTCTCTCTTTCTAGCTGAGGATAACCTAGAACTCCTGCTTCTCCTGCCTCTATCTCCTGAATATTGAGATTGCATGCTTGTGCCACCATGCTCAGTTTTATGCTGTGTTGGAGATGGAATCCAGGACTTTGTACATGCTAGGCAAGCACTCTACCAACTGCACTACATCTATGGACCCACACCGAAGGACATTTGAGGACACAAATTAGACTCTATAGACTGTTATAGATGATAGATAGATAGATGATAGATAGATAGACAGATGATAGATAGATAGATGATAGATAGATAGACAGATGATAGATAGATAGACAGATAGATAAATAAGAGTACATTAAATTGAGTGGGGAAAGTGGGAGAGGTACAGATAGGTAAGGGGGTCTAAATACCATCAAACTATATTGTATGAAAATTGGAAAAAATTAAATAAATAAAAAAACAACAAGCATTTTTTCAAAGACTTATCCTGGCCTCAGGACCAGAAGATTCTGAGTCTGCTGCAGTAAGACCCTCTAGGGTTGTGAATGAATGTCTCAGATAGAAGAAGTATTATAATTTTAAGACCTCTCAAAGTGATTCAGTGAGCATCCAGTGTGAGACCCAGGGGCCTGGCCTGGTTTTACAATGAGAGAATCTCAGTTGGGTTGCCTTCCTCCCCCAGAACTTGCTCTGCTGGTCCCGTGGCTTCAGGTCAGGTGCTGGGAGTCAGAGCTACAGCCTTAAAGTGGATGAGCAACTCCCTTCCCAGGAGTTAATGATAATGTGTGTGAAAGCGCCCCAGGCACCACAGTGCTGGCAGGAGGGAGATGTTATTATTTGTAATTTACTGATGAAGAGACTGAGGCACAGAGGCTGTGCATAAACCCCAGCCAGGACTCCCACCTGGGAAAAGAGATGCTTGCGAAAGAAAATCTCCAAGGCGCCTTTGCGCTCTAGCAATGCCTTCAAAGGTGAAGTGTGTTGGAGGTGGTCCTGGATCAATCACCTGGAAAGAAAAGACTCTTGAAACAAGGCAGATCTTCCCAACACCTGAGGAACTTGCTTGAACTCATGCACAGTGAACAGAATTAAATAGGGCACCCCAGCAGCTGTCACCCCTATCCCCCCCCACCCCCACTGCCCAGCAAACTTGCCTTGCAACCTCTTTCCTGTTTTTCTCACCTTGACCTAGGTGGCTAGGTCAAGTCCATTTCCCTTGGGCAGTGCCCCAAGGGAGAGTGTCCAGGGCAACCTGGAGCAGGATTTCCCCATCTGAGACTGCAGCATTTGGAACGAGGAGGTGGTGTGTCATTCTACCCACTAGGTGCAGGCAACATTTTCCCAGTCGTGACAACTAAAATGTCTCCAGCCAGGCATCACCAAATGTTTTCTGGGGGAGGCAGCCACCCTCCCACCCCTCCACCCCTCATTGAGAATCACTGATATCAAAGCTTGTCCTCCTTGCCAGAGTGCAGGAAGGAGGTGAGGTGTTCCTCTGTGTGTCAATCCAGATTTATTTTGCATTTTTCAGACTCAAATTCACACCCTAAGGTGCCACCCTGCAGTGGCTTCAGCTGCCGATGGACTGGACAAGAGAACTGGGATGGGAATAGGATTTCTTTCTTCAAAGGACCACACTGAAGGCTTGGGGACTTGAGTCAGGCACCAGACCTTAACCTAGATGACTCAGGGTGACAGCCGCCCAGGAGGCTCTTGGAGACCCACAGCCACAGCCCTGGTCTGCTCCCTGCTGCCCTTTCAGGGTGAGCAGCTCTTTTTAAAAGAAATCATTTTATTACATTTAATGTGCATGTGTGTGCCTGTGTGTGTGTGTGTATGCCCCGTGCCCTCTGGTGGTGGGTGTGTGGAGGTCACAGGACGACTTGGAGTCGGTTCTCTCCTTCCATCATGTGAGTTCTGGGGATTGAACTCAGGTGGTCAGGCTTGTTGACAAGCACCTACCCCTGTGCAGCAGTCTCTTGAGCGCTCTTTCTGAGCCTCCTAGATGTGCTTTCAGTGCCCTTTGATGTGAAAAGCAGATCACAGAGGCCAGGGAAGGGGAGGATCCCTCTTTTGGAAAGACAACCTCTACCGTCCTGCACACACTCGTGTGGAGAGGGAAAACTGTGGCAGTAGGCATGCCAAAATCTTAATAGTTACTGATGGAGGACGCTGGGGTTTCAGGTTTCCCACTGTATCTTAATTTTTCCTCTACCTTTAACAAGTAGTTGCTTGGAGCAAGGTTGGGGGGAAAGAGTCATTCAGAGAGGGACTCAGGGGAAAATGTCACTGATCACAAAGATAGGGTTCTCCAGGAGCATGGGGTGGAAGGGACTCGGCGGCGATCCCAGGAGGTGAACACTGCCCGGAGCCCAGCGGTGCTCTCCAGAAGGAGTCGCTGCCAGAGGGTCGTGTCCAGGGAGGACACTGCCTGCTGTCCTCCTCACCTGGGTCCCCTGTGCACCCAGGCCGCGGGCCCGCAGCTCTGCCGCCCTCTGCTGGAGGAAAGCCGGAACGACACTTCGCGTTTGCAGCTCTGACCTGGAAGTCCACGCGATGCCCTTGAACACACGAGGACTTGGGCACCGGTGGGTGAAAGGGACACGAGGGAGGAAGGGCTTTAGCGAGGATGTCCTCGAGGCCCACTGCGTCTGAGAGTGGCCTGCCGAGCAAGCCCAGCCCCTGCCAAAGCGCCCAAGCCGCTGCAGTGCTGTGGGGCACCAAGGCGTGACTTTTCTTTTCTAGGGCTGCTATGCCAAAGTGCAGCAATCAGAGAGGCTTAAAGAACATTTTGTTTTCAGAAATGTTTTCTTTCCTAAGCCTACAGAGTGCAAGTCCAAAGTCACGGTGTCTACAGCTGTCTCTGAAGGCCCCAGGGTGGATCCCTTCCCTTCCTTTCCCTTCGTGCACTCCAGCATCACCCCAGTCCACCCCATCTGCCCCCATGTGGTATTCTCCCTGTGCCCACCTCCAAGTTTCTTCCCTGCTTATAAGGACAGTAGTTGCTGCACTAATCAAATATAAGTTATCTGAACTTGATGACATGTGCAGTGATCCTGTTTCTACAATAGGTCACAGGTGGAAGGGTGGGGCTTCAAGGCCACTTTCCGAGCTGCTCCGAGCATAACGGCCATGCCCAGTATGCACATCAGAAGTATAGAGGGAGCTGTGGGCCGGTTTACTCAGAGGCAGAGGGGATGCTGTGGGTCTCAGGGATCACGGAATCTGAGTGGGCCTGGGGGAGCCACACTTGGGAGCTCATCAAGGAAGATGAAAGAGTTTCTATTTTCCTGGGGAAAGATTGGAACATGAGGACTTCTTGGGGTCTTGGGTCAATCAGTATACTTTAGGCAACGCTGTTTTTTTAATTCTGAAAGTAAATAAAAAGACTTTGTCACTTTTTCTAGTTAGAAGGGTAAGCCACACCTAGTTGAGTCGGAGGCACCAGAGAGCCACAAAAGAGCATAAAGAGGAGGGGGAGGTTACCCCTAGTCCCAGCTCCCAGGGCCCTCTATGTGGGAACTGAGGCATCCGTATGTGCAAAAGGTTTTGATGGTTTTGTTCTCCTTGGAAATACTATCATAGGCTGAAGTTCCTGGAGCTATGACTTTTGTTATCACTTTACAAATCCAGGTTCTAGGCTGTTGTTAAGAAGAGCACGATCTTTGATGAGTGGTGAGAGCTGTCTTTAAATATAAGGATACATGTTTAGAATATATTGGTCTAGGGATGTGACAAAAGTAGGTTTTCTCTAAGATCTTTGACCTCTCTAGTCATGTGTATTTAGCTATGTTTACAGTACCACACATGAGTTCCCTCCCCTTGAACAGGCCTTAAGTCCCATTAGACAGCTGCTGATTACTCTCAAGATAAAAGTGCCACTACTGCACCAATGGAGATAGTTTGCTGGGCCAGTCATTGTTGTGGTTCATAGATTTAAAGCTGGGTAGGATCACTGACTGGTTTCTCCTTTGGCAGCTTGTGTAGTGTCCTCTGATACTCTGAGAGCCAGTTCTCAGGGAGGAGGCTTCTGGGTCAGTTCCAGCAAGATTGTTCCAAGTCCTGTCTTCAGCAATAAGGTCTTACCTTCAAGTTCTGGGAGGCCACCACGTATGGTGGCAATAACTTGTATTATTTTGGGAGTCTCTTGGACTACCCTGACCAACAACTCGAAGGGAGGTTTCCCCTGTCTGGCACTGTGTTTTTTATTATGTAGCCTTCAGCTACACACACACACACACACACACACACACACACACACACACACACATAATGTGTATCTTTTCAGTAGGCATTTGGGCTAATACATTTCGGTCTGCTTTTTCACACCACCTAAACGTTATTTAGCTCTCCTCTCTCCCACTGTATAGTCCTTCCTCCACCCTCCCCAGTTAAACTATCTCCCATTTTCCCCATTTTCCCCTTGATGACACCTGTTCCCTCCATTCCCCCCCTAGAGCTCCTTCTTCCCCTTTACCCCCATGGTTCCTTTCCATTTTCCTGACTCCTGCAGTTACATCAGGATATAGTCTCACATCCAAGGATTTGGACCTAGAAGCCACAAATGAGAGTGAACACACGTTGCTTGTTTTTATTGAGTCTGTGTTACTTTATTTAGTATAACAGTTCCTATTTCCATTCATTTACCTGCAGATTTCAAGAAACTTCTTTTTGCAATAGATGAAGACTCTTACAAAGTTCCACAACTGGTAAAATGTGTCTATGAGGTGCCCAGCCCTAAGTGACACATCCACAATGCAACCTCTACACCTAAGGCCCTGGGAAAATAGCAGAACAGGAAGCTGAAAAATATTAATGCATCTCTCACAGGAAGCTTCTACATACAACAAATGGAGATCAGCCCAGAAAGCCACAACAGACCAGAGTGCAGAGAATAAGAAACTGCAGAGTGCTTGTTCCTGAAGAGCACACCTATATCAAACCTCTGCCACCCAAGGCTCAGGGACCATTGCAGAAGAGGGGGCAGAAAGACTGTGAGAGCCAGAGGTTGGATGACCACAAGGAAACAGTTTTCCAGACAGCTGGAAGTTACTCATATGAATTTACAGCAATGGTGACAGCATGCACAAGATCCATGTAAGCAGAAGCCAGACAAAATTCCAGCATAGAAGTTTAGGAAGTGAGTAAGAAGCCCTGACTTGAGCTGAGAAACTATTGGCAACCAATAACCGCTGGGAGAGGGACGTTCAGTTTTCTTTAAAGGTCTGATGTTGGGTAGGTTAACCAGGCTCCAGTAAATGGACGCACACTGAAGAACATTTGGGGACTTGATAGGTCTTAATATATGACAGAGTATATGAAATTGGGTGGAGGGGTATTTAGAGGGGTTCACAGAGCAGAGGGTCTAAATACAATAAAATCTATTGTATGAAATTTGCAAAACAATAGAAATATAAAACGTTTAATATTTTATTTATTATTTTTATTTTATGTGCATGAGTGTATTGCCTGCACGTGTGTAAGTGCACCAGTGTTGTACAGTGTCTACGGAAGTTAGAAGAGAGCACTGGATCCCCTGGAACTGGAGTTATAGATGGTTGTTAGCTGCCATATGGATGCTGAGAATTGAACCCAGGTCCTCTGAAAGAGCAGCCACTGCTCTTAACCTGCTGAGTCATCTCTCCAGGCCCTAAAAAAAATTTTTTTTAAAGGAGAGTTCTCCATAGCCGAGCTGTGGTGACACACACCTGCAATCCAACCCAGCATAGATGCTGAGGTCAGGGGATCCCAGGCTACAAAGATCAGCTCACCAAAGCAAAACAACATAAAAGAATTCCTTGCAATTTAAAATGTGACCCACAGCTGGGACTTTGTGCCTCTGCAGGTGCCAGGTGCTTTGCTTGTGTGGTTTAGAGGAGGAGAAAAGTCAGATCTGCCCAGAGGAGTCCAAGGAAGGATGTTCCACAGAGAGAAGACAACCACGTGGGGGAACCAGGATCATGGCCAGGAATGAACCAAGCAAGCATCCAGAGAGGGTAGAAATGGGAGCACAGGGCTATCAGGTCAGAATCAGACAAACTGGATGCAGGGGAGGTAAAACAGGGGCATCAGAACTTCATTTGTGAATAATCCAATGAGCTGAGCTTCCCATTCTGGGCAGTGGTCAGCACAGGATGCAGGGGCCCCATGGTGGCTTAAAGGAGCCAAACAGGATGGGAGGTAGGTGTGGATGTGTGCTCGTGTGTTTGCAACTTCTTCACATTAAAAGATAGAATAATATTTATAATATTTCAAAAAATAAAGGCATGAGACAAAGGCATCCCTCACATGTAAATTTTCCCAGCTTAAGTGAGACGGTTCTGTCCAATCCCCAGATTTTAAACAACTCTTGCTTAAGGAAGAGGTGGGGCCTTGCAGCCAACTCTGCTTGAGGCCAGTGTTTACCAACTGCTTGCCCTTGGAGAGTGCCAGTTAGGAGTCCAGGCTTATAGCAAGGCAGAATCTTCCACAGGAACAAAAACCTAAAAATGTGTTGGTGGACAAGATGTTTTGTGTTGAATTTATCTCAAATGCCAAGTCAGGATTTCAGATACTTCCAGAAATAAGACAGCAACAATGGGAGGATTTCAGCAGTATTTTTATTTATAATTTATACCCTGTCAGCTTCTAAAAGGATCCAAGGCAGCTTCCAATAAAAGACGTGTGCACAGTAAAGTTGCTAAAATGGGAAAAGAAAATGGAAAAGCGGCACGGAAGGAGGAGGTGGCAAAGTCTGAGTCAAGATCTGAGCTTTCTGGTGGCAAAGATGGAAAAGAGACTTGGAGGCGCTTTGTTATCTGAGAAAATAAAGTTGCAAAGCAGGTTCGCTCTGCAAGGTCCTGTGTTCATTTGGTGACTCTAGCAGGGCCTCTGAGGAAGACGAGGGGGCAGGTCCCACTCTGACTTGGGGAGGCAGGGGAGGGCAGAGTGTAGGCGAGGGCCCAGGCTTTGATGTGAGACAGAGGGTGCCCCAGGCTGAGCAAGAGCCCAGCGCCCAACTGCTCAGCGCCTGGCTTCTCTGTTTGCCTCATCCCCAAATCCCTAAGGTCAGGGTCTCACAAGCCCACAGGTGTTCATAGCTCTGGGCCTGAGGAGGGGCAGGGTGGGTGACTAGGGGTACAGGCTCCTGTCTGTATAGAGGGCGCAGTGGAGGATGGATCCAGGGCTGAGGGGGCGGGGCAGTTAGCACTGGGTTGGGGCAGCTTTGTCTGCCCTGCCATCGTGTCTTCTAGGCTTTTGAAGACTCTAAGAAGTCTTTTGTTTAATTTTAAAACATTATTTATTATGGGGGGGCGTGTCATGGTGCACAAGGCACGTGTGGAGGTCAGAGGACAACTTTCTGGAGTGGATTCTCTCTTTCCACCTTAACGTGGGATCCGAGAATCGAACTCAGGTCGACAGGCTTGCACAAGTGCTTGCTTTTTACCCATTGCATCTCCGCGACTGAGCCAGAGGATTCTAAGTCTAAACTTGGCCTCCTGGACTAAACGGCTGTATTTGGCAAGGAAGGAGGCTGAGTGTATTCTACTTAGCAGCATGTTAGCTTGAAGTAGGAGCTTCGGAGCAGGAGCAGGCATGTGGTACCCGGGCCTCCAGTCCCATCCTTGCACTGTCCTGCGGCTCTGAAGGTCAGACACAGACTTTAATCTGGGCTCTGACGTTTTTCAGATAAGTGACCAGGGATCAGTTATCTCTCTTGGTTTGAATCTGAGCCGTGTGACCTTGGGAGAAGTTTGTGATCTGTCCAGGCCTCGGCTTCCCTTTCTGCCAAGGGAGGATAAGAACGGTATCCCCCTCAAGGGCTTTCGTGGGGCGCGGTTTTTAAAGCAGTCGGGCAGAAGGCAGACTGCAGAAGTGCTATTGCTATTGCTGTTATCACTGGGACACTGTTATCACCACCATGGCCTACAGCGCTCCCTGATTGCCTCTGGTGGGACGCAGGGTTCGGGTCAGACCCTTTGCTGCATCGCCCTGTGTTCAGCACCAGGCATCTCCCTAAGGATCCGGAGCCCCTTTCCTTCATCCACCAGCTCCTTCGCGGCTTTCACAGCCCACACCCTCCTGCTCAGTCTGAATCCGAGTCACGCTGGCTGGCTCTGCGTCCCCTGCTGGCTGCTTTGGGTGGCGCCTCGCTTTCTTCCTACCCAGTTTACCACCAAGTCCTTCCCTCTTCCCTGGCAAGAAACTAGGGAGCTTTTTTTTTTTTTTTTTTGCCTTTTTGAGACAGGGTCTCCCTGCAGCCCCAGCTGTCCTGGAACTCATTAGGTAGACCAGGCTGGCCTTGAACTCACAGAGATCCGCGTGCCTCTGCCTCCGAGTGCTGGGATTAAAGGCGTGTGCTACCACGCCCCGCTAAACTAGGGAGCTTTTAAAGGAAGGCTATTTAGTCGTGCCATGTCTCCACCTAGTGCCAACCAGGCAGCTAATAATTGTGCCTTAGATGAATGAATGACTGAAGGAAAACACCAATGTCATAAGCTCAGAATTTGTTTGCTTGCTTTGTCTTTAAAATTATTTTATGAATATTTTTATTGCGTGCATTTCATATGATAGATCCTAATCAAATTTAGACCCCCCCTCCCATCCCCGCCCACCCATAGCTTCCCCCTCACACACCGGACTTCATGTATTCTGCCATACATGTTAAGGCCTATCCTGTACCTAGATGGCTCTCTATGCAAGTTCATCCACCTGAGTCTAGTCAGCCTATCCAGAGTCACTGCCTTAAAGATCTACTCTCCCTCACCCTGCAGTAATCAGTTGCCAATAGTTCCTCACCTAAGATTGGGCCTGCTGACCCTTTCCTCAGTTCTATGCTGGGTTTTTGTCTGACTGAGTCAGCATGGGTCTTGTGCATGCTGTCGCCCTTGTTTCAAGTTCATATGAGCAAGTTCCCAGAGGCCGGAAAACCTCTTTTCTTCTTTCATACACCAACCCTGGCTCTTACAATCTTTCCACCCCCTCTTCTGCAATGGTCCCTGAGCCATGGGTGGGTGAGGTTTAATTTAGGATTCTTATCCAGTACTTATTTTTAAGTATGTATTTTGCTTGCAAGTATGTAGGTGCATCATATGGGATGCTGCAATGCCAGTGGAGGCCAGAAGAGGGTATCGGATTCCCCAAAACTGGAGGTACAGGCCGTTGTTAGCTGCCGTGTGAGTGCTGAGAACTGAACCCAGGTCCCCTGTAAGAATGGAGGCCAGAAGAGGGTATCGGATTCCCCAAAACTGGAGGTACAGGCTGTTGTTAGCTGCCGTGTGAGTGCTGAGAACTGAACCCAGGTCCCCTGTAAGAGCAGCTGGTGCTCTTAACTGCTGAGCCATCTCTCTAGCCCCCTGTTTTGTTTTTTGAGACAGGGTGTCCTTGTAGCCCTAGATGGCCTGGAATTCACTATGTAGACCAGGCTGGCTTCTATCTCACAGAGCTCCACCTGCCTCTGCCTCTGGAGCACTGGGGTTAAAGGCTTGTGCCACCACACCCAGCACAAGCTCAGAAAATTTAATTGACTTCTCTATTTGTATTGTTTATATGCCAAACCTGAATCTAATCTTAGTACCAACACAGGCCTTTTATAAACTGGCCCGAACCCACCTTTCTGACTCATTTTCCTCAGCTAAGATTGCCTGTGACCTGGTCTGCCTAAAAGTGACCTGTCAGACTCCCAGGGTCACTCACTCATATTCCAGCCTGCCCCGCCCCCAGAACTGGTGGGGAGGGGGCTTATGCCGCCAGAGCCTTCTGCTCTGCCCACTCCCTTTAACAAAAGGAAAGTTGTATCAAGGAGCTCTGTGGAGGTGCAGTCCACAGTGTGATGCCCTCCTGCCCTAGTCACTCAGCCAGGGTCTCTCTTGTCTCTCTGGCAGGGCTCCAAGCCTTCTACTGGCACCCTGCAGGGCAGGCAGTGCCTTTCAACTGGCTTCCTTGCCCCTAATATCTGGCCTGAAAGCGAGATCTAGGACACTGCCTACAAGACCAAGTCTGGAGGCCACCAAGGCTGGAGGCCACCAAGGCTGGAGGCTATCTGTTGAGGCAGCACAGTAACACTGGAATGATGCATTTTCAGTTCAATGAACAGGGAGGTTTTGGAGGGGTGGGATTCAGGATGAGAAAGACTGCAGTAACTCACTGAAATCTGCAAAGGTAATTTTTGATAACAAGGGAATCTGAGTCAAAGATGTGTACCTGGGACACAAGTCAGAACAGGGCAGTGGTTCTCAGGCTGTGGGCCCTGCACCGACAGCATTTGCTTCCCAGGGTTATATGTAGAGCAGACAGGCCAGCCAGGGACGCCAGAACACAAGGCAGACCCTGCCCTTTTGTGTCTGATAGGTTGTTGGCATATTATAGCAATAGGTGACAAAGCACACCCAGGAAATGAGAGGGAAATCCACGCTCCAGCTGGGCTGGACCCCATCCAGCTGGGCTGAATTAGACTGAGTTGGGAGCCCTGTGGGCGGGGCAGAAATTCTGTGTGAGTGATGGCTGTGCCTACACTGCCCCTTTCCTCACTGGAGTGTGGTGCTCAGCCCTATTCACCCAACATGGAAGTATCCCAGCCTTCCTATGTGTCTCCTTAGGGGCCCAATGGCCCTTCAAAATTCACATGTATGCACTGGAGGTAAGGATGTTCCTAATGTACACCTTGCTGGCAGGTACAGCTCTGAAGACCTGGCACAAGGGGGCCCCTACATACTGGGTGACAGGTAAAGAGGTGACAATCTGGAGATCCAAACACTGGAAGGCTGGAACAAGCTTTGGGGAGCCTGCTGTGATGGGTGTATGAGCATGCTTCGGAGAGGGTACTGGCTGGCGTTGGTGCTGCCTAACCCATCTCAGCCAACAGTGCAGGCAGAAATGGGGGTATCATGAGCTGCATATTGCATTACACACACACACACACACACACACACACACACACACACACACATACACACTGTCTCACTAGCATGGTAACATGGAAATTCTTATACCTATTTCGGAGATGAAGACAGTGGGTCTGCATGGGGTCTGTCATGGTTAGTTTTCATTGTCAACTTGATGCAATCTAGAATTTCATGAAAACAGAGCCTCAGTGAAGGACTGTCTACACTAGGGTGGCCCGTGGGCATGCATGTGGTGGATTATTTTGATTGCCTTAATTAACGTGGGAAGATCTACACTAAACGTTGGCAGCACCTTCTGGTAGCGGCCCAGAACAAAGGACATGGAAGATGGAAAACTTTCTGCTGGTGGCCTTCATTCTTGCTGGTGAGTTCATTTACCCTGTTGCTGCTGATCCTTTGCTGACATTAGAATTGAAGAATCCTGCAGGTGTTCAGTGCTGGATTGGGGCTGCTGAGGCACCCAGCCTCGTAGACTGAGCAGCTATCTGGTTCTCGGCCTCTTCGGTGTGAGACAACCATTGTTCCACCTCTCTGACCATATCCTGTAAGTTAATCTGATATAACCTCCGTTAGTATTTAATTCTGTTGGCTCTGTTGCTCTAGAGAACTGCAGTGCAGGGTCATTTACTCCATGTCCTCTTGGTTGTACTTTCAAGTCAATGAGATTAGGAGGCTAGGTAGGAATGTGCTGATGGACTGGAGGCTAGGTAGGGACGTGCTGGACCAGGTGAAGGGATCAGTGCAGTCCCTCCACCCCCAGTCCTTGGAAGCCCTTGCAGAGAGGACTGCCTGGCTCTACCAGGGCTGCATGAGTAGAGTTTCTTCGTTTGCTTTCTCTGTTGCTGTGATGAACACCATGACCAACAGCAACTCAAGGGAGGAAATGGTTTCTCTGCTTACACTTGCAGTCATTGTCCATCACTGAGGCAAGTCAGGGCAGGTATTCAAGGCAGGAGCCTGGAGGTAGGAACTGAAGCGGAGGCTATGGAGGGACAGTGTATACTGGCTTGCTTCTCCCTGGCTTGCTTGGTTACTTTTCTTACACAGCCCAGGCCCACCTGCCCAGAGATGGCACCACCCCCAGTGGGCTGAGCCCTCCTTCCTCAACTAACAATCAAGAGAATGCTCCACAGACTTCCCACAGGCCAATGTGATGGAGGAAATTCCTCAATTGAGGTTCCTTCTTCCCAAGTGACTCTAGTTTGTGTCAAACCAGAACTATGAAAAATATTTTACATTTGTCATGGCAAGTTTGGTATGAAGGAGACTTAGCCACAGAATGTTACTTGGTATTACATGGCATGGACTATTGATAATTGTCGTGAAATGGATGAGGTTTAGAAATGACTGGTATGGTTTGAGAAGTTTTCTGGGACAGGCACTCAGAGCTGAAGCTTCCTGAGAGCCCCAGCTGGGCTGCTGGGGGTTACTTCAGCCTTCCTCACCTCCCTGGCACTGGATATTGCCAGTGAGCAGCAAGTCCCTGGGATCCCTCCCAGCCCCAGGCTTCCAGGTGGCACAGCTCTTCGATTGCTAAACACTTAATCCAAGTGGGTGATTTAGAAGTTTGGAGTCACAGGGAATAAAGCCACTGTACAGGTCACAACGGCCCAGGGCCCAGAAGACACATACCCTGCTGTGTGTTTGAGAGAGAGCAAGTTGGTTTTAATTTGGGCCCTTATAGCCCAGGCACGGAGTGGGACGTCAAATACTGAAACTGAAGGGATATTAACCTGGCAGCTGAACTTTTCTAATAATCCCTACTGCCTCCTGATAGACACAACCCTGGAAAACCAGCTGACCTGGGAGTCTGTCATGCTAGGTAATTAATGCGTGATGGCACTCGACTCGAAATGATTAAGTGATAAGAGCAAAAGTAAGATAGGAGGCTGAGGCTTACATTAGGGGTGCAAACTGGGGAGCTGGGGTGAAATTAATGGTCTTTCTAGGGCATCGGAGGTTCAAGAGAAATGGGTGGCTGGTTGGTTTGCCTAGTTTATTCCACGGACAACTCTGACCAGGGCACCACTGGGTGTCCCTGCTGATCCTCAGTTCTCTCAGGATAAAAATCCAACCAAGGCTGTCTGGATACAAAACAGATCCCTCCACCCTGGGGATGAGGAAGTAGCCTGAGGTCCACAGAGTTTTGCCAGTACTACAAAGATGTGAGGGTCTGGAAGCAAAATCAGAGTACAGGACTTGGTAGGGCTTTTGTGCTTAGGGACAGCCACTCACATGGCTCTGGGCAAGGCTGCCCCTCTCCTGGGCAGGAATCAAGGTGAAAGAACATTTGTCAGGTTCTCATCTTACCCATTTCTTCCCTTTTGTAGGTCAGAGTTGGTTAATGCCTTATGATCCCACCAAGTGGTGTTCAACCTTTAAACTGTCTGGTCAGCTGGGAGTTAGAAACGTCACCATAGGACCCAGAAACCAGTTTTTCATCCTTCCGTCCCTTTATCTGTCAGGGCCTTATGGCGGGCCTGGTCCTGAGCCTGAAGAAACAAGCAGAGGATGATGGTCTCAGCTTTTGGAGGCTGGGACTTTTCTCTGAGGTCTCCCTAATCCTTTTTTTCTTTTTTTGGCGAACTTCATACATCTAGATTATATTTAGACCTCCCCTCCTCTATCTGTACCCCCCATAGTTCCCCATTGGATTTCATGCAATCTTTCATGTATGTTAAGGCCTATCAAGTCAAATTCGTGCCCCTTGGTGTAAGTCTAGTCACTGAAGCCTGGTCAGTCTATCTAGCATCATGCCCTTAATCCCAGCACTCAGGAGGTAGAGGCAGGAGAATCTCCGTGAGATCAAGTCCAGCCTGATCTACATGGTGAGTTTCAGGCCAACTGGGACTATAGGGAGACCCTGTGAAAGAAGAAAGAGAGAGAGAGAGAGAGAGAAAGGAAGGAAGGGAGAGAGAGAGGAAGGAAGGAAGGAAGGAGGGAAGGAAGGAAGGAAG
>NW_008329624.1:2383282-2415285 GCF_000622305.1 Nannospalax galili
ACAACACCAAAAAACAATAAAATAGAAAAGCTAACTAGCCTAAGAAAGAAAGAGAGAGAGAGAGAAAAAGGAAGGAAGGAAGAAAGAGAGAGAGGAAGGAAGGAAGGAAGGAAGGAAGGAAGGAAGAAAGAGAGAGAGAGAAAAAGGAAGGAAGGAAGGAAGAGAGGAAGGAAGGAAGGAAGGAAGGAAGGAAGAAAGGAAGAAAGAAAGAGAGAAAGGAAGAAAGAAAGGAAGGAAGGAAGGAAGGAAGGAAGGAAGAGAGAGAGGAAAAAACAAAGAGAGAAAGGAAGAAAGAAAGAAAGAAAGAAAGGAAGGAAGGAAGGAAGGAAGGAAGAGAGGAAGGAAGGAAGGAAGGAAGGAAGGAAGAGAGAGAGGAAAAAAGAAAGAGAGAAAGGAAGAAAGAAAGGAAGGAAGGAAGGAAGGAAGGAAGAAAGAGAGAGAGGAAGGAAGGAAGGAAGGAAGGAAGGAAGAAAGAAAGAAAGAGAGAGAGGAAGAAACTGTCCATCTCCTAGAAGTTATCAGTTGCCAACAGTTTCTCAGCTGAGGTTGGGGCTTCTTACCCACTTCTCCCCTTCTGTGATTTGTTTGTTTGCTGTTTTTCCTGCTTTGAGCTTGCATGGGTCTTGTGCCTGCTGTCACCATTGCTGTAAGTTCATGAGTAACTTCTCAGCTGTCTGGGAAACTATTTCCTTGTGGTCATCTACCACCTCTGGCTCTTAAAATCTTTCTGCCCTCTCTTCTGCAATGGTCCCTGAGCCCTGGGTGGCAGAGATTTGATACAAGTGTCCTACCCAGGGACAAGCACTCTGCAGCCTCTTACTCTCTGCACTTTGGCTAGTTGTGACTTTCTGAATGAATCACCATCGGCTGCATGAGGAAGATTGACTGGTGAGAGTTGAGAGATGCATTAACATTTTTTCAGCCTCCTGTTCCACTATGTTCCCTGAGCCTTAGGTATACAGGTTGCTTTGTAATCCCAAACTTTTCAACGCAGCTCTTACTCTCCACTCCTGTGGTAATATCTGGAATATGAGAAGTTCGGCTGCCCTACTCCTACGCAGAATATAGATGCTCTCCCTGTGTTAGTTTTATTGTGACTGTAACCAACAACCTGACAGAAACAACTTACAGGAGGAGGGATTTATTTTGGTTCATGGATTCAGAGGGTTCAGTCTGTCTGGGGAGGACGTGGCACAGCAGAGAAGCTATCACAGCAGTCAGGAAGCAGGAAGACAGGAAGTACCAGTGATTATATGCCCCTAAGGACAGCCCCCGAGTGATCCATTTCCTCCAACTAGGCCCCACCTCCTATCCTTCACCACCTCCCAATAAAGCAATCCTATTATGAATCCATCAAGAGCCCTCCCATCCAATGGTCTCTGGCAAAACCTCACATATACATACATTACTCATCTATTTGTTTCTCAAGCTGGCAACCAAGATTAGCCATTACAATTGGACATGGTAGCGCATGCCTTTAGTCCCAGCACTTGGGAGACAGAAGCAGGGGGATCTCTGTGAGATCAAGGTCCATCTGGTCTACATAGTAAGTTCCAGGCTAGCTTGAACTACAGGGAGACCTTGTCTCAAAAAAACCAAACCAAACAAACAAACACACAAAACAAAAACAACAACAAAAAGATTGGCATGACAATCGCCAAGCATAAACATTAAATTCAGACTCCTATGGAAGCATCTTGGTATGTGGGAGACATTTGGGAAACACAGGGAAAGTAGAATGCCAGTTCACTTGTTGGGCAGAGCCATGCCCTGGCAGGCTGACAGGCTCTACCTCTAATTCTGGACAAGCCTGGATCAGGCACAGGATGACTCAACTACTCATACCCTCCCAACATGCTGTATAGACCCGGGAATTGGGACACTCAATAAAGTGCCAATTCTACAAACGTTTTACTGCAATGGTTGGTAGTTAAGAAAAGTCTCTGAAAAGGGAAGCAAAGATACCCACAAGCTCAATGAGAGCAAAGGTTTTCTCCAAACAGCTGTATCCATTTTAGCCTTTGTGAAATTTCCTACTCTAGAATTTTCTCAGCTCTGTAACCTCTGTCTCAACTGTGGGAGAATCTCTGAACTGTGGCCACTGAGGACCAAAGGGGCATAGTGACACACCCATGTTTTCCAGATGAGGTGGTCTGTTGTGTGGGTTTTGCTGACTAGAAACCAAGGGTTCCAGTAACAAGAAAATAAATGTGTTGTCACCACCCCACTTGGCAGAGCAAAGGCGAAGCTACAAAGTTGGGCACAACTCCGTAAGGACCGACCAAAATGCAAGCTTTCTTTTGTAAACTGCTTGTCCTTGGAGCTGGTAACTGAGGCCCAGAGGTCTGAGGTTCAGACACCATCCTAGGTGTGTTCTATGAGGGTCAGCTGGCAGGCTGCAAACCTAGAAAACCACCCTCTGCCTGAGCTGCCACTGGCGCATGAAGAGACTTTTGCAGCATTTTCAGGAGCAGGTAACAGGTGTTATAAATGTGCTGTGTCCTCAGCCTGCTGGATTTGGCTCCTCAGAAGAATCCATCAAGAATGGCCTTTACCCTTACGTCTGTGAGTACATCTAGATATGCACTTGACTATTTTAAATTTACATTTCTTTCCTTCTTTCTTTTTTATGTGTATGAGTGTATGTATGTAAGTGCACCTGTGTCGTACAATGCCTGCAGAGGTCAGAAGACGGTATTGGATCCCCTAGAACTGGAGTTAGAACAGTTGTTGGCTGCCATGTGGGTGCAGGGATCTGAACCCAGGTCCTCTGCAAGAGCAGCCAGTGCTCTTAACCACTGAGCCATCTCTCCAGCTCATTCTCTCTCTCTCTCTCTCTCTCTCTGTATGTTTGTTTGGGTACATGCAGAGGTCAGAGGACAACTTTTCAAAATCAGTTCTCTCCTTTCACCATGTAAGTTCCAGGGATCAAACTCAGATCATGAGGCTTGGTGGCAAGCACCTTTACCCACTGAGCCATCTCACCAGCCCTTACTTGCCTGATTTTTTTTTTTTTAACCATTGTTCTTTTAAGAAAGTGATCATGGGTCAGCAAATGGTAATGAGGCAAAGGACCTGATTCAGCTTATGTAAGAAAATATGTTAAGGTCCTAAATCACTTTGCTAATACTCAAACTTCTTTGTTAATTGATTCTAATTTTCTCCCAACCTGAGTTATCTGCCATCAGACAGAAATTGCCACGGATGTCAATGCTACCAATTCCTGTAGGTCCTGGTGAGGGACACTTGCTTTCCTCTATGTGTTCAAAGAGTCAGTCTTTGACAGTCCTACTGATACCAATACTTGCTACATCATTCAACAACTTTAGTCTGAATGGAGAAACGCCCTTTATAGTTAAGCTACTATAAAAATACGCACTTTACATTCAGGAAAATCCAAGTATTTGAAGAGTTTTCTTTTTACTTGTGCTTCAGTTTCCAAGAAATACAGGAAAATGAGGAGAAAATAAACATTCTTCCAAATCAAACCTAGGAGAGATTAAAGTTTGCTCCCAGTGAAATAGCTACATTCAGTAGATTTTAATTACTTTTGTCCCCATGGGCTCCCCCCTCCCTTAATTTCTTGTTTTGCCCTTAGGTTACAATGATTTATTTGCAAGTTCAGTCCCACACTGCACATGAAACTAAACATTTGTCAGGCAGGCTTGACATGAGTGGGACCTCTCTGCCTTTTGACTGAGCAGGCGTGGCGTTCTTCTGGTCAGCCTGTGTCTCAGAGTTGGAATGGAAATGTGGATGGAGGGCTGTCCCCACCTTGGCTCTACTGGACTTAGCTGTTCCTCTTCCTACAGCTGGAATTCATTTTCTTCTTGCCACGATCTCCTCAGCACTTTGTAAGGCAGACCTCGCCTCCCATTTTCCCTTCCCAGGTTGTTTGGAAATCATATTTTCTTGATTCTGGGGTGCACGTGACTGTATTGTAACAGAGCAGAAGTAACTTATCAGATCTCTTTTGTAAGAATCCTGAGATCTCAGGCTGGAGAGATGGCTCAGCAGTTAAGAGCATTGGCTGCCCTTGCAGAGGACCTGGGTTTAGATCCCAGCACCCACAAGACAGAGCACAACTGCCCCTAACTCCAGGTCCAGGGGATCTGACACCCTCTTCTGGCCTCTGTGGGTGCTGCCCACACGTGGTGCGCTTATGTTCATTCAGGGAAAACATTCATACACATAAAAGTTAAAAAGAAAAAAAAGAATCTTAAGGTGTGAGGATTGCTTCGCTCTGCCCACCATTTTTCTCTGTGTGGCTTCCTCCGACAGCTTTTTTGGGTCTGAAATCCTAAGAATAAAGCTTAACACTCACACAATGGAAGCCACATCTAATGGAAAGCCTCCTTAATGTTGGCGTAGATGGAAATGGTTGTGATCCCTCCTGTAAAGCATTCCCAGGGCTCAGTCTCTATGAAATGGATTGCTTATGGGGAGATAATGTCTGTTCTATTCCTTTTTAAGTCTGTGAAAAATGTCATCCTGGTTAATAGGGTGATTAAAACTCTTCATGCTCTGGGAGATCAATGTGATTATGTTTGTTATACTCTACCCAAGACAAAGACAGCAAAGCAAGCAAACTTGAAATTTTGTAACTTCTCTTCCATATCCAGGACATTCAGACCTCAGCAATGCAGATGGTGCTTCACATAAAGAGTAACATTATCTGTTAGTCATTCTTCCTTTTCATGAACCAATTTAACAATATGCCTCTGGTGGGACTGGAGAGATGGCTCAGTGGTTAAGAACACTGGTTGTTCTTGCAGAAGACCCGGGTTCGAATGCCAGCACCCACAGGGCAGCTAACAATTGTCCATAATTCCAGTCTCAGAGGATCTGACAGCCTCTTCTGACCTCCGTGGGCATTGCACGACACAGGTGCACTTACCTACATGCAGGCAATACAATCATTCACACAAAATAAAAATAATAAATAAAATATTAAAAAATGAAACAATCGCAGCACTCGGGAGGCAGAGGCAGGCGGATGGATCTCTGTGAGTGCAAGGCAGCCTGATCTACATAGTGAATTCCAGCATCATTCACACAAAATAAAAATAATAAATAAAATATTTAAAAAATGAAACAATCGCAGCACTCAGGAGGCAGAGGCAGGTGGATGGATCTCTGTGAGTGCAAGGCAGCCTGATCTACATAGTGAATTCCAGAACAGCTAGGGCTACAGAGAGACCCTGTCTCAAAAAGACCAAAAAAAAAAAACCAAAAAAAAAACCAAAACTAAATCTTCTGATATCTGCGTTCTGACTGCAGAAAAACACTTTAGAGACAATGCTTGCTTTTGTTGTTAATTCTTACCTGTTACTTCATCTTTGCTTTTAAAATGCAATTCGAATTATGCCTGCTTCCTTTTGCTGTCAACCAGGTAACTCAGTCATTTCTGTGAGGGTCCCCTTGCTACCTACCCATCAAAGACAACAGATGTAAGGTGTATGGACAGGGTTTTGTTAGCAGTAGGTATGCCATGCATTCCTCCAGGCCTGGGGGAACAGGGCACACCCAGGGGGTCCCTGGCTCCTTCCTAGGGCCTGGCTGCCATCAGCTCGGCCTGCAGCATGTGCTGCCAGAGTCAGGCAGCAGCCCTACCCTCAAGGAGCTTACGAGGCAGGACTCTATTAAAGACAGTCATAGTTAAGGGTTTCTCTTTTTATCACTTCAGCAAACACAGGAATTCTCATTTTCTCCTACCCAGTGGGGGTCTCTCAAAAATCAGTAAGCAGCCTTCATCAGAGAGAAAAGCTGGAGGACCTGATGGCGGTGTGTGCACACCCACTGTGGCTCCTTCAGTGCAGTCAAAGGCCAGGAGCCTTTTCTCCTCACAGAACTGATGGGAATGAAAGGTGGGCAAGGAGTGTTTTCACTACTCCACATACGCTGATATGTCACAATCCTTTCTTTCTGGGTTCGGATTTTTCAGGTTACATGTGAATCCCAGACACGGATTACACCTGTTTAATTAACAATACAGCAATCTGAACAGGGCAATATGGTCTAGGGAAAAATGTTACATTATGCACTTGACATTTCAGTTAAAGATTTTCCTTAGAACTAAAAGGTTTCACAATAACATGGAGACTGAATATACTTTATTAAACCGATTGCTGACTAATTAGGCCCAAATAATTCTAAGGAAACTGCACAGTTCATGTCCAACCTGAGGGTACTTCTCTAGACAAACCGACATGCCAACGTAGTTCCCTTCTTTAAAAAGTTCAATTTTAAGTGGAAATAATTATATGCAGACACTATTGTACATCAGCTTCCTGTAAGAGATCATGGACATGAGAGGTTGGGTTTGTATGTAAGAATTAGCTTCATTACAGAGTGGCACCAAATACTTAACACTGAGACCCAGGGCTTGGGTGATGTCTTGATTAAAAATGTTTAAAATAGGCGACAATTACACTGTTTTTACTTTGGTCACTGAAATAAAACTAAACTATCAGTGTTCAGGGACCAGAACCAATTTCTCAAAAAAGTACACTTTTCAGTCCTGATACCACCATTGTTACTATTTCAGCACAATTATCTCTGGGTTATAATTTGTACTGGCTTTGTGTCCATGTGCAAGAATTTACAAGTCCTTAAAGGGACGCACATGCATACTAGCTTTGAATCAGATAAACCACATCCACTTCCTGTACTGGAAATACCCACAAATCTGCCACTCTGGAGACTGGCCCACAGAATCACATCTTCCAAATTCTTAGTCATATGCAGATAAGAAAAGCTCTTAAAACTCATTTAATGAGATACACTGAGGTTCATACTATTGCTGTTAGGAATTTGCTTATATTTTCTTAAGATTTATTTTAAATTTTTAATTGTGTGTATTTAAATTTTTAATTGTGTATGTGAGGGTGTTGGATCCTCTGGAGCTGGAGTTACAGGCAATTGTGAGCTGCCCAGTGTGGGTGCTGGTAATGGACCTCAGGTCCTCTGCACGAGCAGCACACTCAGTGGCTGCTCTGCCGTCTCTCCAGCCCTTATAAAGATTTTCCATCATACTTTCATTATCAAATTTTTTTAAGTATGAAATACAGTTTATTGTTACAAACAGAAGTACTTCCTTTGGGATCCTTCCAGAAGGGGAACTTAGCCCAATAATTACTGTTTTTACATAGTTGTCTTAACTTTGGGGAAACATCCCCTCCCTGCACCCTAGACAGAGACACACAGAAAGATGGCTTCGGATGCGGTCCGTGTTCATCAACTGTCTGCATGCATCTCTTGGAGGAGCCGCCTCAGTCCTCTCTCTGATGTGGTGTCTCCACACCACCCTTCCTGCAGCATTCTGGCACTCATCCAAGCCCATCTCATTTCGATTTTAATGCCTCCTCCCACTCCACAGCTGATTCAGAGTTCTTGGGAATTGTTGGAAATATAGATTGCATTTTACTTCGAAAGTCTTTCATCTAGAAGGAAAAAGAAAAGGCATCAAATGTCAAAAGAAGGGAGAAACAGCAGGGGCCATTAGAGGCAGCATCTTTGCTGCACAGAGAACATTCCCCAGGCACAGACTAGGACTGGGGTGGGGAGGGTTCTCTACAGTTGTCAAATCACTGTAACCACTATTTGCATTGGTGATGGTGGTGAATATCTCCAGGACTCACAAAAAGAGTGCTGTGTCAAAAACACCAAGCACACCCTCCACAAGGAACTCTGCATAGGCTTGTTTTGGAAACCAGACACCACTCAGGTCAGGGTTTGAGTATGCAGAGCTCTTTGCCTTTCCAGCTGAACAGCTTTCACAATAAATGGGGTGTTGGATTGTCAAGCATAAGCACGAGCAGAGCTGCTTCCCATGGTCCCATCTCAGTGATTTGGAATATGGTCAGCCATCAGACAGGAAGAGGTTGGGAGGCACAGCCGTGGCCAGGCCGGAGGGTGGCTGCTCCATCCCACCACCTCTTGGCCTAATTTTCTTCTGTCTGCTTTATTCTCAAATATTGTGTAATTTACTTGTTCCCAGGGGCATAAGTAACTGAACCATTAGAAGGAATCACACCTGAAAGAAGCCAGCCAGAGAACACTGCTGAGCCCCGTTCTTTTCAGTGATAGGCTGTGGAAATGGACCCAGAGCACGCATTTATGTAATAAACAGGGTCTTCAGTTACTTCAGACAATGGGGCTCCACTGGCTTCTCAAGCTTGTATTATTTATGTTATATGGATAGTGTTTATCTCTAATATGTATTAGGGAAAGTCATACACAAGTCAATGGATTATTCCCCAGCTTAATGATGCCCTTGAAAAAAGATATAAGGATCATAGTTAAGCAAATCTGGACATAAATATACCACGTTCCATGAGAATAAGTCACAGCCATTGCCACAGAATGCTCCTTCTGCCCTCTGTCCCCAAAGTTTGGTGAATACAAAGCATTCTGGGACTAGACTGTCCTCCCAGCAGGTCATGTCCCTCCAAAGTACAACTGCCTGACTGCTATCCAGGACTCTCCCTGCAGCCACTCTGGTTCTTTGAATTAGAAAGACAAAGTGCCTTGAAAACTTTTGCTCATGTGCCAGCTTTCACTGAAAATGACTTGTAAAGCATGTGATACACAACTCTCCTCATTTATTTCAGATCACAAATGTTAACCAATAACCAATGTCCTCTACTTCTGGACTTGGGGATTATACTTCTCCACTCCTTGAAGTTAGGAAGCCATGCGACTAGTGAGCGTGAATAAGGAAATGTGTCACACCTAGACTGAGCATCTAACTACAAGAGTCCAACTCTTTAGGCCTCCTTCCATTTCTCATTGCAATTCTTGGAACTTGTGTGGTCACAGTGGTGCCTCAAGGTCAAAATAGACTGAAGGACTGAGCCAGCACATGAGGGGAGCTTCCCAAGAGGGCTGCCTATATCGTCAGTGGATTCTGCACAAGTCAAAGCGAAACCTTTGTCAAGGCACAGATTTAAAGAACATGGTTTTGTATGTGTACGTGCACATGTGCAAGTGTGTGCATAGCATGTGAACCTCAGGTACTGTTCCATGAGAGCTAGCCACGTTGTTTTTTGAGGCAGGGTCTCTCACTGGGACCTGGGGCTTGCTGATTTATATAGGGAGCTGACCAGAGAGCTCCTGGGATGTCTGTCTCTGCCGTTCCAGTGCTGGGGGTTGTGGGGATTGAACTCAGTCCTCATGCTTACATGGCAAGCACTTTACTGAGGTATCTCCCCAGCTCAAGACTTTTTTTTTATTTTAGCTCTTGGTCTGTACTGGCTAAACCAGGAGGTGAAGAGAACCACAGACATACTCTGCTGTCCTCCACTAGTGCATCCATTTGCCTGAAATATGGTTCAATAAAAGCTCAAGGGCTAGATAAGAAGAAACAGAACTCTTCCACTGAGCTCTCAGAGCCCATTAGAACCTCTCAACAACTGAACATGTCCCACTTTCAAGGTGCTCAGCCCATCATTAGTTCCTTTTTTATGACAATGCTTCCTGGGGAAATCAGAACATTTCTAAATATTCTCAATGAGATAAGTACAGGAGATCTGATCAGCACAAAAGGGTCAATGTTTTAATGGGAGGATTGCTGTCTATTTGTCTATTGTGTTTATTTGGTAATATGGACTAATCAGTACTGGCTTGGTTTAGAGAGTAGGTACTGATAGCCTGCTGATACCACAAGGATAAAAAGATGAAGTGTCTGAGCACACAGTATTATTTAACTATTCAGTGGTACTAGGAAGGATAATATGGAAATTTTAAATCTCAGCTTCCCATTTTGAAAATGATTAATATTACCATTTAACTAAAGGGCAGGGAAGCATTTTCATTTTCTCCTGAGCGTTCTGTATCACATCCATAAAGTCTAAAATCTGTAGTCAAGGCAACTGATTTAGAAATTAAAAGTGAACACATAGCATAGTATGTTTTCTGAGAAATACACAGTCCTTTAAGCCTTCATTAAAATCGCCAGGTTTCTGACTGGAGTCATCTGGTCCCTCCAATATTAAAAGAGAGAACCTGAAGCCTAGGCCAACCAGCTTTTCATACACAATCAGAGAACAACCAAGGTACATCAATCATACAAACAGAATCAGACTTCAACTCAACAAAGGAAGGTTTGAGTTTCATACCAGACTCACAAGCAACAAAAGAAATCCACATGCCAAAACCACCATGAAAAAATAATATGAAAAACTAAAATAATATGTTCACACCAAATACCACCAGTCCTATGGAAGAGTTCTACAATGAGGACCCCCTAGAGATAACCCAGGACACAGAATTTAAAAGAACACACAAACAGCTCAAAGAACTAAAAGAAAATAGGGATAAACTTTGAGCTGAATTCACAAAAGAGACAGAAATATTAAAGAAAACTCAGGCTGAAATGAAGAAGTGAAAAACCCAATAAGCCAATTAGAAGCAACAGGAGAAAGCCTCAGCAATAGCATGAATGAAATGGAAAACAGAGTATCAAGACTGGATGACAAAGTTAAAGAATTGGACTTATAAAAAATTAGAAAAAAACATGAATGTAATATACAGGAAATGTGGGACATCATTAAAAGACCAATTTTATGCATCATAGGCATAGAGGAAGAAGAATCTCAAGTAAATGATATTGAGCAGATCTTCAACAGGATTACAGAAGAAAATTTCCCCAAAGTAAGGAAGACATACCCATACAAGTACATAGAACACCAGATAGGCAGGACCAGAAAAGAAACTCCCCATGGCACATCATAGTAAAAGCAGTAAATGTACAGAACAAAGAATACTGAAAGCTACAAGAGAAAAACAACAAGTCACAGAGAAAGGAAAACCCATCAGAATTATAGCTGACTTTTCAATGCAAACCTTGAAAGCCAGAAGAGCCTGGACCAAAGTGTTCCCAGTTCTAAATGACCACAGATGCCAACCCAGAATGCTTTAACCAGCACTATTATAGTTGAAGGAAGGGGAAATAAAAATCTTCCATGACATGAATAGGCTGAAAGAATTCATGTCCACCAAACCAGCCCTTCAGAGTATTTAAAGCAATACAAAGGACTGAGGAATGGAACGACTATGTTCAAGGGGCAACAGAAAGAAACCGGATGAAGGTATAATTGTGGAAGCACAAAATTAGACCAAGAATGCAAACAGAAATGAAATGGCAACCAATACACATCTTTCAATAATAACTTTTAATATCAATGGCCTCAACTTGTCCTCAACCAAAAGATGCAAGCTAGTTGAATGGATTAAGAAACAAAATCCATCTTTTTGTTGTCTACAAGAAACCCATCTCACCTTCAAGGACAGGCACTACCTTAAGGTGAAAGGATGGAAAAATATATTCCAAGCAAATGACACTAAAAAACAAGCAGAGGTTGAAATTCTAGTATCTGATAAAATAGACCTCAAACTAAAACTAATCAGAAAAGATAAGGATCATTCTGATCAAAAGAACAATTGACCAAGAAGATAATTACAATCACGAACATATATGCACCAAACTCTGGTGCACCCAATTTTATAAAAACAGTATTATAAGACTTTAAGACACAGATTAACCCCAACTCAGTAATAGTAGGGGATTTCAATACCCCACTATCTCCAATAGACAGGTCAACTGAACAAAGAATAGAAAGACATCTGAATTAAATGACTCCACAACTAAATGGACCTAACAGACCTCTACTAAATATTCCACCCAAGCACCAAAGAACAACCTTTCTATTCAGCAGCCCATGAAAGTTTCTCTAAAATTGACCACATACTAGGACACAAAAACAAACCTCAACAAACAAGAAAAAAACTGAAATAATTCCATGCATTCTATCAGACCACAATGCAATACAACTTAAAATCAACACAAAAGAGAAGCTCTAGTAACTACATGAACTCATGGAGATTAAACAACATATTCCTGAATGATGAATGGGTCAAAGAAGAAATTAAGAAATAAAAGTATTCCTGGAACTCAGTGAAAAAGGTAATACAACACAACAAAACCTCTGGGACAATTTAAAAGCCGTCCTAAGAGGGAAGTTTATAGCTCTAAGTGCCTATATTAAAAAAATCAGAAAGAGCAGAAATAAGTGACTTGACATTGCAACTCAAGACTCTGGAAAGGCAAGAACAAATTAAACCCAAACTGAGAAGACAAGAAGAAGAAGAAGAAAAAAAAATCAGAGCAGAAATTAATGAAATAGACACAAAGAAAACAAACAACACAACAACAACAAATCACTGAATCTAAGAGCTGGTTCTTTGAAAAGATAAACAAGATAGACAGACCCTTAGCCCAATTAACCAAAAGAAAAGAAAGAATAAATCCAAATCAATAAAATCAGGGATGAAAAGGGAAACATCACAACAGACACACACACACACACACACACACACACACACAAAATCTGGAACATTATGAGAATAAGTGAAAAACCTATATTCTATTAAGTTTGAAATCCTAAAATAAATGGCTAAATATTTAAATTCATGGGAACCACCAAAGTTAAACCGAGAAGAGATCAAACAGCTTAAACAGTCCCATAGCAAATAAGGAAATTGAAAGAGTAATAAAAAACCTCCCAACTAAAAAAAGTCCAGGCCCTGATGGATTCACAGCAGAATTCTACCAGACAGTTAAAGAAGATCTAAAACTAATACTGCTTAAAATATTCCAAAAAGATAGAAACAGAGGAAGAATTCTCAAATGCCTTCTATGAAGCCAGCATCACTCTAAACCAGAACTCAACATTCTCAAACATTCTCAACAAAAATTCCCCCAAATTTTCAACAAAATACTTGCAAACCACATACAGACACACATCAAAAAGGTCACCATGATCAAGTTGGGTTTATTCCAGAGATGCAGGGATGGTTCAATATACATAAATCATATAAATGGATCCAAAGATAAAAAATGATCATCTCAAGAGATGCAAAAAAAGGCCTTTGACAAAAGTCAACACGCATTTATGTTAAAAGTCCTTGAGAGAACTGGACTGGAGGGAACATACCTCAACATAATTAAAGCTATATACAATAAACCCATGACTAACATCATTCTAAATGGAGAAAAACTGGAATTCCATTAAAATCAGGAACCAGACAAGGCTGTCAACTATGTCCACTCTTTTTTAATAGAATGCTTGAAGCTCTTGCTAGAGCAATAAGAGAAGGAAATTAAAGGAGTACTAACTGGAGAAGAGTTTACATAATCCCTATTTGCATATGATAAGATATACTTGAGAGCCCAAAAATTCCACCTGAAAGCACCTAGCAATGATTAACATTTCAGCAAAGTGGCAGGTTACAAAATCAGTCTACAAAAATCAGTAGCCTTTCTATATACCAGTAACAAGCAATTGGAGAATGAGTACATGGAAACACTCCTATTCACAATAGCTCAAAAAAGAAAACAAAAAAAAAACATAGGAATAAACTTGACCAAAGACATTAAAGATTTCTACAGTGAATTTTTTTTTGGGGGGGGTCTTTTTGAGACAGGGTCTTCCTGTAGCTCCAGCTGTCCTGGAACTCACTATGTAGACCGTAGACCCCTTGAACTCACAGAGATCCGCCTGCCTCTGCCTCCCAAGTGCTACCTGCCTCCCAAGTGCTGGGATTACAGTGAAAATTTTAAATCTTTGAAGAGTTTGAGGAAGACACCAGGAGATGGAAGGACCTTCCATGCTCATGGATTGGGAGAATATGGTGAAAAGCAATCTGTAGATTCAATGCAATCCCAATCAAAATCCCCAAGACATTCTTCACAGAATTAAGAAAAAAAAAATCCTAAAATTCATATGGAATCACAAAAGACCCTGAATAGCCAAAGTAATCCTTAAAACAAAGAGCAATGCTGGGGGTGGGGTGGGGGTGTTACCATACCAGATCTTAAACTATATTACAGAGCTATAGTCATAAAAACAGCATGGTACCGGCACGAAAACTGACGCATAGATCAATGAAACATAATTGAAGACCCAAACACGAGTGCACAAAATTTCAACCGCCCAATATTTGATAAAGGTGCCAAGAACACACACTGGAGGAAAGACAGTATCTTCAACAAATGGTGCTGGCAAAACTGGATCTCCACCTGTAGAAGAATGAAACTGGACCTTTATCTTTCACCTTGCACAAAAGTCATCTTCAAATGGATTAAAGGCCTCAAGGTGAAACCTGAAACTCGTAAACTGTTAGAAGATAAAATAGGAAGTACCCTACAAGATATAGGTGTAGGAAAAGGACTTTCTACATCAGATGTCAGTTGTTCAGGAATCAAGTTCAACAATCAACAAGTCGGACCTCATTACACTAAAAAGCTTCTGTACAGCAAAAGAAACAACCAAGGAAGTGAAGAGAAAACCAACAAAGTGGGAGAAAATCTTCACCAGTGCCACATCTGACAGAGGATTAACATCCAGACTATGTAAAGAACTCAAAAAAACCAGAATCAAGAAAACAAATGACCCAATTAAAAGATGGGTTATGGATTTGAACAGAGAGTTCTCAAAAGAAATAAAGATAGCTAAGAAACACCTTAAAAAGTGTTCAACATCGTAATTTTGGAAACACAAATTAAATCCACCTTAAGAGTTCATCCTACTCCAGTTAAGATCAAGAGAACAAACGATACCAAATGCTGGTGGGATTGCAAACTCCTGCAACCCCCATGGAAAGCACTGTGCAGAAGTCTTTAAAAACTAAAAAATGAACATCTCATATGATCTGGTTATACCATTCACTGGCATATACCCCAAGGACACATCCTACTGCAAAGATACATGTACATCCATGTTTTTTGCTGCTTTTTTCACAATAGCTAAGAAGGATCTAAATGTCCTTCAACTGATGAGTGAATAATGAAAATGTACTACATTTACACAATGGAGTTCTACTCAGCAGTAAAGAAAGATGAAATCATGAAATTTGCAGGTAAATAGATGGAACTAGAAACTCTTATACTAAGTGAACAAAGACTCAGAAAAACAAATGATGTATGTTCTCCCCCATTTGTGGATCCCAACACCAAATCATTATATATATATATCCTGTGAGTACATTATCCTGATGTAACTGCAGGAGCAGGAAAATGGAAAGGAACCAGGGAGGTAAAGAGAAAGAAGGAGCCTGAGAGAGAACAGTAGGAGACAGGTGTTACCAAGGGAGAAATGGGTAAAATGGGAGTATTTAAATAGGTGGTGAAGAGGGAGGGTTATACAAGGAAAGGGAAGTCTTTCTTCCAGAGTGAAGTGTGTGTGTGTGTGTGTGTGTGTGTGTGTGTGTGTAGGGGGGAACCATAGGAGAGAGGTATTACCAAGACTAAAATGGGGAAAATGGGGGTACTTAACTGGGGGGCAGAAGGAAGAATGAGACAGGGAGAGAGAGGAGAGAGATAAGGCTTAGCTCATGTGAAAAAGTAGAGGGAAATGTTAATTAGTTCAAAAGCCTACTGAAAAATTACACATAGAATATCTCTACATGAGTCCATGTGTATAGCTAAAGGCTATATAACAAGAAACAGTGCCAAACAGGAGAAATCTCCCTTTGAGTAATTGGTCAGGGTAGTCCAAGAGACTCCCAAATTACACAGGCTATTGCCACAGTCCTTGATTGCCTTCCAGAGCGTGAAGGTAATACCCTATTGCTGAAGACAGGACATACTTCAGACATACTTGGAACAATGGAGTTGAACTGACCTGGAAGCCACCTCCCTGAAGGCTAGCTTTCATACTTCTGGAGGACACTATGCAAGCTCTTAAGAACATCAATTTTTGGTCCAACCTGAGCTTTAAGGCCTAATAACCACAATGATTAGCACAGAGAACTATATTGGGGCAGTAGTGGCACTTTTATCTTGGGGGTAATCATCAGCTATCTAATTAGACTTAAACTCATGTGTGGTATTATAAACATAGCCAAAAATACACATGGCTGGAGAGATCATAGCTCTTAGGAAAAACCCTAAGGCGGTCACATCCCTAGACAAATTTGTACCATGCACTACATGTGAATCCTTATATTTACAGACAAGTGTCTTAGTTTGTTCTTCATTGCTGTGACAAAATACTCTGACCAATACCAACTTGGGGAGGAAAGGGTTTATTCAGCTTACATCTCCCACATTGCAGTTCATCAGGGAGCCCAAGGTAGGAACTCAGGGCAGGAACCTGGAAGACTTGCTCCCCTGGCCCTGCTCAGCCTGCTTTCTTATGCCACACAGGACAACCTGCCCAGGTATGGTACCACCCACAGTGGGTTGGGCCCTCTCACATGACTCAATCATCAAGAAGATGCCCCTCAGACATGGCCATAGGCCAGTCCAATAGAGGAAATTCCCTAATTGTGGCTCCCTCAACCCAGGTGTGTCAAGTTGACATTAAAGCTATCCAGCACAAGTATCCCAGTCACCACTCATCAAAGAAGCTTCTTTTGTAATAGAGCCTATTAGAGTTCCACAACTGGTCACACGCAGAGACTGAGCATCCATGAAATGCCCAACCCTAAGTGACACATCTACAATGGAACCTCTGCACCTATCTCATGAAACACAGTGGAACAAGGCATATAGAGACTATGAATGCATCCCTCAACTCTCATCAATGAAGCTCCTTCATGTAACAGGGGGCAATGATCACAAAAGTCCATATGGCCAAAGCATAGAGAATAAGTCTGTAGAATGTGCGTTCTTGGACAGGACTCCTATATTAAACTTCACCTACCCAGGGCCCAGGAACCATTACAGAAGAGGGGGCACAAAGACTGTAAGAGCCAGGGGAGTAGGTGTATGACCATATGGAAACAGAGTCTTACGGGCTCCTGGGACCTTGCTCATATGAACTTACAGCAATGGTGTCAGCATGCACAAGAACCATGCAAACTCAGACAAAACTCCAGCAGAGAACTGTGGAAATGGGCAGCAGGCCGCAATCTTACAGAACTATTGGCCACTGATTACTGCTGGGTGAGGGAGAGTTGATCTTCTTTAAGGAAGAGACTCTAGATAGGCTGACTAGACCCCAGTGGATGAACCTGCACTGAGGGACATCTGGGGACACTAACTTGACTCAGTAGACCTTAATATAAAAGAATGCATGAAATCTGGTGGAGGGTAAGGATGGGGGAGGGAGTATAAAGATGATTAGGATGTTGCATATGAAATACACAAAAATTCAATAAAAATATTCAAAATAAAGCAAAATATAATGGCCAAGTCTTATGACAGTGAGTTAGTAGGAAGCAATTCAAAAGCTTTTGTTTTGTGTTGACCTCTTAGGCCAAGGCCCACTGTACTGCTAAGACTCACTGTATGGCCCAATCCAGAAAGAACATTTTACAACATACATTTTAACTTAACACAACACAGGTCGTGCTCAGAGGCACGTCTAAAGTGCCCTCACTGAGTCGGGCTCTACTCTTGGTATCCACAATCTCAGGAATGTTTCTTGTTTCTGCCAAGTCACTGACCGACTCTATCACCTCTGCCAGTCAGACTTTAGTCTACATGTGACCACCACGGTTTTCATGTTAACCCCGTAATCCTGCTTCACAGGCATAGGGAATCCATGATCAATTTACCTTCTCCTCCTTCTTGCCTCTCCCTCTCCTCCCTTCCTCTACCTCTCCTCTCTTCTCCCTCCCCCGTCTCTAAGCAGCCACACTCCCCATCTCACTAGGTATTTTTTAAAAAATATTTTTGATGTGTGACTGTATTGCCTGCATGTATGTGAGTGCACCCGTGTCGTGCAGTGCCACAGAGGTCAGAAGAGGGCTTCAGATTCCCCTGGAACTGGAGTTAAGGACGGTTCTTAGCCACCATGTGGGTGCTGGGAATCGAACCCAGGCCCTTGCCAAGAGCAGTCAGTGCTCTTAACCACTGAGCCGTCTCTCCGGCCCCCTATGTATTTTAAATGGCTTAACTTGATAGGCTTTTCCTAGAGAATGAAGGCAGTCCCAAAGGATCAATTATAAAAACTGTGTGAACGTACTTTTATTTTTAAATTGTAGGAGTTATGTAAAATGGCATAGAAGTGAATATAGGTGTAGCCTAGTCAGAATGAATCAGCACACATATCCATGTACTAATGAAAGGAATCAACATCTTGAACGCATCACCAGCCAACATAAGCATCAGTACTTCAAGGAACACCAAAACAATCTTCATTGAGGTCAGCTGGAAATTGTAAAAGGTAAAAATTATCTGGTATCTGGATCCTAAATTACAGGGTCTCTCAGCTTTTAGAAATTGGAGTTTGCCTAAGACTTTAGCATATACAATCTCCTGTCTGTCATCTTGTCTTCAATAACTTTAGAAGGGCTTAAAACTTGAGCGCCTTCTGAATTCCCCAAAGCGTTTCTGCACTCTCCTTCAGCTGGGCCTCCTCTGCGGGGCTTAGCTTTATCTTTATAAGGTCTGATATGCCATTTTCTCCCAGGATACAAGGAACGCTGAGGAACACGTCTTCCTTTACTCCGTAGAGACCCTTAACTATGGTGGAAACTGGAAGTGTTCTCCTGAGATTCTTCAAAATACTTTCCGTTATATCAGCTACAGACAGGCCAATGGCCCAATTAGTGTAACCTTTCATTTTAATAATTTGATAGGCACTGCCAATCACTTCTTTGTGGATAGTTTCCCAGTGCTCGGGATCTTCTTTGGTTCCTATAGCTGAGTTCAGATCTTTCAGGGGAACACCAGCGATGTTCACGCCACTCCACACAGGAACGCTCGAGTCTCCATGCTCTCCAAGGACCCACCCGTGGCAGCTTTCGGAATGGATACCAAGCTTTTGCCCAATCAAGAAACGGAAACGAGCAGTATCTAGAGTGCAGCCACTTCCAATAACACGGCTCTTCGGTAGCCCACTCAGCTTCCAGGTCACGTAGGTTAAGATGTCCACTGGGTTGGAAACAACGATAATTTTGCAGTGGGGGCTGTGCTTGACAATGCTGCCGATCATCTCCTTGAAGATGACGACGTTGCGCTGGACTAAGTTAAGGCGCGTTTCTCCTTTGGCCTGGCGTGCCCCCGCGGTGATGACCACGACCGCCGACTTTGCAGTGACGTCGAAATCTTTGCTGTAAACAATATTGGGCATTTTCAGGAAGATGCTGCCGTGCTGAAGGTCCATGACCTCCCCCTTCAGTTTGTTCTCGTCGACGTCCACGAAGGCGACCTCGTCCGACATGCCTTTCGCTAAGACGCTGAAGGCACAGGCCATGCCCACCGACCCAGTCCCTATGATGGAGACCTTGCTGTGGCGAACAGGCTCCTCGGGGCTCCCGTGCTGCATGAGCTGACTCTTCACGGTCCCCACGCTGTACGCGGGGCTGAGGCGCCACCAGGCCCCGCTCAGGGGAACCCGCAGCCCCGGCCCCAGCCGCAACGCGCCCACCGCCCAGCTCATGGCTGCTCTGCGCAGGGAGTCCCGGCCGGAACGCCGACCGTTGGGCCCAGAGCCGGCTCTGCCTCCCACTGCGGCTGCGCGCAAATCCGCCCCCGCCCAGTCGGGGCTGGTTCCAGCAGCTCTACTCCCTGGCCGCCAGGAGGCTTGATGCAGTGCTTCCTAACTCCAGCGCCGGAGTAGTGGGTTCGCTTACAAGCACGTACTCTTTAAATGTGACACGTGTGACAGGCCAACCCAGACCCCCGGAATTCCTAGTTTTCTATTACCGTGTGTCCGGTAAGCATGCTTCTGTCAGCCACAGAGGAAAGAAGGTTAACTTGAGCCACAACAAAGGTGGCTGTGCGCTCTCTCCCACGAGCCGGCTGCACCTTTCCCCAGCGCGGTGGACAGTTAAGCTCGGGGTCTGTGTGTCCGCCGAAGGGCCGGCCTTTGGTTTAGGAAGGCATTTACTGCCCACGCATTCACCCTAACCAGGACCCACACCTAGGGAGGTCAGCAGGGGTCTGACAACGGGCACTCCGTTCATACTAAAAGCTCAGGGGACGATTCGGCAAACCCCTCTCTCCTGCCAAAGGAAAGCCTGTAACTGAGTTCTAATTAAAGATAACAAAAAAGTCCCCAAACAAAACAGAACCACCCACCACACTTCTCAAGGAGAAAGATGCTTCCGCTGGCCTCTAAGATAAGGAAATTATCTCTGCAATGGTCTTAAATGACAATTTTCAACCAATGCCCAAATCAGATTGTTGACTGAACTACAGACAGTACAGCCTGGAATCAGTGTACCTAACTTCCTCTGCACATTTCTGGACAGCCTGTGAACTAACTTCTGAGGCAGATGCAAACTTTACTTTTGATGATAAACCCAATAAACTACCAAAGTCCTAGGAAATATACTGGCAGTTTCTCCCACCAGCACATAATTCTGATCCTGTAATCATTGCTTGAATCATTCCTCTTGGTAAGACAAAAATATACTCTGGGATGTGGATCCTAGGTGTATGTAGCCCTTTCCTGACCAGCAAGATTCCAACTTTAGATACTGAACCCCAATGAAATAAATAATTTATAGCCAGAACTTGATAAGCTACTTCTTCCTGCCACTGGAATGCAGTCCAGAAAAAAGGAACAGTAAGTAGAGCAGTTTGGACAGCTGGGAAAGTGTGGCAGTCAGCAGGGTTCCTCAACCCTTGTTGAGCATACTGGTGGTGGTTACCAGTTTTCTAAGGCAGGACAGTTGGTTGGATGAAATGGAGCCACTAGTTTTGTAACACACACAAGTCTGAGAGCCCAAGATACATGTACTCTCCACCAGCAGTCAGATTTATGGTAGCGATCTGTCAAATTAAAAACTGAATTTAAAAAATGATGTTTATTGAATGATGGCCAAGATTTTAGAGAGAAAAACTTAAAGAAAATGGCCAAAAATTTTTTGATAGCTATCATTTCTTTTAGTGCAACTCTTACTTGAAGTATTTTAACCTGACAACTGTTCCCACCTTTGTTCCTTTGACCAGCCAAGTCATTTTCTAGGATAAGTGCTCTTAAGCATGAAATTCAAGGACATAAAGAGTCTTAGCTGGATGGCTTCTAGCTACGAAAAATTTTCTTTCTAGAGATTGAACCTTTTCAGAAATAAAGTTTCTACGATCCGTGCCTCTTCAGTCTTTCCCCTTAGCCACAATTAAATTAATTTCAAGGGGAAAAATAACATTCCAAAATAAATATACTCCCCGAAAAGCAGCTTTTCTATTTACAGTATCAAAAAAGCATGAGAAGGATGAGATGTCCATGACCTCTAGACTACATGTAGGTCTACTCAAGGGTGTTGAAAGCCAGATACAGCCAGAGAGCTCCCTAATGGCTTTCCATCTTAGGTGGCTCATTATTCCTTTGAATTGGAAACGTAACTCAAATTATCTATTCCAAATGCAACGCATTACAGATGATTATACCTTAGCAATTTTAGTTACACCACTTAGGAGAGAGGATGTAGGAGATGAAGGCCAGCAGCATGTCTCTAGACCAGGAACAGTTGCCACCCAGTCTCTCCAGAATCATTCCCCCTGGACCCCACTGCAAGCTCCTGGCTCCCTTCTGTTGGGAGACTAGTTCCAACACTATCCCCTTATAGACCTTTGCCAACCCTCCCAGCAGAACTGATTTTAAAATCCTGTGTCACTACTGTACTTTGTACCTCTCTCATGACAGAATTTATTACAATTAAATGTAAACTACTACAAATGTGTCAGAAAGGAACCACCCTTGTTTAAAATAAGCACATCTGTCCTCTAAACAGCTGGACACATGAATTCAGTAATTGTATATGGAAAGGATGAGTAAGGTGAGCAGGAGACAGAAGGGTGGGCCTGGAGAAACTTTCTGGTGCCGGAGTGCTCCCAGCAGAGGGGATAAAATGGTTGCGGCCCCTCAGGGGTTCTTTGGAAGGCTGATGAAGAAATTTCAAAGAAAACAGTGGATGGGCTAAAAGATGTGTGACCAAAATTCCCAGAAAAACTGCATCTCGAAACAGCCTTCTGAGAAGACTGATCAACTGATTAGAAGTTCAGTGATTGTGGAGAGTTTGTAATGTTGTAGGTCCAGAGCCTAATTACCATTTATCTTGGGCCATCTTTAGCTCCCTAAATAGCCACTCCTTGCCAACCTCTGTTGCCAGCTTAACATCCTGTGACTAACAGAAAAAAACCTTTTGGCATGTATTAACCTAACAAAACCCAGCTTCTACCAACCAAAAGGCTGGGTGTCATCAGAGAGCATCTGAGGCCTAGAGCTGAGATTTCTCTTTTGCTGTAACGGCCTACTTAATGTTTCCACCAGTGCATTGAAGTGTCTTGATTTATGACTTTTTCTTTGTTCTGTTACTATAAGAACTGCATGAAGCTGTTACTACATTGGAACATGGAACTTGGGGTAACCTGAATCTGTTCCCATGGTCACTCATATTCGGCTCCAGAATAAACTATCCCCTATACTTTTTGAGGTCAGAGTTCTGCTTTTATGTTGAAAGATATCTTAACTCTTTTTCAGAGCTAAGTCATTTTCAAACCTTTAACAGATTAAAACATGCAGCAATGAAATCTGTAGTTCTGGAAACAGCAAAATCATATGCGATAGCAGAGAATATTTTAATTCTTTGAAATTATTTAAAATGTTTGGTTTGTTAGAAATCCTGAAAATAATCAAGAGAGGAAATCCTTAATGCAGAAAAAAATGATGCAGCACAAGCAGTGCTAGGGTGGGGTCTGAAAGAGGCTGTCAGGCCACTCAGCAGCCAGGACAGCCTTTTACAAACATAAAACCCTAAGACGACAACTGTAGGTTTGTTTTTTGTTTTTGTTTTTTAATAGCAGGCTGTAAATGTGTTCCTCATAGAAACTAAAAGAAATCCTCATGTGGGTCCCAGAACCTGAAAGTATTTTCTTATTAGCAGGGCCAAGGAATTTTGCCTTGAGTCTCATTATGTAGCACTGGCTGGCCTGGAACTCACTATGTAGACCAGGGTGACCTTGAACTAACAGAAATCAGCCTGCTTCTGTCTCCCAAGTGCTGGGATTAAAGGCATGTACCATCACAATTAGCTTCTTGTTTTATTTTGTTTGAGACAGGGTCTCATTAACATTTTTTTTAAAGCATCATCCTATACATAATTTTTGATTCAATGTAAAAGAACAACTTATATTAACCATCAAGAAGAAAAAAATTTAAGGTGGCCCAAAACAGGAAAAACATAATTTATTACTGTGTATGGCTCAGCCAGTAAAGGTGATTGACGCTAAGGCTAACAACCTGAGTTTGATCCCCAGGATCTACATGGTAGAAGGAAAGAACTGACTTCTGAAAGCTGTCTACACACACACACACACACACACACACACATACCGCCCCTTAATATACAGCCAAAGTTTAAGCGCAGGATAACTGCTGTAGATGTTTCTGCTCAAGAAGGGAGATTATGTAATATATAAATATAATTTAAAAACTTAAATCATATCTAAGAATTGAGATTTAATTCTATACGATAGATTCTAATAGCATAGATGTTATTTTACTAGTTCACTCTGTTTGTTCTCTGTGATTGGATTAATGGATGTCACAGTGCAGTCCTTAAAAACTAATTTTGGCCCACCAAAAGACATGAAGAATATGTGCATGAGGTAGAGACTAGAGTTAACTTTATAAACTCGAACTGCCCAAATATGTTGTAAAGGTTAAAAACATTAGTTGCCCAAGTCTCTGTCTGGTTCACGAACAGAGTCAACAGTGAGGAAGACAGGGTGGAGCAGGAGAAAGTGCTCTAGGGATGTAGCTGGCGAGGAAAGGCTCAGAGGCTAGGAAGAGTATGTCTCTCCTGCACCGCCAGAGTATGTGACAGAAAGCTGGACTCTCATTCCCAGTCACACTCACCATATGAATGAGACGGTTCTTGTAGGTACCTGTCCTATGTACTGTGAGACGCTCAGCAATGTTCTTGGCTTCACAGCAGTATTACTGGGTATGACAACCTGAAATATCACTAGACACTATCATATATGTTCTGGGGTGTGGCAGAGGGACAGTATCACATTCAGTTAAGAATCAATAAGCCAGGCCAAGCATAGTAGCTCTCCCCTTTAATCCCACACTCGGAAGAGGCAGATGGATCTCTGTGACAGATCGAGGTCAGCCTGGTCTACATAGTAACTTCCAGCCTAGCTGGGGCTATAGAAAGTCCCTGTCCCTGTCTCAAAAAAAAAAAAAAAAAAAAAAGGAATTAATAAACTAAAGAATAAGCAGAGGCAGGTCACAGAGAGGCCCAGAAAAACTATTAAAGGAACCCAGACTTTATTCTCAAGGGAAAAGGGATCCCTGATATGGTAGATACAATTGACCAGATTTAATTAAACTAATATTTAGCGGACACCTAGTGATGGGCATGAACAGGCTACTTACTGTATCTTAGACCAGACAGTCTGGGGACACTTCTCTGAGATGAAGCAAATTTCAGTTGAAACATTGGACAGCAACAAAAAGCCAAGCATACAATGACCTGGGCAAAGTTAGGATGAGTTTGATTAGCCAAAGCCTCTTGAACTGTGGGTGGTGACCTCACATGGCACTGCATAACTGAATGGAGGAGTTGTGAAAAATTAAGGAACAGAAAAAGATTTCTGAATGCTTGATGACCCCAAATTAATTCAACACAGGCTTAATGAATCCCAGGTGCTTTTGGCAGAACTTGCCTATGTAGCATCAGGTGACTTCACTGCAGTCTTGGTTCTGAACACACAACATTTGGTAATATAGTTTGGACACAGGCAGAGGTCTGGGGAGATGAAGGCCCAAGCATCCTGGTAGTAACATGGTGAGATGCAGTCATGAATGGCAATCTGCTTTCCCTCCAGGTGACTTTGAGGATGCCGCCATTCAAGAGTGACCCAGGAGGAAGCTGCAGGCTGAGAATGACGGACAGCCCAGTGGGAGGAAGTACCATGATGCCTGCAGCATATCTAAGCACTAGTGTTCAGACCAGTGGGCCTGGGCCTGAAGCCCAGGTAGGAGTGAGGTCACCCAGCAGTTGGAGTCTGTGGAGAAGAAAAGATGAGGGCCAAGGAAAGGGCCTTAAGCTTAAGTGTGTGTTCATACAGCAGCACCAGTTCAGAAGTGGACAGAACCATCAGTAAGAGCCAAACTAGAATCAAGAGAAAGAAAAATAAGAAAACAATAAAAGCCTAGACTCTTTTAACACAAAGGGCAAACAATAACTGACGAAAGTCATCAAGAAAAGGTTAAATTATATTTAGCACAATTTACACAATTTTAATTAGCGAATTTATTTTTGAAACAGTCTCCCTATATACCTCAAACTAGAGGTATATAGGGAGGCCTTTGCCCCCCAAGTGCTAGGATTATAGGTATAAGCTTACTATACTTAATAAAAACAAAAGAGCTGAGAAGCTGGCTCAGTGGTAAATGGCCTGAGGAACAAGCATGAAGACCTGAGTTTGATTCCAAGCACCCAGATACAAAGCTAAATGCAGGGGCTGGAGAGATGGCTCAGTGGTTAAGAGCACCAGCTGCTCTTCCAGAGGACCGAAGTTCTGTTCCCAGCACCCACTTGGCAGCTAACAACCATCTTTAATTCCAGTTGCAGGGGATCCAACACCCTCTTCTGGCCTCTGCAGGCACTCCATGCACATAGAACATACACATACATGCAGACAAAACACCCAAATACATACATAGTTTCTTCTTAAGTTTGTAAGAACTATTTCAGTTAAGAAAATTCAATTTGAGAGACCATTTCTTGGTATACTGACACAATAATTATATGTAAATCTATTAACATGTGAAATTTGTTTCAGAGTTTTAACTCTGTGACTAATCAGTAGTAGGTGGCTTTTGAAATGAAGCTTAAAGGGAGGCAAGCAGTATCAGATTTTCTGTTCATGGTGCTTTATTTAGAAAGAGTTGCTCATGTGAATCCAGTTTGCTAAGCTTAGTAATCAGGACGAAAAAACAAGTGAAGTCAAGGATACCTTCCTCCTATAGAACACTTGGACTGGGAATATTTTCGCAATGACAGCCTGATTTGTGTCAGGCCTCTGAACAGGAAGGGCCTCACAGCACCACTTATCCATCCCATTAGTCGGTGCACACTCCCACTTTATAAGATGCTTTGAGGCTCAGTTTTACTTAGAGAAGGAAGCTGGTGGGTTTTTAAAGGAGTATTTTGGCACTGTGCCCAAGCAGCATGTCCCTTGTCCCTGGGCTTAAAAAAGGTACACAGGTCATTATCTCCCACTTTACACTGAGCAGACCATGTGATTCCATCTTCTATCACCAAATTGCCCCTCCACACTTATAGCACATGCTTCTCGGCACTTCGGTGAAGCCAGCAGAGCTGCTGCAGTGTATGGGAAAGGAGGGTCACAGCAACGTTCTGTCCCCTCAGACTGGAACTTAGATGCGCAGTGCTACTCCAATTCATTTTAAAGCGATTCCTGGAAAATATTCCTCAATCTGCAGGCCGTCTGGAAGCCTAAGAGGTTGACAGATGAAATTACCCCAACAAGGTCATGGTGACTCTGCTCTGGCAAAGACTCATGGAGAGGAAGTGAGGCTGAGTGTGCCGATGCATGGCGGTCAGAATAAGAAATTAGCCCTTCTTCTTGGCCACAGAGCTTAGACTGCTCAGAAGCAGGCACGTTAGATTAGGCCATGCCAAAATGGCTGCCATTAAACAACTGGCCAGAAAACAGACTTGTTTTTAACCTTTGAACTGAACCAGTAGAAAATATCTGGCACTTAAAAAGTCAATTTCCCTTCTCTGAAAACTTCAAAGTTAAAAACTTGTCTTTCCACAGCTTTACTTATTATGGGGTTAGCAGTTTCGTTTGAGATGAGTAAATAAAACAGCATAGGAATAAATGTACTTAGAAGAGATGCCGGTGAAATACATCTCTGTACTAATGAGATATCGCTGATTATTAACAAAAATGACAAAGAAACAACTTGTTTGCAGTTAATAAAAGCCCTCACAATTGTCATAGTGTACAGAAGTAAGTCTAAAATACTAACATAAAAATGACGTCTTAGCCTGGAGAGATGCTCAGTGGTTAAGAGCACTGGCTGCTTACAGAGGACCCAGGTTCCCAACACCCACATGGCGGCTCACAACTGTTCGTAACTCCAGTTTCAGGAGATGTGATGTCCTCTTCTGGCCTTTGTGAGCACCAGGCAGGTATGTGGTAAACTTACATACATTCAGGCAAAGCACGTATACATATAAATTAAAAATAAATAAAATCTTTGAAACAAATTATGCCTTAAAAATAAAAGATAAACCAATTAAAAAGAAAAATATACCTAATAGCAGTCACACACACACACACACACACACACACACAAAAAAAAAAAAAAAAAAAAAAAAAAAAAAAACCTTGAAGAAAACACTTTGTTTGTTTGTTTGAGACAGTCTTGCCCTATACCCATGCTGGCCTGGAACTTACTTTGTAGCCTAGGCTGACCTCAAACTCTGCACCCCTCTGCCTCTGCCTTTCAAATGCTAGAATTGCAGGTGTGCACCACCATACTAGGCTGAGAAAATACATCTTGTTAGTTCGAGTACACCCAATATTGTCCTAGAAGAAACATATCCCATCCATTGGTCTCTGAGAAGGGGAAATCAAATGCCCATTTCAGAAAATCTTAAAATACCTGCTTCATTTACATGTTTTAACTTTTGTTTTTTAAAGAAAAGGAGGCCTGGGCTCTTGAGGAAGCAGCAACCTCTATCAGCAGAAGGGGAGGCAGGGCAGGATTTAGGGACCATGGTTATCCCCATCCAAGCCTTGATAGCCATTGTGGCACAAAGAGAGACACAGTTTAACAATGATTTTCCCTATCTATCAGATTGGCAAAAATTTTCAGAGAAATAGAAGCCACAAATGGCCAGGAGCCAGGAAATATGTAGGTAGCCTTACCTTCTAAACCTCTCTAGAGTCCTTTAGCAACTGATATTTAAAAAAAAATTTTTTTAAAATACCCTTTGGTTCAACATTAGCATCTTCTGTCCTTAGGACAAGAAAAGCACAGTAAGATGTGTGTTTCACAAGTTCATTATGTTATTTAATAGTGAAAAGTTAGTCACTGGCAGGGGACTGATTAAGTAGATTATAGTATGCATCAGAGTACTATATAGTCATTAAAGTTGATTAAGATTTATACACTCTGTGGTGTGACAGCCCTGAGAAAAGATTCCAGAACAGCATGTCCACGTTGGAGCAATTGCAAAGGATGCTGTGGATGCCTTCAGAAAAACACACCAAGTCTAAAAGGTCGCCCTACTCTCATTAGTGACAATTCCATAGGATTTTTGAATTTTGTTTCCTTACTATACTTTTCTACATTGACATTTTCAACAAGCATTTTTACAAAAACAATGAAATGATGTTTGCTTTAAAAAAAATTCGTTCTACACAGTAAAATGTACACACACACACATACACACACACACACACACACACACACACACAAATTCGTTCTACACAGTAAAATGTACACACACACACACACACACACACACACACACACACATGCCCCAATGTACCAATATATGTGCAATATTTTGGATCTTGAATGTTCCCCAGAGATGCACAGGTTCAAGGCTTGACCCAGGAGAAGTGCTATTAGGTGGTGAAACCTTGGGAAGGAGAGCCTTGTGGGGGAGGTGCAGGGGGCGTGTGCATGCTGTGCAGGAAAGGTTGCCTCTTCTCTGCTCTCCAACAGGTGATGCATGCAGTTCTGTCCCACCTGCAGGCCTGCCACTTCTCTCCATCACCCTCTCTAGAAGCTGAAAGCAATGGGGTCACTCAGTCATGGACTGGGACTTCCAAGCCCATGCACAACATAAATATTAATTACTTAGGTACTTAATTATAACAAGAGGCAGCTGACTGATACAATGTATAAAGATACATTCCTCCTTATCCCATGGTAAAAAAAAAAAAGCTTAAACTTTATTCATTTGTTTAAAATTAAATCTCAAGGCTGGAGAGATGGCTCAGTGGTTAAGGACACTGGCTATTCTTCCAGAGGACCTGGGTTTGGTTCCCAGCACCCATCCATAACTCCAGTTCCAGAGGATCTGTCGCCCTCTTCTGGCCTCCATGGGCTTTGCATGCATATGGTGCACTTACAAACATACAGGCAAAACACTCATGCACATAAAAAATAAATAAAATCTTTAAAATTAAATCTCTAGATAATTTAAATTTGCCATAACTAAGAACATTATTTGTGACTTTTATTATAATAGGTGTTTTAACGCCTGTGAAGGTAAGTTGTAAATTCTAAAGTCTTCCTCAAACAGGCATCACAAACATATTCTATATAAGCCACAGGGAAGGACAGCAGGGTGATGGTTAGGCTTTGAGATGACAACAGACAGAACAGGACCACAGGCAGAGAAATGCACACTCTTCTGTAAAGTTCTAATCATATCAATCAAGAAATACTGAGATATCTAACATTTCACTATCTTTTTTTTCAGAGCTGAGGACCAAACCCAGGGCCTTGCACTTGCTAGGCAAGCACTCTACCACTGAGCTAAGTCCCAACCCCAACATTTCACTTTCTAAGAAGAGAAAAAAAAAGAACAAGGTAGTCTAGCTCTGAACAAGCTAAACCTCTTCAGAAATTCCTCAACTACTACCTACTCAACTACCTACTGTGAGCAATAAAAGGGTACCAATTCACACTACCCAGTGTGCACGCTCCTGGAATCATATGCATAGCTGGCTTAACCAGGGACCAGGAATCGACAGCAAAGGACCACCTTTTCTTTTTTTCATACTTAAGGTACTGTGATGAAATATTACCTTGATCATACTCAAATGATAAAATACCATAATTCAAAATAATCAACAAATTCATATGACCCAATCAAACTGTACTCTCTGGCCCAATTACTGGTTAGGGCCTCAGGGTGGATGGTGGCTGAACTTGCCGTAGGTTCTACACAAGGAGGACAAACCCTGGGCAGAGTTGGTGTTTTAAGCCAGCTACCGTGACAGCTTCCAGTGGCTGTCCTTTTTGGGAAACTGATTAAATAACACACCATGTGTAAGATATGAATTTATCTTTAGACCTTCTGTATTAGGAAGACTTCTCTGTAAAATAAAATTTCCTAATAATTATGAGTAAACAGAGTAAAACAAAAATGTTCTAAGAAACTGAAGTTTTGATTTGAGCAATTTAAATACGTTTCCTTTTAGGCCAGCAGATGGAGCTGTGAATGAAAACAGGCAAGATGCTCACAAGCAGCCACTAGATGGCACCCGTTATTTGGGCAAGGGAGAGGAACTGGGTGTACAGCTGGGATGCAGCACAATTCAAGGCAAGGATCAATATGTGACAATGGAACTGTTGTTGATCTACCACATTACCTAGAAATGCCCATCTCGCCTATTTACTGGGTGCACAGACTTGGACCATTTCTGGTCATCTGCTGAGATTATTGTCCTAAGTGGGAGAAAAATGGCATTTCCTAAAATGAGGTAAGACATAGTGATCCAAGTTCATTCATCCTCAGGTCAGCCTCCTACTGGCACTAAAACTCTCCTTGCAGGAATTCTCCCACACTGCTCTCTAGAAGTCTAGAGCAGAGTTTGAGAATTTTCTAGGGGAGCCCTTTCTCAGCACAGAGCCAGCTCAGCATAGGTCCACAAGTGACTTCTGAATGAACAAATCAACAAATTAACAAATACTATTCACCTTAAAAACACACCCTTGTGCAGGTATCAGTGGGATTAGGTGAGGCTTCTCAGATGAGCAGATCAAACTGATATGCCTAATGACCTCTGTATTGGGAGGGACCTTTTTGTAAGACAAAAAGATGCAATATGAAAGGATTTCACATATTTTCATATTCAGTAGTGCCAACTAGAAATAGTTTTCCTCTCTCAAATATTTTACTTATGTAACAATTCTCTTATTAGTGTCATAAAATTGCTCATGTCTAGAAACTAAAACAGCACAGTATAGCTCATTAAGCCAAATTCTCAAGAGTATAATAACCTAATTTTGTTGGTCTATGATAATTTAGATTGATTCAGTATAATGACTCTTCTACTCATAGACTATTCACATTTTCACACCCTACACTCTTAGCCCAAGTGTGACCTACAGCACTAAGCACTGGAACACCAGCTGTCAGCACCACATAGCCAAGGAGAAGCACTAACAGCTATCATTTTTACAGGAACAAGAACTTCACGTCTCCCAAACAGACCGCAGACTAGTCAGGGAATTCTGAGTTCCTAGGTAGCTGAGCTTTATTTTCAGTAAAAATTAAGAAAAAGCCTTATACAATTGTTTTAAAAAGTAATATTGTTACTAAAGTAGTATTTTTAAGAAAATTAAAAATTTATCCATAACCAATTAATTTGTTCGCATATTTCTTTTTTTAATATTTTATTTATTATTTTATGTGTATGTGTGTATTGTCTGCATGTAGTTTGTACAATGCCCGTGGAGGAGAGAAGAGACTGTCGGATCCCCTAGAACTGGAGTTACAGACAGTTGTTAATGCCATGTGGGTGCTGGGATTTGAACCCAGGTCTTCTGCAAGAACAGCCAGTGTTCTTAACCACTGAGCCATCTCTCCAGCCCCCATATTTCTTTTTTCAAAAACTTTTCTTTTAATATTTAAAAAAAATTTTTTTAGAAGAAGCATTTCATTACAGCTTTAACATACTTAATAACAGTTTCCAGAGTGAAAATACCTCTCTTTCAAAAGTGGCTATAAAATTTTTAGGTTAGCTGTTGAATTAATACAGTTATATAATATTGAACTCAGTTCAAGCCCTGTAAGACATTAAATTGAGTTTTTAACCTTTAAAAAAGATCTCCATTTCATTTTTAGGATATATTGCTCCTTACAGAAAGACTCATTGTTTTTGCTAATAACAATGAGATGCTGGCGCTTGCATCTCCAATCTGTATGTATCTGACTATTACCAGTCATAATTGATGCACTTGGATCCTTGGCGCCTGTGTATGACTACAAAGTCATCGAGCAAACTTCAACGGTATTGTCCACCACCTCAGATC
>NW_008329624.1:2415749-2415997 GCF_000622305.1 Nannospalax galili
ATGCCCCTTTAATCTTTGGTTATACTTTCTTTTTGGGTGTTTTGGCCCAGATAAACCAATTTATTTTTACTCTTAAGGTCTTTTGAGGATCTGTTCCTCAGGGGTCACATGGGCTTGGGAGGAGCCCCTGGCTCCTTTCTTTTACCAGTTCCGCCTATGTGAAGATAAGTCAAAGGTCTTGCTCAACCATGGCTGGCTTCACTTGGAAGCATGGAGGAAATGATTCCTCTGTGTTGACCCTCCTCTTT
>NW_008329624.1:2416055-2416427 GCF_000622305.1 Nannospalax galili
AGGACAGGTGACCCACCACAATTACAGGACATTTTGAGAGATGTTCATAGTCCCCTAGAACTAGTCGACCTAGGAGGGCAAGGAGCAAAAACTGTCCTTTATGTCCCTCTGACCAAATTAGTATAAGCCTCAAAGTATGTCTGTTAAACATCCAAGAAGGTTAGTTCCACCAGTCTGGTACTTTTAATTACTGTGTGCCATGTAGATAAATCTTGAGTAAAGACCAATTGTTCTCAGATAAAACTTGCCTAGACATATATTTCCTGATCTGGTATGTATAATTTGTCAGTAGGTGGTTGGACTAATATGGTTCCCTCTGTTTTTTAAAACTAGCTAGGCATTATTTACCTCTTGTATCGTCTCCCCCCTCTA
>NW_008329624.1:2416864-2435209 GCF_000622305.1 Nannospalax galili
TAGTTCCATCCATTTACCTGCAAATTTCATGATTTCATCTTTCTTTACTGCTGAGTAAAACTCCATCGTATATATGAACCACATTTTCATTGTCCACTCATCAATTGAGGGACACTTAAGTTGCTTCCATCTCTTAGCTATTGTGAAAAGAGCAGCAGCAAACATGGATGTACAAGTGAAAAGACATTTTCTAATGTGTGTATGTGCACCCATTGGTTTGAATGTGCACTATGTGCATGGTGCCTGCAGAAGCCAGAAGAGGGAGTCAGATGCCCTGGAACTGGAGTTACAGGCAGTTGTTAGCCACTTGATGTGGGTGCTGGGAACTGAACCTGGGTCCTCTACAAAAGCAGCCAAGTGCTCTTAACTGCTGAGCCATCTCTCCAGCTCCTGTTGACTATTTCTACTGACATATTTTCCTCACAGTTTCTCACTTGTTTTCAGATACTTGCTGTCTTGCTATATATAGTGATCACTCTTTTCATTTACCACTCCACTTAGCATTTTTCTGCCTCAGGTGACAGCTCACCAGGTCTGCTCGTCTATGAAGAATCGCCAGTCCTGTACAAGACTGACACCAATCACGTTGAGAGATGAGTCTCTTGAAAGGATCCAGGAAAGCTTGGTGAGCTAATCAAGAACTGTGTGGACTGGAGTTAAAACCAAATTCATCACTCCCTTCTTCTTCCTCAGCCCCTCCATCTACTTTATCCCCCACCTTAGCTGGTGGGGTAAAGCTGGGAAAACCTAGGTCCTAAATAGTCAGAACTGAGTTTCAAGCTCGACTCTGCTGGTAAGAAAACTAGGTGATCATAGGCAAGTAACTCAATGGTACAATGTCTGAAGCAAGAGACAAATTGAAGAAATACCAATAATCATCAAAAACCTTCCAGTCATAGGTTTCCTGACTTTTCTAAGGGGTCCATAGTGCACTGTGAGAAATAGTGGCCAGCAACGCTACTCTGAAGTAAAGACTGGCCCAGAGAGTGGAGAAGCTCTGCCATTTGTCTATGAGTAAAAAGTACAAAATGCCCAAGTTCGGCTAAACGAAAAGTGAAAAAGCTCCATGTTGATACGGTGGCTGTGGCAGTTTCCCTGTCTCTCTTCAGTCATCTGTCACTACATGCTATCAATTCCCGACACAAAAACAATAGTGAACTTGCTCCTCCATTACTCCTAGCTAGTGTCATTTGCTTTACAGCAAAACCTAAGACTTGTGGGTACCCACTGCTTCCAGTTTCTCCTGTTCTCTTCCAAACCCGTTCCAGTCAGGCTTTCCACCATTCCCTAGTGGCTATTTCATGCTACACTTAGTGGTTACTCCATGTCCATCATATATGACTTCTCACTAGTGTGCCACACAGTGTTTCTCCTTGAAATGTGTGGGGTTTTTTGTTTTGTTTTGTTTTTGTTTTTGTTTTTGTTTTTTCTGCACATCACCATTCAGGCTCCTGTTTCCTCTTCAACCTACCTGGGCCCTCTCTCCTCATTCTCTAACTTTAGACCTTCACTAAAGGTCTTCTTTACTGAAGGACCTCCACTAAAGGTCCTTCACTAAAGGACCTCCTCTCTCCCTCCCTCACTGCTCTGCTGAGTTTAACTGGTCTTCTGGTTTTTAACATTACATATGGTGAGTCTTCTTAAGCTTCTGTCTCCACTTTGAACCTCTCCTTGAATCTCAAGCTTACCTGCCACCTGACTCTCCCATTGGTCACCCAACGATGCTCAAGCTCCAAGTCCCAGACTGAGCCCCCATATGACTCCAACACCTGCTTTTGTCATGCTGTCCTCATCTATTTTCTAGCTGCTCATGTCCAAGGTTAGAGGCATTCTTGGCTCTATTTTTTTCCTTTCATGCCCCATATCACCCTCAACAAATCCCTGCTGACTTTGAAATATATTAAGAAACTCATTTCATCACTTTTGCCTCCCCCAGCTAGCCAGCTATTGCAAACTACTGTTCTTTCTCATCTATTATGTGCAGCTTGGTCCACAGAGCCCATCAGTTATCAGAACAAGAAAGAAATCAATCAATAGTTCTTTAGTTTTGTTTTTTGGAGACAGGGTCTTACTATGTATTCCTGGCTGTTCTGAAACTTGCTATGTAGACCAGACTGGCCTCAAACTCACAGAGAGCCACCTGTCTCTGTCTTCCAAGTGCTGGGATTAAAGGCATGCACCACCATATCCAGCCCAAAACCAATCATTCTTAATGTATAATTTTTAGTTTGGGGTATCCATTTTATATATACATACATATGTAGACATAAACACACACGCACACACACGTAGGTGCTTAGGATTCCCCCCTGAAAACATGCAAACAAAACATTAGTAATTTAGATCATTCATTTTTAAAACATTTTATTTTACAAGGATGTTTATATGTCAATGTCAAACACTATAGAAAGTAGTTCCAAATTAATAATTTTATTAAACAAATATCTAACACCAATTTATACAGAATGAACATTAGCTATGACATTAGCTATGAATCAGTCATTAATTACATTTGAAAAGTTTAACCAGTTATTTATGAGTTACTAGTAACAAGCAGTTGCCTCTATACTGGTTAAAATTTAGTCATATTCTGTGCCATTATTTCTGAAGATAGAGATCAAACTATATGTAAATCTGATAACCAGGAAAGGAGAGAGCACAAAGCCAACAGACAGATGCCAGTCACAAGACTGGCTACTTACACTATGAACTCCTAAAGCTTTGCAGACTCCATAGCTGATCACGCCGACCCCACACCAGGCATAAAGAGAGCCCCAGGCCAGGGCTCTCAGGGCAAGAGAGGATCCACTCTCCGGTAAGGCAGCTGTGGCCACAGTGCCCTGAAATGAACACAGAAGGCTTTGGTAAAATACCTGGGTAAATCTTCTGGACATGTTTGGAATGAACTATAGTACTAGGTGTGTGGGCAACAAGACCCTGGGAGGCCAGCCCAGCACAAAGTCAGAGAGCAGTCCCACTGCTTCTGTAAGGGCATGATTCCTCTGACTGACAGATATCTGAACATATGAGGCACTGTGTCTGTTAGAACATTCCATCAAGAGTTCTCTATGTACCACTCATTGGCATTTTCATTAAAACATTATGGGAATTAGCTAATCCGCTAAGTTATAGCAGATTTATAACACACTGTCTTCCACCAGGGAAATATATTTCTGTTTACTAAGGCCCTGTTCCATTTTGGAGTATTTTTCTGTATACTGTTTACTCATTTTGGTGTGGACCTTTCCTATGCCTGTGTGGTTTGTGACAGCAAACACTGTTCCTGGCACGTACAAAGCCTCTGCCCTGCTGCTCGGCATGGCCACAGGACTAGCATCATCACTGGACTTGGTGGGTACTCAGTGCTGGCTAACGGACACTTTTTTTTGATATATTTTAGACCTAACGAGATGGTTGAAATCTTTCTTTAGCCATTTTCTATGATAAACTAGTCATTTCTCTTGCTCCTTTTCCAGATTACGATAGTGTCATCTGTTTCCCTGGATACCACAGGTCTCACATGATAACTAACTTAAAAAAAAGATTTACTTATTATTTTTATTTATGTGCTGTGTGTAGACATGCACGAGTTTATGTGTACCGTATGTACAGATGTCTGCAGAGGCCAGAGGGTATGGGATCCCTTGGAAAATAAGTGACAGGCAGTTCTAAGTCATCTGATATGGGTGTTGGGAAAGGAACCTGGGTCTTCTACTGAGCAGTAAGCACTCAACGTCTGAGCGACCTCTCCAGCTCCAAATACCCTAAATTTTAACTTGTCTGAATCTCTACGCAAAAGTAGAAACATTAACCAAATATTATTTTGCTAGGATTAGATTAAGTGCTTTGGCATAAATTATCTTTTAGAAACAGATGAAGTATTTATTATTCCCCTGGAAAAAAACAGTAATTATTAAACACATATCCATTTACACACATATATGTATATTTTAAAGTCTATATAAACCCATATTAGGTTTACTAAATCAGATAAAATGATAACTATATGAAAATATGCCTTAATGATACAAAAATATTCACAAGATCTCAATTTACCTCAGATTTTTTTAACATGTACATGTCTTATTTGGGTATTATCAGTTGCTTAAATTGTGAAATGAAGTAAAAATAATTATTGCCTACATACATCCAAAGATGAATTTTAATAGAAGATTGATGTTGATGATTGATTAAACTTTAAGGTTTAAATTTTTTTGATTTATTTATTTTTGTTTTATGTGTATGACTGTTTTTGCCAGCATGTATGTAAATGCACCCTCTGTGCAATGCTGCAGAGGCCATATGGGGACACTGGATTCCCTGGAAGTGACGTTTCGGATGGTTGTTGACGCCATGTGGGTGCTGGGAACCTAACCCAGGTCCTCTGCAAAAGCAGCCAGTGCTCTTACAGCTGAGCCATATCTCCAGTCCCCATCTTTAAATTTTAAATCATCTACATGTTTTTTTTTCCCTCTGGGAGAAAATATCAAACGACATTCATACCCTCTGTTCAAATTTTTCCAAAATAATGTTGGCTGACTTTTTGAAGAAAAGATTTAACTTGCCAAACAATGTCTTATAAGAGCTTTAGTTATAACCATATATGCAAGTCATGTATATGTGGAAAAATGTAGGTTTTAAAAGCTACATTTCCAGGCCGGGCATGGTGGTGCATGCCTTAAATCCCAGCAGAGGCAGAGGCAGGCGGAGCTCTGTGAGTTCAAGGCTAGCGTGGTCCACATAGTGAGTTCCAGGACAGCCGGGGCTACAGGGAGACCCTGTCTCAAAAAGACCAAAAAAAAAAAAAAAAGCTACATTTCCCTTCACTGTCATACTTTAAAAATATGAATTCAGACATCTGTATTTGGAAGCCGAACAAACCACACTATAGTTACTATCCTCAGTTGTCCCAAAATAAAACTGTATTCTTTTTTTAAAAAAATATTTTATTTTTAATTTATATGTATGAGTGTTGGGCCTTCATGTAGGTAAGTGTACCTGTGTCATGCAATGCCCTTGGAGGACAGAAGAGGCTGCCGGATCCCCTGGAACTGGAGTTAACGGACGGTTGTTAGTTGCCATATGGGTGCTGGGATTCAAACCTGGGTCTTCTGCAAGAACAGTCAGTGTTCTTAACTGCTGAACCATCTCTCCAGCCCCAAAACTCTGTGTTCTTAATGCCCAATGCTGGGGCTACAGATATTCCTTCCGGCATTTTCAGATACCCTTTGAGGAAAGTGAGTGACAAGAATTAACCTGCCATTCACACACAAAGGAAGTACCAAGAGCAATTTGTTCATTTGTCAGGGGGTCAACTGTTTAAGTATCACATTTTTAGCTTTTTTCAGTATAAACCTGGGATTAGTTTTGTGTAAATATCAAATGGGGTTTTGAAGAATATTCAATCCAGGGGCCTGAGAGGTGGCTCAGCAGTTAAAAGAACTGGCTGCCTTGCAGAGGACTCAGGTTTGGCCCCCAGCACCCACCTGGTGGCTAACAACCTCTGTAACTCCAGTTCCTGAGGAGCCAATGCCCTCTTCTGGCCTCCATGGGCACTGCACACATGTGACAGCACAGATGCAGGTAAAACACTCATACATACAAAAAAAACCCTTTAAAACAAAGAATATTCAATCTAGGGGGCTAGAGAGATGGTCTGTTGATAAAGTGCTGCAGCATCAGCATTCTGCCTCAGGTAAGAAGCCAGGCCGCAGCCTAAGGCTGTAATATCAGCACTGGGGAGGTGGAGAAAGGAAGATTCCTGAGGCCAGCCAGTCTAACCAAATCAATGAGCTCCAAGTTCAGTGAGAGACCCTGTCTCAGAAAATGAGGCAGAGACCAAGGAAGACACCCAGCATCAACCTCTGGCCTTAGCACATATATGCACCCCTCCCCCCAATGAGCATTTACATATACCAAGAATATTCAACTAGTTATTTCCCTACATTCTAATCTGATCAATATTTCATTGTATTTACATCACAAAAGAAATTTTTTATAACATGCACTCTATTTTTTAATTTCTCAGAGTTAAAGCTATATCAAAATGGTGAACGGCAACTTCCCCTTTTATCCTACTCATTACATAAAACGGTCTGGAAGAACACAGTTATTTGATGAATTTGCCATGCCAGAATATTAAGATAAGCAGGGCACTGACAATTGAGTCATCTCAACTTGCTTACTTAGGTAAATAATCTATATGGGTACATACACTTAATTCTGTATTTTATTCAACTATTTTAACCAAATGGACACATAGCATGCACATGATTTTCACTGACAGCACTTCATTTAGTCTCATAATCATGTTATAAAACCAGCATATGGGATCTGAGGTTAAGAGTACTGGCTGTCTTGCAGAGGACCCAGGTTCAAATCCCAGCACCCACATGGTGGCTAACAACTGTCCATACCTCCAGTTCCTGGGGGCTCCAATGCCCTCTTCTGACCTTCACGGGCATTGCACAACACAGATATACTTACACACATGCAGGCAATACACTCATACACATAAAATAAAAGTATTTAAAAAAAAAAAAAAACAGTGTACAGTTGGGCATGGTGGCGCACGCCTTTAATCCCAGCACTTGGGAGGCAGAGGCAGGTGGATCTTTGTGAGTTTGAGGCCAGCCTGGTCTACATAGTGAATTCCAGGACAGCTGGGGCTACAAGGAGACTCTGTCTCAAAAAGACAAAAAAAACAGTGTACAAAAAGTACCCATTAAAAATAATCTTAGGGAGAAATGGGCTATAGCTTAGTGGTAGCAAGCTTATCTAGCATGATAACCCTGGGGTCTTTTCCTAACAATGAAATATATATATTATATACACATATATATGTATACTTTTTTTTAACAGATCAAAGAAACTCGAGTGAATTATTTTTCAACCTTAGCTTGCACTTTCCTCCTCCTCCTCTTCTTTTTTTTGTCTTTTTTTGAGACAGGGTCTCTCTGTAGCCCCAGCTGTCCTGGAACTCACTAGATAGACCAGACTGGCCTTGAACTCACAAAGATCCACCTGCCTCTGCCTCCCAAGTACCGGGATTAAAGGCATGTGCCACCACACCTGGCCTCCCCTTTCTCTTTATTTAAGAAATTACAAAATAAAGTATGTTTACTTACGATTCATTGCCAATTTTCAGGTTTTTTGTGTTTTTGGGTTTTTTTTTTTTTTTTTTTTTTTTTTTTTTTTTTTTTTTCTGGCCTAGAACTTGATAGGTCTTTTTGAAACAGTTTCCCTGTAACCCCAGCTGGCCTAGAGCTCACTATGTAGACCACACTGGCCTTGAACTCACAGAGATCCGCCTGCCTGTGCCTCCCAAGTGCTGAGACTACAGGCATATGCCACCACACCCGGCAATTTTCAGTTTTGTAGCAAAAGACTCAGCAAAGAAAATAAAGCACTAAGGGAATTGTTATCTTCTTGAAACAGAAAAAGTATAGACAGTCCCCAAATGAAAAGGTGGTCATTTGAAAGTCCTTTTGGATTGAAATTTGAATTTGTCCCTAGGCTAGTATACACAGGTCATTTAAATAATAATACTGGTAAAAGAAGAATCATTTATTCCCTAGAAAAAATAGAGCACCATGTTAAGCAAACTGCTAATCTCTGTGTGCCCTGGAATCCTACAGTTTGGTGGGAGCAGCATGCAGTGCCTCACTGGGCTGTATGTGTTAAATGAATAAATTTTTTGGAGGAGCAGCCAGCACATAGTAAGCAGCCAGATACTAGGTACTACTACTGCCAATGTGAGGGAAGACCTCCAAGATGGTGACTTTGAAGTACATTGCCTAAATGACACTTGTACAGGTGCTTGCTCCATATGAACTCATTAGCTGTATGCTCCAGAAGCCGAGTTGTTCAGACCATTTAGTCTTTCAAACAAACAAAGTCTGGTAAGTGGCGATGTGTTAATTCTAATGTTTCTCCCTGGGGTTGGGGTAGGGGGAGATGGCAAACTTACATATTTGGCCATGCAGAACAGTGAATGTGTCTTTATACCTGGGCTCCAAAGATGCTCCATTATATGGGTTTTATCAATAATTAATGTATTAGAAATTAAAGCTTAAAGCTAAGAAATTTATGCTTTATTCATTTAAAAATATTAAATCCATTATATTACTATAAATGTTTTTATATTCGATTAACTATCTTCTCAAACAAATAGGCTTTCGAAGGTTAGTTGCCATAGGGAACCTGCAGTCCCATCAGTTAATTTTTCTTTTATTTGTAACATTAAAATCCATGAGTTGATTTTGCACTTTGAACTCTATTCTATGCAGAATCATTCAGAAGATACTGGTTTACTAAAGTATACAGCTCTTTCAACTGTAGACATCATGTACTGAACAGTATTTAAAAATCATCATTAGAATCATAGCATCTCATTAGAAAATCTGCTAAGTACTGAACAGTTGTCAAGATCAAGGGACATGAGTTTAAGTACCTTCAGCTGAAAGCTTATCAGTGGCAACAAGGATTGACAATCGCCTTCTTGAAGAGACAGGCTCACTTTCTGCATTTTTAAAGGAAATGTCTGCCAAATGCCCACTTCTGAATAACTGAGTCTGTCCATCCATTCCCTCAATAAAAATGTTACTCCATGGGAAAATGTGGCTAGTTCAGTTTGCAATTCAGTTGCTTTTTCTAGAGAACAATATCTTACTTCAGAATAAAGCAGACATGCTTCATGCATGTTTCCCACTTCATGTGAATTTGAAAGAAAGATATATTCAAGTGTCATCACTGAATAAAATTAATAATCTTTGCTTCAACAATGACATCCTTACATAATGCCAGTTTCTTTTTATATTTTAAACTACCTGGCGTGCTGTAAGGAAGGACACGATGACTACAAGTATGGTTTTATCCACCGCAAAGATGACACTAAGGTACACAACAGTTTTCTGCCCGTAGCCCTGTGCCATCAGTGCATGTATTAACAGGAAAACAGTTCTGACTTTAGAGACCCACAAAAATGTCTCAAAGATCATCAGGGTTCTGCGAACCACAGTTCAAAAACTGTGTTGGATTACACATGGCATGTGTAATGATCAAATTTCAGAACAAAAAATAAAGTGCAAAATTGTCAGTATGTGTATGAGAGAGAATCCCTAGTTTCATCAGATTCTTAAGCAGATCCATGACCAAGGGTTAATATAGTAACTCTGGCTTGAAAATAAAACAAAATTTGACTGTTAAAAGTACCAAAATCAGTTAGGTCTTAATGGTATCTGCCACAAAATAAATTTGTGCTCTAAAAATATTGCATAATATATACAGAAAATGACCCACTAGATCCATAGCAGTAATTTGGGTAGCTCCATAAACCCTTAGAGTATTCAGAGGGAACTGAAATGCACTTTAAATATGGTCTCGTCATCACTGTACTCATAAAGCTTACTTACGATGACTACAGATAAGCAGAAAGAGAATTCAACTGTTTATGATTTCCATGATACCACTCTTCCACAACACATATCAAAGTATAATTACATAGTTATGTGAATATTTAGTATGATCTCTCACAACAGACATTTTAAGTTCCTGAGGGGGAGATTTACTGTTAATTTTTGTATCCTTTCCACCCAAATAGTATAGTGTTTGAAACACAAACATTTAATAAAATCAAGAAAATTTCTCATCAACTAGGGAAGGCAGTACATGATGGTCTCATTCACAGAATATGGATTTTCTGTCTTAAGTAGGTTATGGTCATTCAACCAAAGTTTGCTGAGTACCCACTATGTGCCAGGTACTTTTCTAGTGACTGAAGCTGAACAGGTCTGGCTCTTGTGTTCAAGAAATAGATATGCTTTTCACTCATTCTAAAGAATTTTATTTTAGCATCTCTGAAAGAAGAGATGCTTCTTGCAACCAGCATTAACAGTTTAGCTGGCACTGATTTTTCCTTCTAAATAGCACATTAAATACTTGGAGTTTCTGTTTTTTTTTAATTTTATTTACTTCTATTTTATGTGTATGAGTGCATTGCCTGCATGTATATGAGTACACCCGTGTCATGCAATGCCCTTGGAGGTCATCATATTTCCCGGAACTGGAGTTATGGAAAGTTGTTAGCTGCCATGTGGGTGCTGGGAATCGAACCTGGGTCCTCTGCAAGAGCAGCCAGTGCTCTTAACTGCTGAGCCATCTCTCCGGCTCCAGGGGTTTCTTATCAAGAACAACTACTTAGTCATGCTATCAGTAGGAAATGTAATAGATAAGCTGTCAATGTCTTGTTCTGTTAATTTAAAGAAAGCACATAATTAAATCAAGGCTGTCAACTAACTTGCATAAATTTTTTTTTTTTTTTTTTTGTCTTTTTGAGACAGGGTCTTGGCCTGGAACTCACTATGTAGACCAGGCTGGCCTTTAACTCACAGAGATCCGCCTGCCTCTGCCTCCCAAGTGCTGGGATTAAAGGTGTGCACCACCACACCTGGCATTGTACTCCTTAAATCCATGAGGTGTATACAGGTTTGTTTCTTAAAAGAATGTAAAAGGGCAGGAGAGATGGCTCAGAGGTTAAGAACACTTGCTATTCTTCCAGAGGGCTGGGATTCGATTCCCAGAACCCACATGGCAACTAACAACTGACGATAACTCTATTTCCAGGGGATCCAACACCCTCCTCTGACCTCCCTGGACATTGCACAACAGGGGTACACGGGTACACTTAGATACACGCAGGCAAAACACTCATACACATAAAATAATAAAATATTAAAAAAGAATGTAAGAGGTCATCAATAATTTACTTTTCCTATGAAAAAGCTATTTGTTGCAAACAATAACGATGCTATGAATGGATTTCAGAGTCACAAACCTTATTGAACCACTCAGGACTTTTCTTTTTAGCCAATGATAATGTTGTAAGAAATCCAGCTAGCATTCCCGCTGCTGCAGCAGAACCAAGGAAAATTCCACCTGCCAAGAATTGGGAGAAGGGATTAAAAATTAAACGTTTAAATGATAAAGGTGTGCACAAGTGAGTCTCAGCTACTTTTAAAGTTACAGTCAACATTCGAAATATGGGTAAGTAGTTTTTGCCTAAGATAAAAGATCCGGGCTGTCAAACCTGCGTGACCTCACGACCTCTGGTTCCTGGGGTCAATCAGAGGTATGGTTCTCAAGGCTGTAAATGGGCGCCATTTCCCCTCCCCTTTCCCCCAGGACAGCAGCGCCGAGTTTCTCCACAGCAGGAAATCAGCAATCAGAAGAGGCAGGACAGGAGAGAATAGTGCAGGCCCTGAAGAACAGGAACAGACCGCGGGACATACCCGAATGAGTGGCGTAGCTGAGTCCAGGAAGAAGAGCTCTTGGGACGGAAATGTGAATGGGAAAATCCTATTCCAGCGCGGGGCAACCATACCTTTAACCAGGAAGAGCCGATCGTTCGAGGCCGTGGGAGCCTCCAGCGCAGAAGCTTCCCTAGGTCCAGAGCCCGCGGTCTCCATGTTTAAAGGCTTCACGCCTGTGTCCATCACCAAAGAGGCCCGGGTGGGAGCGCAATGGGGAGCGAAGAAAGGTTCCGCAGCTGCCTTCCCTGTGCATCTAGAAGACGAGTCCGGAGTCCGGCGTTATTCCCTGATACTGTCAGCGACTGCTGAGAGGAAAATTTGGACCGCTGCCCTCGCTGTTGGCGTCCTACGAGATCACTAGCCTTCTGCAAGATGATGCTCGCTGGACTTCAGTTAAGTGTTTTGTCTACTTGAAAGAATGCTCAGCTCTGACTCTAGGAGGCAGTGAGGGCTCACAGATGGAGCGGGGAAGACAGCTCCAGCCTGGATTTCGGAGCCCGGGGCTCAGTTTCCTGATTAACCTTACACTGTATCCAAGGGATCTGGCCCCTGTTAACGTGCCACGATTCTAAAAAGCAAGTTTTTTCTGTATCTTTCTGAGAAATTTCAGAATAGCTGTCACTTAGTGTGAATGATGTGCTCTCTCTCGGGATGAGATCCAACCTACCAGCTCCACCAACAAGCGCAGCCACGATTTGATTGGTCGGTTGACAGCAGAGTAACAAGGTGCCTGAATGAAAGGAACTCAGCAGAACAGAGGCCAGCTCTCACCACTTGCTAACTCCTGCTGCAAGGATGCCCCTGGGACTGCTGGGAGCGTTGACAGCTGACCTGCATGCCTGATCCTCACATTCTCAGAGGCTGATGTGCCAACTGAGATGGAGTCAGTAAATGGCCTTTATGGGGGAGGAGGCTACTAGGAAGTAGCAAATGTTTTCAGCCTCCTAGAGGGAGACAGGAGACACATGACATGGTCTTTTAAAACGAAGCCAGCCCATCTGCCTCTAACTTTTCCTGCTCACTCTAGAGCATCTGCGTCTTGAGACGGGGATCTATATTCATTTTTAAATTTCTCAGCTCTTAGAGTTTTACTTGGTCATGCATAATAGAGGCAGGTTGGAAGAACAGGTAAATGATTGCCTTAGTTTTTGCAGCAGTGATATGCATTTATTAGCTCAAACCTGCACTCCGATCCAGAACCACTTCTCAGTTCTGTGAACTTGGTGGTATATAGATTACCAATACCTCATTTTTCCTCGTTTGTTAAATATGGAAACAATACCTACCTCATAGGCTTTCTGTGGTATTCAGGCCTATACTATACTCTCAGCCACTTGGTAAGCTGATTACAAGAGGATTGCAAGTTCAAGTCCAGCCCGGGCAACATAACAAGACCAAGTCTCAAAATTAAAGAAAAAAAAAGGGGGGGATCCTAACATAGTCCTAGGTACAAATAATACATATTAGCTTTAACTATTGTTATCATTGATTCCAGCAGCTTCTTTAGCATTCACCTAAAGAAAATTATAGTCACCAGTTTCTCCCACTGGATATTGAAAGTCTAGGCTAAGGCCATGTACAAGCTCCATGAAGATTCTGATGACTGGCTGGGGTTGAGAACTACTATTCTGTTTTGTTATGGATGGGATCACATACAATGTGTTTGACCTTTGGTGTCCTCAGGAGCATAGTCTCAGAGTCAAGGTGGCCCTTTGAGAGATGGTGAATGCTATGTTAACTTGCTGAAAGTCTTAAGGACTGACACCTTTTCTTTCCCCTCATATGTAATAGCAACCTTAACTTCTAGCACTTACTGAGTGCCTTCTACATGTCCTTGCTATAATTTGGGTGTTGAATGCCCCCCAGGCCCATCGGGTGACACTGTTAGGGGTCGTAGAAACTTTAAGTGGCCAGGCCTAGTGGGAAGTCCTTAAGTCATTGACCTAATCCAAGAGGGACTGTGGGATCACAGCCTTTTCCTCTTCCTCTCTTTGCTCCCATGGTTTTGCTCTGCTACCTGCTCCAATCATGATGTGGATGAGAAAGAACCTTTGTCTGTAGTTGTGTTGCCCGTTCATTTGCATGAAGGAAAATGGGGCAGAATTGGCTTAAAAGGCTGAAAGCAATGGGGCCAATCAATCATAGACTAGAATCTCCAAAAGTGTGAGCCAGAATAACCTTTTCTCTGTGTTAATTATCTCAGGTGTTTTGTTATGGTGATGGAAAGCTGACTAACAAAATCTAGCATGCACTCGGTGATTCAAATACCTTATCTTATTTAATCCTCTCTATAAACCCAGAAACACTGACACCTTCACACTTACTCAGCTGTTAAGAACCAGAGCCTGAGTATCAAAGATGCCTGTTCCTTACTTGCTGCATAGCTGGAACTTCACTGCACATGATCACTGGACCACATGGAAGGGCCTGTGGAACACATTGCTGGCCCCATTCCAAAATTTCTGAGTCAGTAAGGCCTAAGAACCTGCATGTCTGCAAGTTCAGATGTCTTTACTCTCTCTTTCCTGTGTACCAAAAGTATAGACACATTTTATTTTAAGGATTATAGTACTATTTACTACAAGAACCCAAAGGGAGACTATCTTTAAATCTAGAGGACTTGCAGAGTCCTGTATACTAGACCCTGTCTCATTATGTGAGTGACTGCAAGCTTTGTGTGACCCCTGTCTGCTTCTATAATGGAGGCTATGGCTCCTACCCTGCTTTCCAACTCCTAAAACCAAGGGACAGTTTTCCACTTTTTGAAATGGAGACTCATTCCCCCAAATGCATAGGAAAAGAGAAGTAAAGAAACCGGTGGTTACACTTGAGCCTTAGATGAGCAGTTAGTATTCTAGGACCTGTCTTGGATAGACACCATAGGGAGACAGGCGGGAGAGTTCTAAGGGAGGCTCATTTGTGGGGGCATCACAACACCATTCTTCACCAGCCTCAAGTGCTTGCACTTTGGCTGTCTTTGTGCCAGGTTTCCAGCGCCTCAGGTGCTAGAAAAGATCAAGGATAGGAGTTCCTAGCCCCCTGATTTGGACCACATTCCAGGTATCCTAAATAAGAACACTGAAAGGAACCATTTCTTAAAGACAATGATGTCCAAAATCTTCCATTTCCACAGCCCACACAATCAGACACTTCACAGCAATCTGATGGGTGGGCCTGCTTTAGGAATTTCAACAATCCACTTAGACTCATCTCTGTGGGAAAATATAAGACAAGCTTCAAATGGGTGACTTGTAAACGTTCAGAACAGGAGGAGTTCTTTCTAAACAGCAAGATACAGCATTTCTAAGTGTGGGATGCAGAGATTAAGAAGTCGAAGAGCTTTGGTGCCTCTTGCGATGCCAACAGAGCTGTCAATGGCAGCTTCATTCCCTTTTAGAGAAGCGTAAAGAAACATCCTGCAGGAGGGGGCTGCTGGGAAAGAAAGCTTATCTGAGACAGACATTGCTATTCTGGCATTTGACTGAGTCAGCTGAAAGTCCACACCAGCAGTGCGTCTGACCACGTTTTCATTTGGAACTTTTTGGCCCCTATAGATTTTATTTCAAATTTTGACAGCTAGAACTCTCTTAGCATTGCTGTTCCCAGAATTTTGGTAGCTTTGGCTAAAGCTAGTTTCAAATACTGATGGGCTATTTTTCTCTTCCCTCCCATCAATTTTTAAAACATTTCTTTGGAGCATTACTTACTGTGTTTAAATAAAGTATGAAGCTGAATTCTTTTTAAAATCTGGTAAGGGTCATATATTGGCCATGCCATGCTTTCTGCTGCTTGGGGTGAAATAGTTGTCTCAACTCTAGGGCAGAGGTATTTAAAAGTCATTGCCTAATTAATTAACTGCATACAGAGAAAAAGCCTGCTGATTTCACACTGAATTACTAACAGTTTCCCTTGGGAAGGGGCAGTGAAGTCTTTTTCTCTGTATTTCTTCTGCTTTCTACCATAATAAGTAAAACACTGGCCAAAGCAAGATGCTTGGAAACACATCGTTGGAAAACATTCTATCAAGGGTCATGCATTAATTTAAAGAGAAGGAAAAACAAGGGAAACTATAAAGCACTTTACAAATGTACCACCTCACTTTAAAGATGGTTGAAACAGAAATATTCTACAGGCTTCCAGGGAAGCAAGGAGAGGAACAAGAAGCATTATGTTACAAGGAAAGATCTGGGGCTGACTGGAGGGTCCACGTGGTACTCACCTTCCCCCGATGCAGGCTTCTTGGAATCTTCTCAGCATCTGCACAGCCTCCCCAGGGCTATAGCTACTTAGAAGTGAACCACTCCAGGCAACACAGTAAAATATGAATGGTAAGTACAGCCGTAATGTCTCTGGAGTGAGCTAAGCTAGACCATCGAAGCCGGAGGCTCATTACTCACTTCCTGTGTCTCATTATTAATCTTTTAGAATCCCATTCTCTGCCTCAGGTTGACTAATATGTCTGTCTTCGTCCCAGTAAATGGAAGTTGCTGTTACAGATGCTTCCTTTCAGTTTTTCTTGACTGCAGAGTGCGTCTTTCCTCACTCTCTCCATGTGATCTGTTGAATTGTTACTCTTAATGATCATCCAGAAAGCCTCTCAACAACTATTATATTTCAGAAGCTACTCGATATTTTCCTACAAAAGAGAAGTAAGATAATTTCCTGTAGCTGCCTTCCTCTCTCTTGTGAGAACCAAATCTGATTATATGCATTAAAGCATTTTGTGAGCTGCTGACTATGCTGGTGATAAAAAGTGGTTGGCTGGAGTTCTGTGTGCATCCTAGTGACAGAAAAGATTCCCAGAGTGGCAGATAGCTTTACCTCACATCATAACACACAGATGTGTGTTACACTCGTGTTCACTATTAAAATCTGTCATACCAACCATTTGTGTCACTAAATGGTTATCATGTGGATTATATTTGCATTATGCATAACCATATCCTAATCTGATGTTAACTGAAGGTTATAAACTACAAAACACCTGGAATCCTAGCACTCAGGATGAGGTAGGAAGATCAGGAGTTCAAGGTCATCCTTGGGTACATCATTGTCTATGGCCAGTCTAGACTACAGGAGACCCTGTCTCAAAACAAAACAAACAAAAAGCCAAACAAACTTTAGCTTCTATCATGTGTATGATTAATGACTACATAAACTAATCAAATCTTTCTTGACCAAGTACTAACACATTGATTTTACTTTTCATTCTTGTAGCATGTGTTTGCTGAGCACCTTTTATGGTTCTAGATGCTGGATTTACTCTGGTGGAGTAAGGGGACACAGTGCTTTGCTCTTTGACCCTTACAGAGCTATGACCTTAACTAAGTAGTGGGAATTTCATCAAAACATCACTGTTCCAAGCTTTGTGATTGATGTTGGTTCAAAAATGAATGTCTTTTCCTTTCAACCTACATAAGTAAAGTGTAATTTTATTCTTGGCTTGTAAAGTCTGCCTCGAGCCAACTCTGACTGCCATCTACTGCACCTGAGGATATGTGGCCAGGAGATGGGACTGTATATGCATGGGACCTGTGCTGTCTGGGCTCAGAATGCAGAGAGCAGGTGATGTGTAGGAATGACTTTTATAATATGGACATAATCTGGACCAATGACTTTACCTAACCTTGCAACCATAAAGTTATAATGTAAACAAACTCACTGAGCCATCTGCTCCTCTTGTGACCTGGGCCCCTGACCTTAATCCCTCATGACCCCACTTTTTGCCCTCTACCTGAGAGAGTAAATGAATGTGGGTATGCCTGATTATCCTATTAAAGGGCTGGAAGCAGCATGTTTTTTCATCAGAAACAGTGAGAAGAATTGAGAAGTCTGCTTGTAATTGTGTGTGAGATATTCTATACATGGGGATCAAAGGGCAAGGATTCTCTGACAAGATAAGGGTGGGCTCCTGCCTCTACTTCCCCAATTCATGCTGGATATCCTGTTTTAATAAAAAAGTGAAGCCTGGCTTGAGAGCCAAAGTTCAGGGAGACATATGAAGGAACAGGTTCTCAGAGTTTGGATTCACTCTTGACCTTAAAATGACTGCTAAGATTCATGCTGTTTATTCAGGTATAACCATAATGTGGCTTAGAATGATATACACATGTGTTGTGGGTTCTCCTCAGGCCAGCTGTGAAGACCCTGACCTGGATCGGGTCCCCTGCCAATTAGGAGGGGCAAGAGGCACAGAGTCAACACAGACCCCAGGAGTCGGGTAGAAGCAAGCACTAGGTGAGGTGCTGCAGGCTCGTTTAATGCAGGAGGGGGCAGGCCTTATATTTCCCTTTTCTCCGCCCCCAACTCCCTTTAGTCAGCGTATCATTTTCTGACTGGTCTATGCCACGCAGTCTGTCAGCAGTCACTGGGCTCACGAGCAGGACGGAGGCGTGGGCTCCTTTTGGCAGGCTATTTGCGGACCAAGAAGTGAAGTAAATTCTTGCTGAATCCCAGGGCTCTGGGTTCACACCATCTTTGGAGGCCTCCTGCTACATTTCCACCCTTTTTCTTTAAAAATGACTGTTCAGCGAGAGCCTGTAGGCAGCTCCGCCTCAGGATGACCCCAGGATCATGGACTGTGCCTGTCTTAGGTTGTCCTATTCGGGCATGAACCTTACCCCTCATTGGAGCATGGGCATACACTTCCATGTCCTGGCTTAGGTTGATTCAGCCCAACAGGAGCTTACCCGTCATTCACTACCAGCCCTCCAAGGGGTATTGTCCCAGGGGATCAGTCGAGGTGGGGAATTATCTGTAGGAGGCCTTGTACATTTGTGCAAGCCAAGTCTGTTGGGCTGTATAGGGTGGGTTGAAATCATCTTTGTGTATTGCTCTGACGGCCTGATACACCGAGTGATTGAATTTTTTCTGACTGCGGGAATGAAGAACAAGGCATTTAAGAAGTAGAAAGAGAAGAATAATTATGCCTGTCAGGAGTAGGTAAGTGACGATCCAAGATGAGTCAAACAGTGCTTTCAGATTGGACCAGATTTTCTCTAAGAACCCTGAATTGATGTCCAGCGTGGGGGTGCAG
>NW_008329624.1:2436080-2438199 GCF_000622305.1 Nannospalax galili
GCAAAAGGGAGGGATGGCATGGTTGGGCTTAGGGTGGCATCTCTGCCACAGTATAGGGAGCATGAGGAAAAAGGGTGCAAGGGAGCCTGTACATGGGCAGTTGGGAAGTGGTGGGCATAGAATGGCAGGACAAAATGGGGGCGGAGGGGTGGCGGTCCCCTCTGCCTCCCCTGTTATTATTGTCCCCAGTGAAGTGAAACCAAGATTACATCAGTGTTGTTGAATGTAGGGGGAAGGCCCTGGAGTTTAAGCATGTAACCCAAGGAGGCACTGCCAGCATAATCTTGGACAGTCAGGTTGAACAGCCCAATGCATGAGGATGTGTTGTTGGTAGTGAAGCATAGAGAGTTATTTAGGGGCCAGGAGCCATTGAGTGATTCCCAGGAAGTAACTGGGTCCATGGTGGGGAGGCCAAGCACAGAATTAGTTGAATAGAGGGTGGGGTAGGCTGGGGAATGAAGTGATAAGGGCAAGAGTATAGGTGGGGAGGGGACCAAGGCCCAGAGATCATGGGCCATGGCAGGGGCAGGGAAGAGCAAACCAATTATCCAGATAGCAGTGAGGTCTCTGGGTCCTGGGGGTCCCATTGGTCGGTTGTTGATCTCACATCTCTCACTGGAACACATCCTGGCTTTGTTTCTGTCTGAGGAAACACACAAGCATAGCCTCACCCTCTTGTTAGGAAGGGGGCAGGCGGTTGCCATTGCCATGTTATGGGGTCCTTCCATCTCACTAGTGGCAGGGGTGTAGGCCTAGGTATGGTAGCCCAGTGTTTGTAGGCCGGGCTCAAGTCATTTTCATCGAAGGACAGGAAATTAATGCTGAATAGAGCTTTAATTAGAGCCAGGTGCAGGTCCCTTTTAGACTCAGGGGTAGCAAATTTTTGTAATGTTTCTTTGAGGGTCCTATTTGCTTGCTCCACAATGGCTTGTCCCTGTGGATTATAAGGGATGCCAAGGGAGTGGCTGATTTTCCCTGTTGTATTTGCCAGAGGGCATTGGGTAGGAGACCATGCGGGTTAACTCCATATCGATTGAGGGGGGCCTAAGGGAGCAAGGGGTGCACATGTAATGCAAGATCTGCTCAGATGTTTGCATTGAGAGATGGATAGGTCTGGTAGAAGGCGGTGCAGACTGCGAGGAGAAAGGTGAAATTGTTGGTGTAAGGCTCTGGCTTGTTCTAGTAGAGGAATCTCTATGGACATAATAAGTTTATCTACTTTGTCAATTCCCTTTGCCAAGATCCCGGGGAGTTTGGTGTGTGATCTTATGTGGGAGATGTGCCAGTGCCATTGTCTGTTATGTAAGATAATCTGGAGAGCTCTCATCATTCTAGTCATGGGATCCTTGTGGCCTTTTACTCGAGCAAAGGGAAGACATCTGAGGGCCTGAACTGCATACTAGGTGTCAGAGAATATATTGAGCGGCTCAGTGTGGCAGACTTGGAAGATTTTTAACAAGGCCAGGAGCTCCCCCAACTGGACAGAGCCAGGATTGGCTTGTACATAACAGGCGTCATCCTTTCCTGTGTGCTGAATGACAATGCTATAACGGGACTTATTGGCATCCGAGAAGGCTAGCGTGGCTAAAGGTAGGGGTTTTTTCAGGGGGAAGCGTGTGGCTGAGCAGTGATTTCCAAACAGGCCAGGCTGGCCAGTCGCTTATCTGGGAGTGTGTGGTTATCCAACTCCCCTGTAAACCTGGACATCATTAGTTGGAAAGCCAGAGAGTCTACCCAAAATGTTTGGGAATGCTTAAGAGGAAAGTGCAGTATAATTTTGTCAGGTTCCTTTCCGAATATGCGCCTGGCTGTTTGTCGGGCCTTAATTGCTAACTTGAAGGCAATATCATTTAGAGCTAAGCCTAGTTAGGTCTGAGGCAGCCAGGTGGATCCACATCAGGGGGTCTTGCTGCCATAGTGCCCCCAAGACACCATTTTTAGTCCAGAGGATCAAGGCCAGTAATGGTTCTGCTGGGTCATGACATCAGAGTGATGCAGACCAGAGTATATGATCTATCTTATTAAGAAGATCCTTCGCTGACTGGGTGAAAGGGATCCTTGAAGTTGGTGAATTATGGCCTTCCAGCAGGGAGAACAAGGCCCAGAATTCCAAGTCAGG
>NW_008329624.1:2438707-2495775 GCF_000622305.1 Nannospalax galili
TTTTCCATCTGGGCATTGACTGCTCTAAGATCTTGGAGAAGTCTGTATTTCCCCGATTTCTTTTTAATAACAAATATTGGGGCATTATGTTTACTGAGAGGGGGCTCGATGTGGCCAAGCCTCAATTGTTTAGCTATCAAATTTTTGAGGGCAGATAATTTAGGTTCTATTATAGGCCACTCATCCACCCAAATGGCATCATTAGAGAGCCAGGTGATGGGGATCGGCTCGGGGGCCAAGGATTGGGGGTGTTGGACAAGGTGTTGTCCTTTCCCTGATAGTCCCAAGTTATCGTGGAGCATGATATCATCCTAAAAAGGGGGGGGATCTGTGGTAAGGACCAAGCCCATGTCCTCTAGGATGTCTTGGCCCCATAAGTTATGGGGAACGTCCACTACTATGGGGGTAACTATGCCCTGGTTCCCATCCAAGTCCTTCCAATATACTGGACGTGTCACCAGCTTGGTATCTTGTTTGCTGCAACTCCTTTTATTGGTGGGCCTGGCCAGTATTTCAAATGAGGGAATTTAAAGGACTTAGTTTTTGATATAATGGTGACATCAGCCCCTGTGTCTACTAGGCCCTTTAAGGCAGTTTCATCTAGGAACAGGGTCATTAGTGGGGAGTGGTTGAGGATTGGGAGAGTCCATAATATCTGTCTCATTTCCCCTCTTGTGGGAGGGGCTGAGGGGTGCCCTGGGTGGAGTTTAAAGGAGCCAAGTCCAGTTGAGGCTGTGACCTACAGTTTTTAACCCAATGGAACCCTTTTTTGTACTTGGGGCAGCGAGTCTTGGGGCGGGCTGTACCTCTTGGGCAGTGGCTATGAAAGTGGCCAAGCCCCCCTCAGTTCCAGCAGCCTTCCCATGCGCCAAAGTGGGCAGGTTTTCCTTGTGACAAAAGAGTCTCCAAGGAGGCAGTCAAAGCCTCAATAGGGCCCGCCCTAGGGTCTAAGTCTCTAGTAACGAGTACCCATTTGTGAATATTATCATTGGGACAGGCACAATAGTTTAGTCCCTCCCAAGTTAACTGTTTGATAAGCACCTCTCAGGTGGGTCCAGACTCCACCCTCCGCTCTACTGCCTCGGTGACATGGGTAAGGAAGTCCACGAAGGACTCCCCTGACTGTTGAATCAAATTACGGAAAAAGACTTGTGGGTCACGGGGGGAGCAACATTTTAAGGGCCTTAAAGGCCAAGTCAGAAACATAGGCATGGAGGCCAATAGTAGACTGGGAGATGGGGTTAGTATATTGTCCGTGTCCTGTGAGCATGTCCAACATAATGTTGAGGCCATATTGGAGATTTAGGCATGCCTGGTTTTTAGCCTGATCGTCATAGGCTGCGCACCCGTTTAGGAAGACTGAAGGTTTTAAGACTGCCTTTAGTAAGCTATACCAATCATAGTGGGTGTGTAACTGTAAGGACCACTGGCAAAGAACCTGTTCGAAATATGGGGAGTCAGGGCCCGATTGCTCAGCTGCCTTGCAGATAAGAACGAGGTCAGTAAGTGGGGTGGGCAGCCATGGATGCTGCGCTGCATCGGGGCCGACGTTAACCAGAAATGCGGACAAAGGCAGGTGAGGGTTTAAGGACAACCTAGGAGGGAGGGGCACGGTAGCAGGGGAAGGGGTGGGATGGTTACGGGGGCGGGGGGAGAGTAACTCCTTCCATGGGTATGGGGCGGGGGAATTTCTGGGCATGGTAGAGCTAGGAGAGTATCCTGAGATATAGGCAAAGGAGCTCCTTCTTATTGGAACTGGGTGCAGAGGCGGCATCCACCTCCAGGTCCGGGAGGTCCAGGGTCGAGGTAATAGCCAGATCTACACTAGATTGCTCCTGGCAGTGTTTGTTGTAGGCCTAGATGACTTCCTCAGGAGAGGAGGATTTAAGGCTAGCAATGATGGCTAGGAGGATCAGTACGAACGATGCAGGGGGGAGTGATCCCTGACCCAACCTCCCTTTTTCAGGCCAGGAAGAGGACCTACATCCACGTGTCAGGGTCCCACATGTTTTCAGGGGAGACCCACGGAGCCAAATTAGTGGCTTCATCCCAGAAGTGTTCGATATCTTTTGGTGTCACTTTCAACCCTCTGGTTTTAAGGAGAACCTTGAGTGCTGCCGTTTGTGGTTCTCTGCATTGTGGTGGTAAATTGCCCATTGTGGGAGGATCTCATGAAGGGGAATTCACCACAAAAGTAGAAGGGTGACTACCAAGAGGGAACAAAAGAAACAAAGAAGCACTGTGGGCCACTCAGATGTAAACCCGTCCACCATGTAAAGGTGTATTGGATCCAAATGTCTTGTGCTCAGTGAGGGACTTCTGGAGGCTGTGACACCTCCAACCGTACTCACACCGTGTCTCCGGGACAGGCAACAGGGTGACCCAAAGCCTGGGCTCTGAGTTCGGCATGGATCAGCCCTTATGTGAACTCACCGGGATGAGCCGAGATGGGGGAGGTGCCAACGTGGGCTTCAGGACCACGTGGTAGAGTGTGCCTCCCTGATCTAACAAACTAGTCCAACAATAAAGACAACAGACAGGGTGGAGGGGACAGAGGAGGGGGCTACTCACTCACCCTTGAGCAGCAGAAGAAACAGACAAAACCAGGGGCCTACTTACTGAATGAACCGAGGTTCTGGGTGTCGCCAACACCGTGGGCCGGGGTCCCTGTTTGAGCGCCAGGTGTTGCAGGTTCTCCTCAGGCCAGCTGTGAGGACCCTAACCTGGATCGGGTCCCCTGCCGATTGAGGGGGGGGCAAGACACATGTAAGGAAGGGGCTAATTCTTAGAAGTGGGCTTAGCACCTGGAATCCAGGTTAGTAACCCAGAAACAAGTAGGCTTGTCCTGGGAGACAAAGGTCATGCTAGGGAGTCATGGCAAAAGAGGCTCTCAATCTGAGTACTCTCTTGCCCTGACATGAAGTAGAATTCCTAAATAGATAACATGGTGTCATGGATTCCTGGGGCCTGGGAGGCAGTTCATAACCCAGGCAGGAAGATGGGATCAGATTTGTTCATGTGTAGTAGGCACCATACTCTGGGCAGAACCGAAGACCCAGAGGTGTTTACTGGTAATTACAAGACACAAATCCAGTGAATATAGCAAAGCAACTATAAAGAGAGCTTGGGTCAGAAACCCACTTATCAGACCTTGAGGATGGGTATAGAGTCAGACAGACTCTGGTGTTGGGGCCCCAAGGTTCAAGAAGAAGGCACCTGGGTTCACAAGTACATGCTCATTGAAGTCAGGACAGAGACTAGATCAGCCTTACAAGAATGGAGGCTCCAGGAGATGGAGAGAGTTGACAGGGACTGTACCTGCAGATGACCACTGGCTCATTTGCATGAGGGGGCATATGTGGGCCTGGCATTCAGCCTGCATTCTGCTCACCAAGCCCTGTACTCTGATGCCAAGCTGCCCCTGGGGAAGGGACACCTTTCCTGGTTCGCAAATGGTAACTCCCATGCCAGTACTAGCTTTGGGAAAAATGATAAATTTGTATTCAAGGGCTAAAAGCCAATTATAAACATCCTAATTGTTGAAATTAATTATATCTCATTATATAGCTCAAATGTATTCTCTCTCTCTCTCTCTCTCAGATGCACATATTATAAAACCTTGAGAAAGTGCTGGAGGCACTAATATTTGTACAGATTCAAAGTGCTTTTGGAATTCAGAGAATAAATTTTTAAAAATCTCTTCTGAATAGTGCCAGCATGCTCAAACTACTTAAATTTATATTATTTGGATGTGGGACTAATGTGGCATTTGGACACATTTTTATAATTTTGGCCTACCCACAACTGTTCCCCTCTGATTACCAGAGAAGTGTCTGCAGTTGCTCCTCCCTGGGTAGCGCGCTCATATCTTAGGAGCATTTTACTGTGTTTGTGCCCCTTTGATTTACTCTTCTTTATGAGTGATGCCCTCTGAGAATATGATGATGCAGCCTGAGAGAATATTTCAGTCTGCAGTAAATGACAGACCATCTAGCCACTGTCATTTTATTTGGGTCAACTGTGGACCCACTGCCCTTTTAAAAACTTTCAAAGTATTTGATGGATTCATTGCTGAGTGCACTATAAATAAATGCAATCTCAAAGTCCAGACAGTGAAAATGATGTGTGAGGGGCTGTATCAAAGCCACCACCATGAACAATAACTCTTTCAAGGTGATAGAACCTAGATTGGTTGTCTGGAAGCCAAGGTCAAGTTTCCAACTGTGCCAGTGACAGGGACCAGCCTGTCTTCATGTCTCTCAGTATGGGTTACATTTTCTTCCTCTGTAAATTTCAGGTAATCATATAGACAAATACTCTCTTCAAGTATGTTTTGAGGCATGCCAAGCCCTGGAACTATTATCTGTTACCTGGAAACACACACACACACACACACACACACACACACACACACGATTTTGTAATTGAATGAGTTTGGCAAACAAAATTTAAAAACCTCAGGGATTCTCAGCACCATGAGGAGGAGGGCACAGCTAGCAGCAACACTCTAGGCTGGTTGGCCTCAGAACCCATCATTCAGGGGCATCTCATGACCACCTATTCCTTTGCCTATAGTCTGAGAAAATAAGGAACTGGTTGGTGGCTAGGATTCCTCTGAATCCCCAAACTCCATGATTCTAGTTAAGTCTGGAGAAATATGGCTCCTTCACTGATGAGACAGAAGCATTGTCTCCCTTCCACTTACAGTTCATCTCACATCTCAAACTCAGGGCTGTCTCCACTCTGCAGTTTGTCTGGACTAGAAGGGTGATGGGAATATCAAAGACCAGATTTCATGAAAGGTTAGAAGCTTTCTAACTTAAGACTAAAATGCTCTCTCAGTTTCCTAGATCAAGTTAAATTAGTTTAGTTGTCAGCTTACAATTATAGAGCTATTCTTCAGATTCTAAGAGAGCAGGAAGAGCTTTTCATGGGGGATGGGAAGGCAAAATAGTCAGGACCAATCTACTTCATTCCAGTCAATTAGGAAGGAAAACACAGCCTCCAAAGCTTGTTCTGAACGGCGGAGTTGAGAAGCCGAAATAGCCTGATGTGCAGTAGAATTAGACGCACTATTTCAAGTCTTGTCGTATATTTATCCTTATTTGAATGCTTTTCCCAGAGCTGCATGACTATGGAAATCAGAGTGACCTTGGATCTCTGAATGACCTTTGATCATCTCGTATCTGGGGAAGAATTCACTCAAATTCCCTCCATCACAGATGTAGCCGCACGTCCATCATGCTTTGAGAGCACCTTCCACCTCATATGTAACGTCTCCTGAATTCACCAGGTGTTCTGTTGTGATGGGAGCAATGCATCATGGAGAAACCTATGATTGTTGAGTGCCAGTCACGTCCTCAGCTTCTGAAAAAACAGCTTAGGCAGCTTCAGTTGTAGAGGTTCTTCAGTCTTAAGCCGTACAACCTACTTGCATTGACTAAAGCAAATTGATCAGAGTCCCCACCAGACCCAAAGATAGTCATCTATAACTCAGCAAGTCCTTCCAACAGCATCCACATCCTTTGTGGGTCCTCTGGATCTATGTCTTGGCTATGCCTTCTGTCCTGCAAGTCTGTTGGTTTGTTTCTATTCTGTTGTTCCCAAAGCCATCCTGTGAGGCCTCCTACTCAGGTCTGCCTTCCCTGGCTTCCAAACTCACTAGCACGGTCTTTCCCAGGGATCTTAATGGCCCTTATGACATCTTTACTAGACCTTTCCTTATGCAGGTAATTTTATGTGATTAGATTCTTGCACGCCTTTCTGTATATATGCATGTAGGCCCTGAGTAGCATGCCCACTCATGTTACATAGGCTCTGGAAGTCAAGGCCCCTCCAAGGCCACTGAATGGTGGGATCTCCTTGCTAATATTTTTTTGTAGTTAGTTTGGATGCCCCTGCCTTCCTCGGTCCCTTGGGAGTGCTACTCTGGGAGTCAAGTCTTCTTCCAGGTGCCAGCTTGGCCCTGTGTGCCCTGTTCTACTTTAGGTGACACGCAGAATGGAGCATCTGATGGATGGGTCCAGCAGTATTGATGCACAGTGGAACACAGCAATACTCAGCTCCTCATGCGGTAGACCCTGCAGGCCACATTTCATAAGTTATTGATAAGGTTGATTTTGAGGCTGGAAAGCACTAGGTCCAAAGGATGACACATCATGGAAGGAGACATCCAAGGCTGTGCCACAGTCTCTCTCCTCAGCCATGACCATCTCAACACAGACATGATGGCTAGTGCTGTCGCAGCCAATTGTTCACTATAAGGTAAAAATTAGGAGAGGCCAAGAGAGGGCAGCAATATGGGCCTTCACCTCGTCAACTGTGTGACTTAATTCCAGCTGCAGTCTCTCTATGAGATACTTGTTATGTGAGGTAAGTCCATTAGATTTAAGACAGTAGAGTTAGGTTTTCTGTTACTTGGCATCAGATTCATTCCCCTCTGATTCCAAGTTTAAGGCAAAATACCATATTGCAGAAAAAAAACAAGTAACAGAAAATATATTTGCAATTTACATAACAAGTTAATTTGGGGGCTGGAGAGGTGGGCTAGCAGTTAAGAGCGCTGGCTGCTCTTGCAGAGAACCCAAGTTCCATTCCTAGCACTCACATAACAGCTAACAACTGTCCATAATGCCACTTCCAGAGGATCTGACAACTTCTGGCCTTTGAGGACATTGCATGCATGTGGTACATTTACATTCATGCACACAAAGCACTCAAACATAAAATAAAAATACATAAATCAAGAAGTTAATTTCTCCATTAACAAAGACTTCTATAAATAAAAAAAGAGATGTTCTAACTTTAAAAAGAGTAAAGAATACCAGTCATGGTAGTGCATGCCTTTAATCCCAGCACTAGGGAGGCAGAGACAAGTGGATCTCTGTGAGTTCAGGGCCAGCATGGTCTACATAGCAAGCAAGTTCTGGGCTAGCTGCAAAGAATATGAATAGGAAGATATGTGATTCAAATGTCCAATACGTTTATTAAAATTTTTAGCTTTGTTCATAATTAGCAAAATACATATTAAAGCACTATCTTAATGATTTGCTTCCTACAAAACACTACAAACCCTGGGAGAATAATACTACTTACAGGAAGCAATCTGGAAAAATGTATTGCCAGCCTATCTGAAGAGCTACTGGCAATTGGTGGCTGCTGTTGGAGGGAAGGTCAGCTTTCTTCAGGGACGCAAGCCCTGAGAGGCTCCCCATGCTCCAGTAGATGACCCTATACCCACACACGTACAGGCAGCACTAAGTGGACTTGGTGGGATTAGAAAAAGGGTGCATGAAGTTGGGAGGGAAAAGTGGTGGGGGTAGGATGAAGGAAAATTGGAGAGGAGGGAATGGGGGGAAATTTGACCAAAACACATTATATGCGTGTATGAAATTCTCAAACAATAAAAAGTGTATTGAAAGTTTGGAAATGTTGATCCCCTTAGAGAATCTGCAGAGAATGATGAATGAAGTGCAAAGACTTTGCTGCAAGGATGTCTCCAGCGGTGCAGATGGGGATTGCAAGGTGATAGAGGTGGCAGACAACAGAGCTTTGGTTAAGTAGATCACAGGACTGCTCATATAACCCAAACATGCAGGCTGCTGGAGACAGGGCTTATTTATTAAAACCCAAAGATGTTCCTTATTCATTATTAAGTGAATACCAAGTTGAAAAACATCAGTAAAGGTAAAACAGTAATTATGTTTTATTAGTAAGCGAATATGTATGTGTGTATATATATGCATATATATGTTTGTCAAAAATGACATGGAAGAAAACACATCAAGATTTTTCATATTATCCCTGGGCCTAGTCCATATTTCTGCTTATTACTGTCATATAAACATGTATTGCTTATGGGCCGATGAGATGGCTCAGCAGGCAAAGGTGCTTGCCACCAAGCCAGTTGAACCCGAGTTCTATCCCATATGGTAGAAGGAAAGAGCTGACTTGGAGAAGCTGTCCTCTCACCTCCATATGGGCATTGGGGCGCATGAACTGTACAACACACATATAAAATAAATAAATGAATACAATAACAAAGGTTTTTTTAAAAAAACTTTTTTTTTTTTAAGTTGGGCATGGTGGTATGCCAAACCTCTGTAATTCCAGCATTTGGAAAGCTCAGACAGGAAGAATGTGATTTCCAGGCTAGTATGGGCTACATGGCAAGATCCCAGCCAGTTCAGCATACATAGTCCCAACCCAACCCAACCCAACCCAAGCTGATAATAACAAACATGTATTAATTTTGAACTAGAAAAATCATTACTCTAAAATTAGTTCTCGGTGAGCATAGAGCTAGGAGAATTGATTGTTTCAATGGTGTCAGGCTGAGATACACTACAGTGTTTGATCCATAAGAGAATGTTCCAAGCCACTCCGGCATGATCCTCCACATAGTTAATTCACTGAGCGCTGCTGAGTTCTGCATTCGCCATCAGCCCTTGTGGCTGCTTCTGCCCCACCCATTCTGCTGTGGATGGTGGGAAGGCTCTGTCCTGCTGAGGTCTCGTCCTCAGTTCTAAGGGGCCTTCTGCTACGGACAAGGATTGCATTTCTTTTACTGGACGCCACCATCTGGCTTCCACATAATACTAAAGTTGGCTATAGTACTGTGACCTTGCAAAAGCCACACATTCCAGCTTGAATTTCTCCAGGGTTTCTTCTTTTTTAATGAAGGAAAGTATTTTATTAAACTAAATCATGACTGATGGGAGGAAGCAGGTTGTATGGAAAACTATTGAAATTTGTTAGAATTACATCTATCACCCGGGGTCCCAGCAGGAAATGGAGTCTCTCTAGTGAAGGGACTCTTTAGAGTGGTGAGGTAGGGTTCAGGGAACCCATTCAATCAAGCACAGGGGGATTCTAGAGACTGTGGTCTGGGGGAAAGTAGGAGGGGAGGAACTGAGTGGTGACATTCAGTAGTGCTCTGTGCTGGAGCTGGAGAAATGATGAAGACATGGTATCATTCCTAGCCCAGGAGTCGGAGATGCCTCATGCTGCCTTCCCCATGTCCCTGGCTACCTCTCACTGGCAAAATCCTAGCAGAAATCAGGTGACAGGGACCCCATGAGAGCTTGTCGGAGAGAAAGGCAGGGCGAATGATGAACAGAGAGGTTACAAGGGGACTTTCTTCCCTTTCACAGTGACAGTTTTGATATGGTGTGGCCATTGCTTCCTGTGCTTCCTCCAGGTTCAGCTCTGTATGATTTTAGTAATATAGAATTTCCAAGGGGGTGGAGAGATGGCTCAGCACTGGCTGCTCTTGCAGAGGACCCAGGTTCAATTCCCAGCACCCACATGGTGGCTAACAACCACCGGTAGCTCCAGTTCCAGGGTATCCGACACCCTCTTCTGACCTCTGTGGGCATTGCACCATATGGGTGCACTTGCATACAGGAAGGCGATATACACATACACATGTAATAATAATAATAAAAACACATAGAATTTCCAAGAGATACCAAAAAAGCAAGGCCAGAATAATCCCAGATAAACAAATGGTTATAGACTGAATGTTGAAGTCTTAAGCACCAACAAACAGGAGCTATGGAAGGTGACTAGATTTGGCTGAGGTCATGGGGGTGGGGCCCTCAGAAATGGATTAGTGCCCTTGTGAGAAGAGACATCTGAGAATCATCACTTTCTTCACCACATGAAGACACACACATGAGAAGGTGGCCATTTTCACTCCAGGAAGTGAGCCCTCACCAGAACTGAACCATGTTGGTACCCTGATTTCAGGCTGCAGCCTCTTGAACCTCAAGCCATAAGTTTCTATTGATTAAGCCCGTATGATATTTTGTTATGGCAGCCTGAGCTGATTAAGACATATAGCTAGAATCAAACATGCGTATATTGAAAATGATAGTAACTAATATTTATCAAGCACATGCCCGAGGCTAGACATGAGCCCAGTGCTTACCTGCATGGGCTCCTTCAAGCCCCACACCTGTCAGGTAGATACAGATATTCACCTTTGACATAGAAGAGCAACAATGTCTAAGGAATGTTCATCCCTCTCCCCAAGTCATAATGCCAGTCAAGATGGAAGAATTCATCCCTGGGCCAGGCTGCTGCGACCAGTGACAGGTGCTACCATAAACTGGGTACCACTGTCCCAGGGCCCAGAGTGCAGATGGCAGCGGTTGGGATCCTCAGTCATAGGAGGGCCTTGTGATCTGAAGGCGAGGGGTGAGAGCAGGTGGTTTGCATGCCTGTCATCTGGATCTTCTCACTCAGATGACAGAACGAACCTGGTCAGCCTTCGTTGCTACCTCCACACTCACTGCCTGGCCCACAGTAAGGACTCAACTAATGTCTGTGTGACTGGTATCTGACAGAATCGGTGAGCTTACATTCTTTTCACCCAATCATTTCATGGTTGTGCAAAAATCACTTTCAGCAAAGGGAAATACACTGGGTGTTTCTTTACATCAGAGTTTTCGGAACATATATGAGCATAATCTGGTTGGTAGTTCTGGGGTGAATCACTGAGGTGAGCAGATCACCAGAGCAGAGTGTGCTGAGGGGACGCTGGGCAGTGGGGCTGGTGTCCTTGGGAAGATAGAGGCATGAGGCACATGTGCAGAACTGACTGATTGTTGGGTGGGAGCTGGTAATAAAGAAAGGTGAAAATGATTCAAGGTCACACACAGTGAGAGGCCAGATGAGGTTCATTAAAACCCTAGAGGCCAGTTTCCACAGACCATAATCAGGCAGGAAGAGTGAAAGAAGCCTTGGAAAACTAGATGCTGCTATTTCTTGAGCCCAGCAAACAGGGCAAGAGGTTACATCACCTCAAGGTAAGCACTTATTTCCCCTCTTGTCTGTAAGAAATCTCACTAGTCCATCATCATCACCATTATCATCTTCATCATCACCACCACCACCATCATCCTCCATTATTGATTTGAATGTCTTTCATTTCCCCCCCACCACCACCTTTGAGACAGGGTCTAAGCTTTAAATTTATTACCCTCCTGAGTGCTGAAATTACAGCCTGCTTACCATATCCTGCTCCTTTTTTCTCTACGCAAGGGAAACCTGAACCCATGTTAACATTTAGGCCCTCAAAAGCCAGATGAACAACTTGAACATTCTAGTCCAGATGTCTAGTCAGGAGGATCTTGTACAGTTCTGCACCCTGAGTCCTGTGAAAATACATACATGAAATAAAATGCTCTAGAGACTAAGAATGCAGTGGTATGAGTGGGTGAGGCTGCAGGGGCATTCTAGAGTTATCTAGGTGCCAGGCAGAGGAAACAATGAGATCAGGCGAAAGGCAGGTCCTGGGAACACAGCAGAGAGGCAAATGTAGCTGGTTATCAGACACATCCAGGGCATGTGGCTCCCGCTTATCTACCATGCTGGTCTTTCTGGAGCACACGCTTCCTCCGCATGACTTTGTTTTAACTGACAAATGAAATTAGTCTATATTTATGGTAAACAACACAATGTTTTAAAAAATTAGTATACATACACCATGAAATGACTAAATTGATATGTTTAATATATCCATAACTCACATAATTTTTTTGTGGTGAGAACCCTTAAAATTTACTCTCCTAACAATTCCCAAGTATGCCATGCAGTATTCTTACCAGTCAGCCATGATGTGTGATTGCTCTCCCGTATGTATTCCTCTTGGCCAAGTGAAACTTTCTTTCTTTTGGCCAACGACTCCCCAGTCCTCTCTCCCCCCGCTCCCCTCCCCTATTTCCAGTCCTTGGAAACCACTCTGCTCTCTGTTTCTGTAAGTTCAAGTTCTTCAGCTTCCATATATAAGTGAGGTCATTTGATATTTGTTATTTTGTGCCTGACTTATTTCACCCATCATCCAAATTCATCCATGTTGCTGTTGTTATGTTCAAGACTGAGTTGTGCCCTGTTGTGCCTACCTTTACCCATTCATCCTTTGATGGACACAAGTTCATTTCATATATTTGCTTTAATATATATATGTGTGTATATATATATATATGTATATATATATATTACCACAATGACATGAGAGTGCAGATGTTTTCAACATCTATTCATTTTCTTTAGATATACACCCAGTAGTGGGATTTCTGGATCATGTGGTAGTTCTATTTTTAATTTTTTGAAGCACCTCCATAATATTTTTCAATGGCTATCCTAGATGGCCTGGGACAAATGCAGGCTCAGAACCAGAGTCTCAGCTAAAAATCAGCTGTCTGGACAATATGAAACTTGGCCATTTTGGAGAAGACAGCTCAGGTTGTTGAGAAACAATGAAATTGTTCCGTCCATGGATGAACCATATTTCTACACAACAAGCTCATTAGTAGACACTGAGATGTTGAGGTCCACCAGTCATAACTTTATGCAAAGTTCCAGAAGACATTGACATTTTTGAGATAGTCTGGTGTTGAACTTTGTTTGTAATAAGAGAACTGGATACATAAGCACAAAGACAGGACTGGGGTGATGACTCAGGCAATAAAGTATTTGCCACACAAGCATGAAGACCTGGGTTCAGATCCTCAGCACCATGTAAAAAGCGAGGCTCAGTGGCACACACCTATAATCCCAGCACTGGGACGGTAGAGACAGGAGGATATGGGGGGCAGGGAGGTTATGCACAAGGATAGCTAGAGCTGGCTCAATGCCCACCGTCGCTGAACCAGCGAGCTCCAGGGTCAGCGAGAAGCCCTGTGCCAAAAAACAAGGTGGTAGGGCCAGGCATGGTGGTGCACGTCTTTAATCCCAGCACTCAGGAGGCAGAGGCAGGCGGATCTCTGAGTTCAAAGCCAGCCTGGTCTACATAGAGAGTTCCAGGACAGCCAGGGCTACATATGAGAACTTGTCTCAAAATAAACAAATAAACAAAACAATGAGATGGAGAGAAACTTAGGAAGATACTCAACATTGACCTCTGGCCTCCACACCCATGCACACACATGCATGTACCCTTGGACACATATGAGGACACACACACACACACACGCACACACGCACACACGCACACACAGACACACACACACACACACACACGTGCGCGCGTGCACCAAAGACTGTCTAACCTTGTAATTCCACTTAAAATGTGTAATTAAGTAATTGATTTTAGATGTGATTTTAAATGAACATTTAATTAAATTTATAAACAGTTTTGGAATGTTTAAGCGAACTTGAGATTCAATATTATAGATTGAATTTGTTAGATTTATTACTGTTGCTTAAGTTAGTGGAACAGTTTTGCTGCTTAGGAGAGGCATTTGAAGCAGTTCAAAGGAAAACAGAATGTGTTAAATTTATAACTGTAGTTTAACATATTTGAGGGAATTTTAATTACAATGGAAATGGAAATGATTGAGTGTTCTGGATAGCTTTAGTATCAACTTGACACACCTGGGTTGAGAGAGCCTCAATTGAGGAATTGCCTCCATTGGACTGGCCTGTGGCTATGTCTGTGGGGCATCTTCTTGATTGTTGAGTCATGTGGGAGGGCCCAGCCCACTGTGGGTGGTGCCACTCCTGGGCAGGAGGTCCTGTATTGTATAAGAAAGCAGGTTAGGCGGGGGTCAGAGAAGCAAGCCAGTAAGCAGTGTTCCTCCATGGCCTGTGCTTCAGCTCCTGCCTCCAGGTTCCTGCCCTCAGCTCCTTCCTTGGGCTCCCTGATGAACTGTTGAACTGTGACCTGGGAGATGTAAGCCTAAATTGACCTTGGTCAGAGTGTTTTGTCACAACAATGGAGAAACAAACTAGGGCAGGGAGTTTAGTCTCATGAGCTTGATGTAATTAGTCATTGATGAAAGAAAACCTGAAATTATTCTTGCTTTTCTACATGTGTAGGCTAGAGAGTTATAATTTCAACTTAGTAACTCAAGGAGATACTTTAGCTTTTAAAATATAGCATGCCCTGGGCTGGGGTTGTGGCTTAGTGGTGGAATGTTTGCCTAGCATGTATAAGGCCCCCTGTTTGATCCTCAGCACTACAAAATATAAATAAAAATTAAATTTGGGTACTAGGGGTGTAGCTCAGTTGATAGAATGCTTGCCTAACATACATGAAGCCCAGGGTTTGAGCCCCAGCACTACACAAACATGGCATGGTGGAACATACCTGGGACTCCAGCACTGGGGAAATGAAGGCAGAAGGGTAAGAAATTCAAGGTCATCCTCAGCTACATAGAGAAGGACAGCCTGGGGTACATAAGACCCTGTTTCAAATAATCAGTCATAATGGGCATGTATTTCCTCCTTCCTGATATCCCTCAGCCTTGCCCCGTGAGGCTCAGGGGCCACTGTGATTTCTGAGATTAGTTGTAGAGAGCTGCTCATGAAATCTGGGGACAAGATATGAGAGGTGTCATTGCCTTATTCTAGAAGGTTAGGGTGGATGTTACTTACAAGGTCAAAAAGAGAACTGACTTTGCATCTGAATGCCAGTGTGCCACAAGAAGGTGTCAGGAGTGCACACCACACACACACACCCCTTCAGCCGGAAGCCAACCACACCCGACTGACATGGCCTGAAGTACATCTCCAATCTCCCATACTTCACACTTGCTCACATCAGTGCCCCGCCCTAGGGGAGGATTAGCGATTGCTGTTTGTCCAGTGCTACATAGACACTCTTACTACTTACTCTACTTACACAGAAGCCAGCCTCAAGGAGCAATGACTCTTATTTTAAAGGCTGTGAGCTTCACTCAGCCTTCAATAATATATCTATCTGGAGCCTGATGCGATGCCAGAGCGCTTACCTGGATGGAAGTCATCAGAAATACCATGACACACGTTAGCCAAGGAGTTGAGCAACCCCTGAAGGGAAGAGTCAGAATGTAAGAGTGGTACCCTGGGAGTTTCTCAGTCATCTACCAGGCTCCTCAATTACTTGTACTGTGATCACAGAATTCCCAAACATCAGGTCCAAAGAGATCCAGGAGACACAGGACACAGCAGCACCTGCCTGTGACCTATAAGAACCTGCTGGCAAATCCTCAACTCTCCACTGTTGTCCAGTCTAGAGCAGTAATGTCAGTCAAGCTGGGTAAAAGTAAAACTCAGCTATATAGATTTCAACTAAATAGGTCAGGGATTGTGTAAAAGATGCTCTTCTTTAAGGATGGCACCAAGTATTTTATGCCAGTTATATAAACAAAATAGGAGTGAAATAATATATGAATAAGGGCTCCCTGAACACAATCCTTTAGAAGCATCAAGCTGCTGTAACTGACGAGACCCTCCCATTAAGTTTCAAAGGTAATCTAAGAAATTCTAATCATTTACTTAATTTTTTTAAAAAGAAAGTCAGTAGAATCACTTTCCCTAGCTTTATTTGACCTTCAGCTACTCTGTCTCATGAGTAAGTTCTTCCATGAGATTTTTATTAAGTTGGAATGAGAAGATATTTGAGCTATTAAAGATTCAGAAGTATGTTTGAGCTTCTTCTGGTGAGGCCTCCCACTTCCCAGGTGAGAGAAAGGCCACTCCCTTTTGATGTGGCCCTGCTGCGTTGGGCCCAATACTGACCACCCAGGAGAGATGAAGCAATGTTTTGGTGGGAATCGCTCCTTTAGCCTCCCCCTAATTTTGTGAGTTGTGAATTCTTTGTATTAACTAGCTTTCTGCTTTCCCTAGCTGGAGGGACTGCTGTCCGTAGCACCAGAACTCTGACGTAATGGAGACGGGGGGTGGGGGGGGAGTGGGCAGAAAGGCAGACCAGGAACCCAGGGAAGCTGAGTAGGTATTTACTACTTGTCACTGGAGGCACAGCAAGTCCAGGTGTGAGAGGTTACAAACTCATAAAAGAAGTCAAAAAGAGGTTTTTGGCACTTGATATCATGATGTGGAGGCAATGAGAACTGCTTTAAAAGGCATTTGCAAGTGAGGAGCATCAGTAACCCAAATATGTAAGGGAGGAGAGGCTTGGTCTCCATTAGATTCTCATTTGTGATGTTAATGGATCATGGAAGTACAGGTGTTCACAGGGGCTCAACAAGCAAGAGCAGACTGGGGTTCGGATCCCCAGCATCCACGTAAATGGAGTTTACTAGCTTTGCTCCTGGAGCAAACTAGCTCACTAGACAAGCCAAACCAGTGAGCTCTGGGTTCAAATGAGAGACCTGCCTCAGTGCATAGGGTAGAGAATGATGGGGGATGACAACCGATGTCAACTTCTGGCCTCCACATGCACATGCAACCTGCATACACATATGAGCCCACATACATGGAAACATGCATACATACATGCACAAACTCCACACACACAATAAATGAATAAATAAATGCAAATGTTCACAAAAGGACCAAAGAGAGATGGCACTAGGGATAAAGACTTAGGAGTCATCTCCAGAGGCTTAGCAACGTAGGTGTGTGTGTGTGTGTGTGTGTGTGTGTGTGTGTGTGTGTGTAGAAAAGCTCCCTGAAGAAGAGACCATAGTGATTTGAACTGAGAACCATTTGTTAGGTTAGCATCTTAAGCTAGAAAACATGGCATCATCAGAAAAAGGGCTCCGTTCGATGAGTTTTTACAGAGTAAACACAACTGAGTGATCCCCTCCCCTAGATCCACCTGTAAAACATTACCAACCTCGGATACCCCCTTCATGCCTCCCTCCCAGTCCAAACACTCCCAGTGGTGGCTGTCTTAGTCTGTTTCCTTTTGCTATGGCAGAATCCCTGAGAATGGATCAGTTGTAGATGTTTTTCTCATTCTTGTGGTTATTTGACTCGCAGTTCTGGGACTGGGAAGCCCAAGAGCATTGATGGAGACCTCCTGCTGCTTCCTCTCATGACGGGAAGCTTGAGATGGGAAATGAAGCATGTGCAAAAGGTGGACAGGAGGTACAGCCGCACTTTACGACTGGTCTGGAGAGGATGGGACCAACTCTCCTGAGAAAAGCATTAATCCCTCCTGATGGCCTGCTCACCTCTTAAAGAGCTCACCTCTCCACACCACTGCCATGACATTCAAATTTCACTGTGACTCTCAGAAGGGACAAACCACATTGAGGCCATCGCAATGACTACTGTTCTTGCTGTTTCTATAGATCATTCTTTGTTTATGAACTTCGTGTAGATGAAATAATGCAAGTTTTATTTTTGTGTCCATATCTGGAATTTTCACTCAGCATAGTATTTTGTGCAATTCTTGCATGTTATGCAAGTAACCAATAGTTTGTTCATTTTTTACTTCTATATAGTATTCCATTGTGTGATTATAATTTATCAAGTGTACTCTTTTTTAATTTTTTAACTTTATGTGTATGAGTGTATTGCATGTGTGTATGTAAGTGCACCCATGTCATCCAATGCTTACAGAGGCCAGAAGAGGGCATTGGATCCCCTGGAACTGGAGTTACAGATAGTCGTTAGCTGCTGTGTGGGTGCTGGAGATTGAATTGGGTCCTCTGCAAGAGCAGCCAGTGCTCCTAACCACTGAGCCACCTCTCCAGCCCCTCTACCATAGTTTGTGTCAATTTATGCTCCCAGTAGCCATGACAGATTCAATTACTCTCCTTCTTACCAATTCCTGTTCTTACTGGTCTTTCTCAGTTTAGCCATCCTGCTTGGTGATAACATCTTATTTTGTTCTTATTTTCATTTTTCTGATGACTAATGTTGTCAAATACCTTTTGTGTTTATTGTCTCTTTGGATATACTTTATTTAAGAGACTAATGAAGGGACTAGAGAGATGGCTCAGCTAACAACCATCTGTAACTCCAGCTCCAGAGGATCCAGGTCTCTTCAGGCATTGCACAACATGGGTGCACTTACACACATGCTGGCAATATACTCCCATACATAAAATGAAAATAATAAATAAAATATATGTTTTTTCATCTTTTTGAGACAGGGTATCCCTGTAGTCCCAGCTGGCCTGAAACTCACTATGTAGACCAGGCTGACCTTGAACTCACAGAGATCCACCTGCCTCTGCCTCCAGAGTGCTGGGATTAAAGGCGTGGCAAAATATTTTTTAAAAAGAGACTAATCAGGGCTGGAGAGATGGCTCAGCAGTTAAGAACACCGGTTGTTCTTGCAGAAGACCCCAGTTTGAATCCCAGCACCCACATAGCAGCTAACAACTGTCCATAACTCCAGTTCCAGGGGATCCGACAGTCTCTTCTGTCCTCCTCGGGCATTGCATGACATGGGTGCACTCACCTACATGCAGGCAATACATGCATATACATAAAATAAAAATATATACAATTTATTTTAAAAGAGGCTAATCAAGACTTTTGTCTAGTTTCAACTGGATATTTACTGCCTCAATTATTTGTAGGGTAGACATTGTGTGATGGTCAATACTGGTTATCAACTTGACTGAAATGTTATCAACTAAAAGGTAGACTGCTCTGCATTCTTGTGAGGAATTTTCTTAATCAGATTATTTGAAGTGGAAAGACCCACCCCAAATGTAAATGACACTGGAAGTGCCAGCCCAGTAAAGGAAATGAAAGAAAAAAGTTCTGTGTTTTTTGCCTGACTTCACGCTCACTGGCAAGTTTATCTACTTTGCTGCCACTGTTGTCTCCCTTTGTTGATATTAAGACCCAGGTTCTGGCTTCCAATGTAGACTGAAGACCAGTAACTCTCTAGAAATCCTGTGAGTCTTCAGTGCCAGATCGAGACTACTCAGACATCCAGCCTTGTGGTCTGAACAATGGCATGTTCTCTGCCTCTCTGTGTGACAGCCATTGTTGGACCACCTGGATCATGTCATGTAAGCCAATATAATAAATCAAACCCATTCTTTTTTATTTTATTTTTATTATTCTTATTTTATGTGTATGAATGTATTGTCTGCATGTATGGAAGTGCACCCACGTCGTGTGCCCGCAGAGGTCAGAAGAGGGGATTGGATCCCTTCAAACTGGCGTTATGAATGGTTGTTAGCTGCCATGTAGGTGCTGGGAATCAAATCCAGGTCCTCTGCAAGCACAGCCAGTGTCCTTAATTGCTAAGCCATCTCTCCAGCCCCTCAAATCCCCTCTTAATATATTCATTATATAGAGAACCTGACTAATAAACATAGATATTCTTTGTGTTCTCATAGTTTATCACTTGCCTCTTCATTATTTTAATGCGATCTTTTGAAAAACAGAAGTTATTTTAAAAATGAGATTATTTATTTATGTATGTGTATGTGCACATGTGGATGTGGTTGTCTGTTCCTTTGGATGTGTGGACACATTGGGCATCCTCCTCTATCACTCACCTCCTCTTTCTTTGACGCCGGGTCTCTCCCCCAACCTGGGCCTAGCTGGAAGTCAGTCAGTCACAGCAATCCTTTTGTGTCTGCCTGCCTTGGAGCTGGGGTTACAGGTGTATGGCATGAAACCTAGCTCCTAAAGTGGGTGCTGAAATCCAAATGCTGGTCCTAATGATTGTACAGTCAGTGCTCTTAACTGCTGAGCTATCTCCCCAGCCCTGAGAAACAGAAGTTCTTAATGTTCGTTAATATCCATTTTCCCTCTTCTCCTTTACAGTTAGTGCTTTTGGGGTCCCATTTAAGAGCTCTTTGCTTACACAGATGATAAGGATCTTACCCTATGCCATCTTCTGAGCACTGTCCTATTTCCCTCCCCCTTTTGGTATATGGTTCATCTGGAATTGACTTGGGTTGTAAAGCAGAAAATCAAGATTCTTTTTTTTTATATTCTATTTTTATTTTATGTGTGTGTGTGTGTATTGCCTTCATGTATGTATGTGCACCTATGTCATTCAATGCCCATGGAGAACAGACAAGGTCATTGGATCCCCTGGAACTGGAGTTGTAGACAGTTGTTAGCTGCCATGTGGTTGCTGGGAATCAAACCCAGGTCTTCTGCAAGAACAGCCAGTGTTCTTAACCACTGAGACATCTCTCTAGCCCGAGTCTCTTTTTTTTTTCTCAAAACAATATGCCATCATTACTTGAAAGAATCACCTCTTATCTAATCTCCGTGTTATAGCACGGTTAACTACTCTCTTCTCTGTTATTACTATAATTATTTAACTTAGTTGTATTAGATCCTGATACTTGGAAATGTAAATTTTCCATTTATTTTTCTTCATCAAGATTGTTTTCATTTTCTTGGTTCATTGCATTTCCATATATTTAAAAAAAAATCAGCCTATTGATTTCCAGGTTGTCAATGATTGGTTTGGGTAGAATTACCCTTAAAATACTGAATGCAGGGGCTGAGGAGATGGCTCAGTGGTTAAAGCACCTGTCACACAAACATTAGGGCTGGAGCTTTGATCCCCAGAACTCACGTAAATGCTGGGTGGGGTGGCTGCCCACCTGTGATTCCAGAGACAGGATCCTTGGATGAAAATGGCTAGCCAGACTAGCCATGTTGGCAAGCTCCAGCTTCAGTTGAAAGGCCATGCCTCAGTGGATAAGGATGAGAGTAACTGAAGACTTCTGACATCAACCTCAGGCCTCCATGCACACTTGCACACAAGTGCGCATGCACTCACACACATATCCACCCCACTTATAAACACATATATACATGTGCACACATCCCACACATACATATATATGGGAAAAATACTAAATGTGGTTTAATATTGTGTGTTCATTGATATGAATGCGTATCCCTACCATTCAATGTAAGGTGCTCACATAATTGCATATGAACATGGTCTTTGGTTACATTTATTTAGGTCTTTTAAAAATTCTCTCAGAGAGAGCTGGAGAGATGGTTCAGTGGTTAAGAGCACTGATGCTCTTGCAGAGGGTCTGGGTTTGATTCTACCCACGTGGTTAACAACTGTCTTTGACTGTATTCCAGGTCAACACCCTCTTCTGACTTTCATAGGTGTTATGCATTACAGAGCACTTACATTCATGCAGGTGTTGGATAGGTGTGTCCTCTAAAAGAACTAGCAACAGCTGAATGTCTGAACCCTAAGAGACTCCATAGAAAGGGAGGAAGACAGTCACCCCTCCCACCCAATCAGTCAGCTTAAATTGCATGAGGGAAGGGTCTTAGAACAGACACAGAGGAAGCTGGGGAGGCAGTGGGAAGTTTGCCATCTTGGCTGGGGCACCAACGGCTGTGGATCTAGGAAGCTCAGTCGAGATGTAGGGAAAAAAGCCTATGGATGTCCATGCCTTTGTAAGTGACCCTCTCCTGGATATTATAAGTTTTGTTGGCAAGCCCAAATAAATATCTTTATTTCCAAAGCTGTAGCTTAGAGGGACATTGTGTTGGTTTGTTGGTTGGGTCATAAGGATAGCAGGGGTCTAGGGGCTGAGAGTGCATGCAGCACAGGCCTCATCCAAGAGAATTTGGCTTTACAGCAGGCAATTTACTCATACACAAAAAATAAAAATAAAATATTTTTAAAAATTCTCTCAAGGAGCCAGGCATGGTGGTACACGCCTTTAATCCCAGCACTTGGGAGGCAGAGGCAGGCAGACCTCTGTGAGTTCAAGGCTAGCCTGGTCTACATAGTTCCAGGACAGCTGGGGCTACAGGGAGACCCTGTCTCAAAAAGACCAAAATAAAAAACAAACAAAAAACTCTCAAGGAGCTGGGGAGAGGGCTCAGTTGGTAGCCCTTGTGCAAACATGAGGACATGAATCCAGATCCCAGTGCTGGGAAGGCAGGGACAGGAAGATATTCAGGATTTGCTGGCTAGCCAAATTGGTGGATTCCAGGTCTGGGAGAGACACTGTCTCAAAAAATAAGATGGAGGGCTGAGGAGATGACTCAGTAGATAACAGCATGTGCTGTGCAAGTGTTGAAGACCTGAGTTTGGATCCTCAGAACCCATGTAAAGCCAAGCACAATAGTGCATGTCTATAATCTAATGTTTCTACAGTGAGATGGGAGGCAGAGACAGGAGAGTCCTCAGGAGCTCAAGGGCCAGCTGGCCCAGTGTATTCAGTGGTGAACAATAAAGAAACCCTGTCACAAACAAGGTGGAGGGTGAGAACTGACACACAATGGTGTAATCTGACCTCCACATACATGCCATATCATACATGCGCCTGTACTCATACACATGAATGTGCACACATATCATACACACACATTATATACATATCCCCCCCACACACACAACTGCCAAATAAGGTGAAGAATGACTGAGGAAATCCCCTGATGCTGACCTCCAGATGCAAGCACACACACACACACACACACACACACACACACACAACTCCAGGATGTTTCATTGTGTTTAATGTGGAGATTTTGTACATGCTGTATGCAATTTATTCCCATCAATTTGATGATTTTTGCTTTTATTGAATGTGACATTGTCTTCTAAGTTCATTTTCTATTTTTTTTTTTGCCCTCTAATGTGTAGAATTAGAATGTCAGTATCAGACTGGCTTCATTGACAGTAAACAGTAAATAGAAGAAAAATATTGAGGGCTGTGGTGGTTTGAATGAAAATGTCCCTCATAGGCTCCAAGTATTTGGACATTCAGTGCCCAGATGGTGGCGCTGTTTTGGGAGGTCTTAAAAGTGTGGCTACCCTGGAGGAAGCACATCACTGGGAGTGGGCTTAGAAAGGTCTTAAGCCTTGCCAGATCTCCAGCTGCCCTCTTGCTTCCTGTGCCTGCATGATGATGTGAGAGCTTAGCTTCTGCTGCTCCTGCTCCAGCCACCTCCAGCCACCATGCTGCCCTGCCATGACGGACTGTAATTCCCCTGGAACCATAAGCTCAAATAAACTCTTCCTTCTATAAATTGCTTGGGTCAGTGTTTCTATCACAGCAACAGAAAAGTGACTGATACAAGGACAGTATTTTCTTCTATTTACTATTACTTTCCCCCCATTAAACTTTGACCTTCAGCAGTCTTACAAAAAGGCATGCCAACATGTGGATAATGTTTATATTTATATCGTCCAGAGTACTTATGACTTCTTGAACCTGTGACTTGATGTCATCTATCTATTGGTAAAATAGTTTTGGCCCTGTTCTTTGCCCTTTCTGGAATTTAAGTTGCAGGCGTATTGGAATTTTCTATTCATGTGCCACATCCCTTTCTTTTCTCTCATTTGAAAAGTTTTTATCCTGACTGTTTCAATTTGGATTTTTTTTTAACTAATTTATCTTCTGGTTAATTGTCTCTCCTGCTTTCAATTATGATTAAGTCCAGGATTTGAATTCTCAACTCAATTATAAAAATTATTACTTAATTTTAAAAGTAGATTCCAGTTCTTGGTAAAGAAAACTTCTATATTTTCAGGACCATTTCAATCATATTTATCTTAAAATATAAACTTCATAAATTTAATGTCTGTATCAAACCTGTTTCTTTTTATTATTTTACCTTTTTTGTGCTTAGACTTTGGTCACTAGTTGTATTTTCTGGCATTCTTGGTAACATTTGATTGAATGCTGGACATTATATTTAAAAACTGCACAGGCTATAGATCCATTTGGTTTGGTTAGAAATTGAGCTGACTGGATCTGACTGAGCTTCAGGGTTTGGTTCTATGACAGGATCTATGTGGCCCTGGCTGGTCTAGAGCTCACTACACAGTGCAGATGACCTGGAACTTGAGATAATCCTTCTACCTCTGTGTCTTTTTAACTTTTTAAAAAGATTTTATTTATTTTTATTTTATGTGTATGAGTGTTTTTTGCCTGCATATATGTAATGCACCATGTGTGTGCAGTGCCCATGGAGGCCAGAAGAGAGTGTCAGAGCTCCTGGAACTGGAGTTAGGGATGGTTGTCAGCTACCATGTGGGAATTGAATCCCAGGCCTCTGCAAGAGCAACCAGTGCTCTTAACCACCAAGCCATCTCTCCAGTCCCTGCTTCTGTGTCTTGAATGTTGGGATTATAAATGTGTGCCTGGCTAAGAGCTCCAGGTTAAGAAAGGACTATTTTATCTCTTAGTTGCTCTTCTTCCTCAGATGTGGCCTATTAAACTTCTCAACTAAATCTTGAGTGCTTGCCAGGAATCTTCTGTTTCAGAAGGTCTTGAACTCCAAGTTTTGTCTTACTAACACCATGAGACATTCAGTCTCTGATGAACACACCAATCGTCAATATCTTGCCTTTTGGACCACGCATGCAGAGCATAGGAAATTATAGTGAATGTGGAGCACATTTCTCCAGCATACTGATTCTTCAAATCCTTCCAATCATTCAGCCATTATATTAATTACTTTTCTGTTGCTATGATAAAATATGATGACCAAAAGCAACTTAAGGGAGAGTTTATTTTGGCTTACCATCATGGCGGGGGGGCACGGCACAGCAGCCCCCATTTTGCCCCTAAGCCCCAGAAAATTCCCTGGGGAAAATTACAGTGGCATCTATGTGGTTCACCTGAATGCATTTTCTTTCTGGGATTTTGGACCATTAAGTCCAGCTCCTTGGTTACGGTCATCTTTATTGCTTTATTCTGTGTGTACATGTGTGTTCATTGTGAGAATCTGTGCTCGTGTTTGGCATGGTAATTGCCAACTTGATATCAGAACAACACTGATGATTGCCACATGAGACGTTCACAAAATTGATCTACTAACACACCCTTATGAAGGAACAATGTGGCGACCTTGTCCCTCCCTGGGGACTTATAATGGGGTAACAATTGCCTAGGAGGTGGGTGACAACTTCTTTGGTGGTGTAGCACCAAGTGAGTTGTCTGTGCTCCTCTAAGCAAGCACAATTAAACTGATTAATGAACTAGACGTGGATGAGTGATTTCTGTTGTTGTCCTCTCTACTTAGGATAAAGAGAATAGGAAAATCATGCAGCATGTTTGTGGGAAAGGTGGTGTGTGATGAGTACTTTTTTGTGTGTGATGAACATTGATTGGATCTTGACAGGATCTAGAATCATCTAAGAGACTAGCCTCTGGGCATGCCTGTGAGGGATTATCTAGATTAGGTTAATTGAGGTCAGAAGACTCACTCTTAATGTATATTCTGGATAGCTTTAGTGTCAACTTGACACACCTGAGTTGAGGGAGCCTCAATTGGGGAATTACCTCCATTGGAATGGCCTGTGGCCATGTCCATGGGATACCTTCTTGATTGTTGAGTGATGTGGGAGGGCCCAGCCCATTGTGAGTGGTACCACCCCTGGGCAAGCAGGCTTATGAAGCATGAGAAAGCAGGCTAAGCAGGGACCAGGGGAGCAAGCCAGTAAGTAGCATTCCTCCATGGCCTGTGTTCTAGCTCCTGCCTCCAAGTTCCTGCCCTGAGTTCCTACCTTGGGGTCCCTGATGAACTGCGACCCAGGAGATGTAAGCTAAATAAACCCTTTCCTCCCCAAGTTGGTATTGGTCAGAGTATTTTGTCATAGCAATGAAGAAAAAACTAGGACAATGTAGAAGGTACCGTTCCATGGGATGGGGTCATGGACTGAATAAAAAAGGAGAGAGTGAGGTGAGCACCAGCAGTCATCGCTCTCTGCCTCCTAACTGTGGATGCTATGTGGCCAGCTGCCTCAGGACTCTGCAGCCATGGCTTTCCCACCATGATGGAATGAGTCAAAATAACCCCCCTCCATATGTTGCTTTTGTTAGGCATTTTGTCACAACTAGGGGACAAGTGATTATACACTGTGATGCAAGTTACTCATGCACAGGTGGAAGTTTCCCGTCCTTCATTCCGAAAGAAAAATATGTTGTCAGAAATGTGCAGCACAGGAAGGGAATATGTTTCCTCTCCTGTGAAGGGAGTATGTTTCCTCTCCTGTGAAGGGAATATGTTTCCTCTCCTGTGAAGGGAGCATGTTTCCTCTCCTGTGAAGGGAGCATGTTTCCTCTCCTGTGAAGGGAGCATGTTTCCTCTCCTGTGCAAGCTCGCAGGGCTTCCAGTGTTGCTTCTGCATCTTCTCAGCTCCACTGTGTTATTTGACATTTGACTTCAAGATCTACAGGCTTCTGACAACTTGGTCACACATTCTGTAACTTTCCTGCAGTCTCCCGGGACTCTGCATTCCTCACACTGATCTCCAGGGAACAGAATGGTTTTTCTTGGCTGCCTGGCCACTCAGAGTGTGGATGTGGCAGTGTTAGATGATTCTGAAGAGTGTGCAGGGGGTTAGCCCTGATGAACCTCCTGGAATAAAATATGGGTTCATGTCACTGGAAGCCCAACACACACACACACACACACACACACACACACACACGCACACAGACTCAAATAATTGCCTCTTAAGATCTGGCTGTTATTTATGTCTAAGGAAATGGTTTCCATAGGAAACAATAATAAAAATAGCATTATTTTTAAACTGGGAAGAAATGACACTTAGGTATCCAGATTTTAAAATAATTTAAAATAGCAGAGGAAATGTTTGGATATTTGGCTATTTTAGATTCACAGCATCCCCCGATGCCTTCCTTCTCTTCTAAGAGAAGAGATAGTTTCTCTATTTGAGCTTAAAAGGGGATTGAGACAGCTCCAACCTTTTCTAGGCCAGAGCTGTGAAATTCTGACATTGCAACCAGACGTCTCTATTGTTTGTTTATGGAGAGCATTTTCCAACCTTGAGCTGCTGTGGTTTCCTTTAGCAGATTGAGTTATCCAACCACCACAGGCTTTTCCTCATACGACGTGGTTTGATTTTGATAAGAACAAATGATTCTTTGCAGCATATTTTTTTTCCTTCAGTATCTTTGACTTGTTTGCTTCTTGCTTAGATAAACTTTCTAAAAACATGCCCCTTCCTTTGTGATTATGGTGTCATTTAAATTATGGCAACACCAGCATTGGATTATGAGCAATGTGAAAATATATATATATATATCTCACATATGAGGTGGGGAGGATGTTGTGAGATAGGATCTTACAGTGCAGTTCAGTAGTCCAGGCTGGCTTGGAACTATGTTCTCAGGTTGGCCTCTAGTTTATGGCTCTCCTCCTTCCTCAGCCCAGAATGCTGGGATTATAGGCATGGCATCATGCCTAACCTCTCTCTCTCTCTCTCTCTCTCTCTCTCTCTCTCTCTCTCGCTCTCTCTCTCTCTCTCGCTCTCTCTCTCTCTCTCGCTCTCTCTCTCTCTCTCGCTCTCTCTCTCTCTCTCGCTCTCTCTCTCTCTCTCGCTCTCTCTCTCTCTCTCGCTCTCTCTCTCTCTCTCGCTCTCTCTCTCTCTCTCGCTCTCTCTCTCTCTCTCGCTCTCTCTCTCTCTCTCTCTCTCTCTCTCTCCCCCTCTCTCTCTCTCCTCCCTCCCTCCCTTCCTTTTACCCATTTCTTTCCCTCTCTCTCTCTCTCTCCCCTCCCTCCCTCCCTTCCTTTTACCCCTTTCTTTCCTCCTCTCTCTTTCTCTCTATTTTTTATGTACACGGGTGTGTTTGCGTACCACATGCATGCCTAGTGCCCACAGAAGCCAGAAGAGGGCATCAGATGCCCTGGAATTGGAATTACAGATGGTTGTGAATTGCCATGTGGGTGCTGGGAACCGAACCCAGGTCTTCTGCAAGAGCAACAAGTTACTGCTGAGCCCTCTTTCCAGCTCCCCCTTCTTTTTTTCTAAATATTTGAAAAGTAGCTCCTCTTACCAATGACTTCTGCTTCTGGTGGGGCTCCAAAGCCCACAAGAGAAACACCTGGAAGAGGTAGGTCACCTAGGAGTGTCAGGCACTGGGAGAATGCCTGTGCAGTTGGGCTCACCTGTCAGTGCTCCAGGGAGTAAGAGGCTTACATTGCTCACAGGTCTGGAATTGACCACTCAGTCCCTCTAATCTCCTTCTTTAGGGAGATGTTCTAGTTTGCTTTCTGTTGCTGTGATAAAACACTCTAGTGAAAAGTAGCCAGGGAGGAAAGAGTTTATTGGCTTACATATCCAGGCTACAATTCATCACTGAGGGAAGTCAGGGCAGGAACTCAAGCACAGACTATGGAGGAATACTGTTTACTGGCTCACTCGCCAGCTCATACTCAGCTAGCTTTCTTATATAGTCCAGACCCACCTGCCTAGGGATGGTGCCACCCACAGTCAGATAGGCTTTCTCATATTAATTATCAGTCTGGACAATCTCTCACAGATCTCCCAATCTCTGGGAAATCACTCAACTGAGGCTCTTCCTTCCCAGGTGAATCTAGGTTCCCGGTCGCCTATGTTGACAGTAAAAACTAACCAGGACAGGAGACAAAGAATCTTCAAACTTTATATAGTGGACAAGAATTATATAGTGGAGGTGAATTCTAGTAACATCTCCAGCATGGGACAGGGCTTTAAGCAGTAGTGAATGCACAGTGAATTCTGCTGGCCTAAGATGATGCCTCCACACAGCACGCACAGATGTCTACCCAAAGGAGTGGCATCACTGTCCAATAATGCAGTCGCTATAACCAGGTTATCCTTGCCAGAGCTATTCAGTACTTAGAGGATGCTATATGTCTGAGTATACCCAGTTCTGTCTATTGTTTTTTAAATTTTATGTATTTTGTTTTTATGTGTATGAGTGTATTGCCTGCATGTATGGAAGTGCACCTTGTCATGCAATGCCCAAGGAGGTCAGAAGAGGGCATTGGATCCCCTGGAGCTAGAGTTAGGATGGTTGTTAGTTGCCATGCGGGTGCTGGGATTAGAACCTGGGTCTTCTGCAAGATAGTCAATGCTCTTAACCGCTGAGCCATCTCTTCAAGCCCTACCCCCCTTAGTTCTGTCTATTGTTAAGGAATGTCAACATTCCAAAGGAAATAAACGAGAAGACCATGGAAATAAAAAGATGGAGGTACAAGTGATACTTGCTCTTTTGGGAATTTGAAAAGTGCACTTTCGACCCCCTCCCCCCACCTTTTCTATTTAGTTTTCACCATGTCCTTATCCTAAGGTTACTTGGCTAGAGGTAGAGAAAACAGACAAGAAAGTAAGTTTCTAGTGGACAAATGAGTTGTTTTCTTGTCACATTAGCGAATCTTGCCAATAGCAAATTGTACTGACTGCTGCCATCACCTTTGTTGTTACAGAGGAGCTGGTAAGTGATTTCATTGTCAAGGCCATGGGCTTATAGGAACATCTTTCCCATTAAGCAGAGACTACAGGCTAAATGACAGATTACACTAGGATGAGGCCAAGAACATCTTCAGTACAGTGCAGAACAGAGCAGCTCAGTACACGTTGCTAAGGCACTCCTCCCAGGGTTTCCAGGGTAACTGTCATCTCTACATCCTCGGGTTTGTACTCTGGCTATTCCTAGCATGCTCATGACAATCTGCTTCTATACCTGAAGGTCTCTAATGCTTTTCACTATGTGTGCTTTCCTGCCTGCCTTCCTCGTGGCCCTGTCTTACCATAGACACTGGCTTCTCAGTCCCTTCTCAGTGTTTCCAGAGGACAGCGTGGCTTCCTGGTTGCACATGCAACATTCTCCTGCCTGTCTTCCACTTGGCTCTTCTCTGCAGGCTGAACAGGGTTGAGGACCCAGTTCCTTTTAAACCTTGCCCTGTTACTGGCTTCTTTGGAAATATGCTCTGGCCTTTTTCTTTTCTCTGACAAATCTGTCTTGTTGGGTTTTGTCTGTCTTTGGCTGGCTTCTACTTTCTGTCCCTTAAATACCAACATTCCCTAAGGTTCTGACCTGAGCTACATTCTTTTCTTGTTCTATATATTTATTCCCACTTGAGTTCCTCTGTTTGCATGCCTCTTAAAAAAATGGGCCAAATGCAGGAAGGTTATTTGGTGGCGCACGCCTTTAATCCCAGCACTTGGGAGGCAGAGGCAGGCGGATCTCTGTGAGTTCAAGGCCAGCCTGGTCTACATAGTGAGTTCCAGGATAGCTGGGGCTACAGGGAGACCCTGTCTCTGAAAGACCAAAAAAAAAAAAAGTTGCCAAGTATAAATGACGAGATGTTAAAAACCCAATGAAACGGCAGCAAACATTAAAGTACCCTGGTTTAAAAAATCAGTAATATTGTCTGAATATTGCTTAAATCATCTTTTCATTGCTGTGACAAAGTATCTGACATGTTACTAAAAAGGACAGGTTTATTTTTTAAACATTTTATTTTATTTTATGTGTATAAATGTATTACCTGCATGCCCTCCTTCACTGCCTGTGGAGGTCAGAAGAGGGTGCTGGATTCTCCTGGAACTACAGTTACAGACAGTTGTCAGCCACCATGTGGATGCTGGGAATCAAACCAGGTTCTCTGCAAGTACTTTTAACCACTACAGCCAGTGCTCTTAACCACTGAGCCATCTCTCCAGCCTCAGGATAGATTTATTTTGATTTGTGGTTTTAGTCCATGGTAAGCATGCTGTGGTCCTGAACTGAGGCTGAAGGATTCTTGCATTAGCATATGGTGGAGCTGAGCTGCTTACCTCATAAGAGCCAAGAAGCAGAGAGGGACTTGAGACATGAGTATGCCCTCAAGTGATCTACTTTCTTGAAATAGAAACATTAAAAATTCAAGTATTTAATCATGCTTTCACACGAAAAAAGGAACCTTGGTCAGGGATTTTATTTGACTATCCATTGAATAAAAATTATGCAGAATTCATTTTCTGTGTTAAACAGAACTCAATATATTTTTATGTATTTGTAGAGCGGTCATATTCAAGCTGAGTTTGGTAGAAAAAAATAGTAGTTTGGATAAGTCTTCACTGACCCTTTCCAATTCCAAGTTAACTACTAATTTCTGCTCCTTGGTTGGAGTGTACTGTTGAAATTCAAGGGCAAGAGCTAGTCTCACAGGTAAGCATCCATGCTGGAAGCCAGCACAAGGCCCTTCCCCTCTAGACAAAAGTATCTGAAGATCAGAAGTGGGGAACTCTGGATAAGGATCAGGAAGAGTCTCTTGGAAAGGACATAATCCAAAGAAGAAAATGCTACCCAGATGCTGTAGCTCCCTGGTGAAACACAGTGGACCCATGGCACATTTATAAAAGTCCATCATGGGATTTCCACTGCTAGATATGACAGTATCTCTACCTGCATAGGCCCTCTCTCTACAAACGGTTAAAAAATTGAATACAATATGTTCATTATTGCTTTTGAATGTTGTATAGCAGGTAGAAAGTGAGGTGAACTTTGTTTGCCTGGTGGAGTTTTCTGGACCATGGTGCAAGGAGGAGGAGCCCAGGCATCCCCTGGGTACTGAATATGCCAAAAAAAATCCAACACTCTAGGACTAAATTTCTCCCATCTTAGAGCAAAGCAAACCTTGAAATGCTTAGGTGGCTGCAATAATTGTCCCATTAAAAAAAAAAGCAAAAACAGAGGTAAGAAACTTAGTTGGCTTTTATACAATATCTAAGATAATTGACTTAAAAGAAGAAAGGTTGATTTGGCTCACAGTTTCAGTGATTACTTTTTGGCCGGTGATGAGGCAGCACATCATGTCAGGGAGCACATGGGTAGGGGAGCTACTTCTCTCTTGACAGTCTAGAAGCAAAGGGAAAGGAAGGAGCTGGGGTTTCAGTTCTCACTTCAAGGCTGCACGGGTATGACTTTTTTTTTTCCCCACTAGGCTCTGCCTCTTCAGGATTCTACCACTTCCCAGTTTGGGGAACATTTATCTGAACTTGAGCAGCAACAAAATTCTGAATTTCAGCAATTGCAATGTCTGCAGGGAAACAAAAACAACAAAAAATTAGATACATAAAGAGGCAAGAAAATGTTGACACCATGAACAAAAACAAGCAATAAGAATCAACTATGAGATAACTCTGATTTGGAATTAGCAAAGAAGGACTTTTAAAATGTGCTATGGGGCTGGAGACATGGCTCAGCAGTTAAGAGCACTGGCTGATCTTGAGGAAGACCTGGGTTCAGTTCCCAGCACCCACTTGGTAGCTAACAACCGTTTATAAATCCAGTTCCAGGGGATCTGATACCCTCTTCTGACCTGTGAGGGTACTGCATGACTCAGGTGCACTTACACACATGCAGGCAATGCACATATATGTGAAAACTGAGCATTCAGAGGTGGAGGCAGGATCTCAGTAGTTCAAGGCCAGTCTTAGTTATACAGTGAGTTTAAGGCCTGGACAGCATGAAGCCCTGTCTCAACGCTCCCTCCCCCCCAAGAATTTAAAAAGGGAAAAAACAAAAAAAGTACTTATATATAAGCTCAGGGATTTAAAGATATGACATAATAAGTTAACAGATGGACATAGCTCAGCAAAAAATGGAAACTCCAGAGAAAAACAAAATGGATATTTAGGAAATTAAAACTAAGCTGGGTGTAATGGTGTATGGTTGTGATCCCTATACTGGGGAGCCAGAGGCACAGAGAACACCACAAGTTCTAGGCCAGCCTGGTATACATATTGAGTTCTAGGACAGCCAGGGCTAGTCAGTGAGACTCAGCCTCAAAAGAAAACTAAAATATATGAAATAATGCATTAGATAGATTTAAACACTTAAAGTTTTTATTACTTTGATGATGGTGGTGGTGGTGGTGGTATGTATTTGCTGTGTGTATCTGTGTGAGTGCAGGTATGTACTTGCCACAGCATGCATGTGGAGATCAGAGGACCACTTTTGGGAGGTGGTTCTCTCCTTCCACTCCACAGTGGGCTCAAACCCAGGTTGCCAGGCTGCAGCAAACCCTTTTACTTGCTGAGCCATCTTGCCAGCCCCTATTTTTTCTTCTCTTAATAAAAAAGAAAAAATTACACATGAGTATTTAAAGCAAAACTTAGCTCATCACATTTCTGTGGTCTGTATATATCAGTTATACATCAGTTGCATAAAACAAGGGCAAAAGAAATATATTATTCAATATTCTAAAATTTATATATTAAACTCTAAAACTGATAAGTATGCATATTTGAATTCTCAGAATAACTATTTAAAAATAAAGTGAAGAAATTAAGGTGAACAACTGGTTGAAGAATTAAAATAGAATGTGTAACAAGGCAAGAAAGGAGTAACAAAACAAATAAAATACCAGCTCAATCATGTCACCAATCAAATTAAATGTACAACACTCCCATTAAAAACCAGGTTGTCTGATAAGATTAAACAGAACAAACAATGGCAAGACTTAATCACATGCTGTTTAAGAGTTACCTTGTGAAAAGTCTCAGAGAAAATGAAAGTGAAATAATAGAAAAAAAGATATACTATGCAGATAACAACATAAACTTGGATGACTGCTGTGCTGGTTCATTTTAACTGTCAATTTGATACAATCTAGAACCACCTGGGAGCTGAATCTTAATGTGGAATTATGTAGCTCTTATTGGCTTGTGGTCATATCTATAGGGGACTATCTTGATTGTTAATTGATGTAGGAAAACCCAACCCACTGTGGGTGGCATCATTCCCTAGGCTAGACCCCAATCTGTATAAGAGCAAAGAAAGCTAATGAGCAAATATGGATCCATGCAGCTATTAACTCTCTGCTCTTCGATGGATGTGATGCTTTAAGTTTCTGCCTTGACTTCTCCATAATAACAGAATGTTTCCAGGACCTGTAAGCCAAATCAGTCCTTTCCTCTCCTACACTGCTTTTTGCCAGGTTATTTGTCACAGCAACAGAAATGAAGCTAGAACAGATGGCTAAATTCATTCTAGGTAAAACAGACTTAAAAATAAGGAATGCAAACGAGTTTCAAAGGATAGAAATCTCATAGGTTTTTGACCACAAAATAAGTTAGAAATGAAAGGCTGGGCAACATATCTCAGTGGTAGAGTGCTAACCTAGCATGCATATGGCCCTGACCCTGAGTTTGATCCTCAGCAACACACACACAGAGAGAGAGAGAGAGAGAGAGAGAGAGAGAGAGAGAGAGAGAGAGAGAGAAATATATGTCAAAATTAGCAATTCACATTTCAAAAAGCCCATGGTGACTGAGTGCCATGGGGTGTTGGGGCCATTGCTTCAGGGTGGTAATGGGGCCACTATCTGGCCCATGGGAGTCAAGCTTTGGGTTGTGGGCTCCAGGTGCTAAGGGGGAGACCTTAAAATAAAGAGTAAAAATCATGTTCCGAGGTCTTCCAAAGCAGAACTCAATAGACGGTTGTTAGGCAAGCCATTGTTGTGGCTGCTGGCAAGTACGCAGTTGGAAAGTCGTCTATAGCCATCCAAGGCCGTTGGTTTGTGAGATGTAGATGTGTGTGGTCCTTCATTTCCAAAGACAATGAATCTGAAAGGAAACTCAGAGTTCCAAACAACCTAATGAAGCTTCTTTTGAATTACAGTATTGCTTAATATCTATGGGGTCTCTGGTTTAAGAGATTGTGCCAGCTGTTTGGTGAGGCTTTATGGGAGGTATACTGGGGTTGCCTGGACTATTTAATTGTTAACATACCACAGGAACATGAGATGTACAGTTATTGGTTTCTCAGAATATTCCCATTTCAGGAGCAGTGATTGTCTCCACGTGCCAGGCACTGATGGATGTACACCAGGGTTCAAGATGTTTCAAAAAGTCCATGAGCCCATTCTTGGTCTTGTCTGGAACATAAGTGTTCTCCAATGTCCAAAAGGTTAAAAAAAAAAAAACTCATATCATTGGTGCTGATGGTGCAAGAAAAACTAGCACAGACTTTTGATCTTGATGTTCTAAGAGTCTGTTCCCTTACAGGTCAGTACAAGGGAAGCCTCAGATACAGGTCAGCCAGGAAATTTGGTCGGGGTTTGGATCCTGCTTGTTGTAGTCCTGTCTTGGATATGCTCTTAGTCAACATGAATTCTAATTTATGTAGAACACACTCACCCCAGACTTGATGAATCTATATCTCCAAGGTAGAGTCTGGACATGTGTTTTTTAATAACACCATAAAGATTTTAATGATGATTTTGATTAGGATGATAATGGTAATAATAAAAATACCTTTAGTAAAAATATGGATAAGAAAAATTACAAAGAAAACTAGAAAATAGTTTAGACTCTGATAATGAAGATACAATATAAAAATGTATGAGATACATCTAAGGTGATTTTAGAGGGACATTTATAGTTTTAAATACCTAGAATAAAATAAGTAAACTCAAAGCAAGGAGATATAGGGGATTATAAAGATAAGGGCAAATATAATAAAAAACAAAACATGGACTAAATCAACAGAGCCAAAAGTTGAGTTGAATATCTCTCTCTCTCTCTCTCTCTCTCTCTCTCTCTCTCAGATAATTTTATTATCAGTTTGAGAGAAAAATAGCAGGCCAGGCCAGCTGTAAGTCTCAGCTGCTGTCCAGTGGAGGGAAGGGAAAGAGAAAGCGGCCGTGTCAGTGGCCGTGTCTTTTGTGTTAGCACGCTCAGCAGTGGAGGTCAGCAAGCAGCCCAGGGAGAGCAAGGAGCAGCGGGATGGGAGGGGTGGGGGGTGGGGAGGCTGCAGAGAACCTGTGAGAAGTCCAGTGTCCTGGAAGGCATGCTTATGCCCTTAGCTAGCGTTTGAATAACCAGCATCCGAAAGAAAAAGCCATGGAAAGGAGGCAAAGTTACACAGGACTCAGAAAAGCGGGCAGGCTCTGCAGTGTTGCCTTATGGATGCAAAACACTCAATAGTTAGATTTCTAAAAAAAGTTACAAAAGTTGTTAAACCCTAGCAAGATAGAGTAAAAATGCCAATATTTCAAAATAAATGATCTTACACACATTATATGGACAGAAACAGAATATTATGAAGTATATAAACATATCCAACAACTTAAATAGAAAAAAAAAAAAAAAGCTTTAAAAGTCGTTGCCTGTAAGTTTGGTTTGGTGGCACATGTCTTTAATTTCAGCACTCAGGAGGCAGAAGCAGGTGGATCTCTGTGAGTTTGAGGCCAGCCTGATCTGCATAGGGAGTTCCAGGCCAGCGGGGCTACATAGTGAGACACTGTCTCAAAAGAAAACAAACATCATCAATAACAATAAAACAATAAAAAAAAAAACCATTATTTACAAAAAAAAGATCCAAGACAAAATAGAAAACCAGGCTAGCTATTAGGTGTTTTGAATAACTTGAATTTTAGATCGTAAGCTTTATCTGAAATAGAATGTTAGGATCAAATGAACTGATTAGAGAATTATCTGAAATATTTAAGAAAGAAATAACAATCTTATAAGAGTTTTTTTTCAACAAAATACATGAAGGACTTTTCCTGTACTGGTTTCTGAGGCCAGGAGACTCCTGAAACCAGTATTTGATGAGAGAGAGAGAGAGAGAAAGAGAGAAACTATACAATTATCCTCAAGAACAGATATAATTTTTTCCTCACAAAATGTTTGTAATTCAATTCTAAGAACATATGCAAAGCACAGTATAGCTTGGTTAACTGAGGATTATCTCATTGCTGTGACCAAATTCTCAGCAAGAAGCAACTTAAGGGAGGGTTTATTTTGGCTCACAGCTTGAGGGGATATAGCTCACGGAGGAGGGAAGGCATGGTGGCAGGGAACCTCCACAGCACCAGAGGCAGAGAAGAACGGGGAAGCTAGTTAAGCATCCCCCTAATCAGCATAGAGAATAGATAGGAAGTGTGGCTTAGTTGTAAGAACTCAAGGCCTAACCCAGACCCACTTCCTCCAGTGAGGCCCCACCTCCTAAAGGTTCCACAGCCTTCCAAAACAGCATCACCAGCTGGGGACCAACTGTTCAAAAACATGAGCCAATGGCGACCTCTCACATTCAAACCCAAACACTCAGAAATGTAAAATTTTTTTTAGTCTTCAATTTTCTTTTTTTTTTTCAGTATTTGATTTTCAATCAATGTAATTCATCATATTTACAGAACAAAGGAGAAAATTAATCATGTCAATAGGTATGACAAGAACATCTGAAAAAAATTCAATACCTAAACACAAAAATTCCAGCAAACCATAAATAGAAAACTTCCCTAGTCTCCTACAGGGCATCCATAAAAAGCTTTAAAATAGTGTCATATTTAGCGATTAGATGTTTCCCTCTAAGGCTGCGAACAGTGCAAAGATGCTGTGGCACTTGCTTCATGTGGCTGTTGCTCTGGCATCCATGTTTAGGCCTGACATGAGTTTTTAAAACTGAGTCATTATACCCATCACCTTTGGCTTAGTTAGAACTTCCCCTCCTGTGTGGTTTCTGATGTAGACACTTGCTCCTCACCTCACTAACACAAACCCCCAAATGCCACAGTTTCTGACGGAACAGCACCAGCATCATGTAAATACACTTCTCCTTTTGTGTGTATTTTCTGTAAACTAGCCTGTTCATAATCCTGTAGAAAGGTCAAAAGATGATAAACATGAATGCAGGCAGCTCAAAAGATAAACATGAATGCAGTCCCACTAGTCTCTCTTTCTCCCTTCTACCCCCATCCTCCCGCTGTCTCTCCATCTCCTCTTACCTGCTGCTTAAACTCTTTGCCAACATGAGACTCCCCACCAACCTCCTATGATGACCTTTAATCTCTCTGAGACTTTTGAATAATAAATTTATTCTGTTTCCTGCATTTGGTTTCACTCCCTCATTGTATCTCACTTGCTTGATACAGTCAGAATGTGCCTTGGACAGTGGTCATCTTGCTAGATGGCACTGTCAAGAAAGGAGGTGGGCTGGAGAGATGACTTGGGTTAAAGCACTCACTGCTCTTGCAGAGGACCTGGGTTTGAGTCCCAGCACCCACATGGTAGCTGAGAACCGTCCAAAACTCCAGTTCCAGGGGATATGATGCCTTCTTCTGACCTTCTTGGGCATCGCATGACATTGGTGCACTTACATACATGCAGGCAATACACTCATACACATAAAAGAAAAAAAATGATAGATATCAGCACATGATTTGGAAGGACAAAATAAAGTCCCTGGTTTTAACACACTCAGTCAGGACCAATGAAAGAAACTACAATAGGAGCTGGGAGATAAATCAGTTGGTAAGGTATATGCTTATAATCCCAGTGCTGAATGGACAGAAACAGGTGGATCCCTAGGACTCACTGGCCAACCAGTCTAGTGTTCTTGTTGGTCAATGACAGACTCTGTCTCAGAAAGATGGATGGTACCTGAGGAACAACACCTGAGGCTGTCCTCGTACCTGCAGGTACACATAGAAGTGCACATACATGAACACACAAACATGCATGTACACACATATATGTGCAAAGAAATCATAAGAACAGAAACCACAACACATCAACTATTTTATTTTTACTGTCTAAAAAAGAAAGAATGTAAATAACTTTTTCTGGTTTTCTCTTTGTGGTGGTATGGGCCAGCAATTCTGAAACCTTTTAGATAGATAACATATTTTATTAATAGTTTTGTTCACTGATAATTTCATGCATGTGTATACTGCATTTTGGTTGTTTTCTCGTCACATTTTCCTTATTTCCCTCTCACCCCTGACAGCTCCCTTTATTTCTTACCAGTCTTTTTTCCACATTCATCACTTTTTGTTTTGTTTTGTGTCCCAAAGAGTTTAACTAGGGCCATTGGTGTGACCCTGGGTTTGGAACTATCCATTAGAGCCTGGTGGACTCATCAGTAGGAATACAACTGATTACTATGCCTCCCCCTCTCCCAGAATCTGCTATTTGCCAATAGTTTAGCAGTAAGTGATGAGGCCCTGTGAACCCCTTCTCCACCCGTAGCTGACTGTTAAGCAGGTCCAACTTGTGTGGGCTCAGGGCCAGTAGGCACAGCTGCTGTGAGTTCATGATTGTCATGGCTGTGCTGTGCTTAGAAGATGGAATTTTGCAGCTCTTCTCCCTATCTTCCAGCTCTCAACACTCTTTGTGTCCTGACATTGAAATGTTCCCTGAGCCCAAGGGAGTGGCACAAATGTCTTGTTTAGGGATGAGCCCTTAGCTGTTCTTTTTTTTTTTTTTTGGTCTTTTTGAGACAGGGTCTCCCTGTAGCCCCAGCTGAACTGGAACTCACTATGTAGAACAGATTGGCCTCGAACTCACAGAGATCCACCTGCCTCTGCCTCCTGAGTGCTGGAATTAGAGGCGTGCACTACCACGCCAGGCTCCTTAGCCATTCTTTATTTGAAGGATCTTGGTTGCCATGGATCTCTGTACTCAACTCCATTCACTGCATAGAGAGGGTTCTCTGTTTAAGTAGTGCACAGTCTTTGTCTGTGGGCATGTGCATAAATATTTAGAAGGTGGTTTGGTGCTATGTTGATTTAGCTAAGCAACAGTAGTAGGTCCCCCCCGAGGCCCAAGATCTCCTCTGCCATAGTTTTTGACTGGATTTACAGTACTAGGTAGGCACTCAGTGTTGTGGAGCTGGCCTCAGAGCCAGTCAGGGGTCAGAGCCAGTCATAGCTGAAGCAGCTATGCTGCTGTTGGACCAATAGGCACCTCTTGCCTGGCAAGACAGTGTTGTGTAGTTCATTGAGTTCATTTTGTATTAAAGACTTAAGGAACTATATTGAGAACCATGAGGGGAAAAGGCTACAACTGCAGAAGCAATGTGGCTGAAGAGATGGCTCAATGGTTAAGAGCACTGGCTGCTCTCGCAGAGGACTTGAGTTCAATTCCCAGCACCCACATGGTGGCTAACAACCGTGGGTAACTCCAGTTTCAGGGGAAATTCAATGTCCTCTTCTGATCCCTTTCGGCATTTCACAACACAGCACACTTACATGCAGGCAATACTCTCATATACATAAAATAAAAATAATAAAATATTTTTAAAAAGCAAGAAAGCATGGAATAGAGCTTACAGTTTTGAACTGGATTTGCACATAATAGTTCTTAATATGAAAGAAAATAAATACGCATGTATGTGGGCTCATATTCATGGAAAAATGGAAACAGAGACAGAAACACACACATGTATTTCCCACTGAAAGGAGCTAGGATCCCTCTAGAAATGTCAGATTGCAAATTGGAGACAGAGAAAGTGTAACATTAGCCTGAAGCATTGGGTTGAGTCAAGTAGCAGGGAAGCAAGCTAAGCAATGTCAAATGACAGGGATGTTAGTTAAGGGGCTACTGATAACTAAAATAGAGAACAATCTGAATATCAAAATAACTATTCATGGTGAAAAATGACAACTTATGGAATAAGATAAGTATCTCAGAGGCCATACTGGTGCAAACACACTAGTGTTTATTGAATGCTGAATAGAGGACTAATTGAGAAAGAAGGGAAATCTTTCCTAATGCTAAGAAAGGGAAAGAGAGAGAAGAGGGGGGAGGGAGGGAGAGAGGAAGAAGGAGAGGAGTAAAGGATAGAGCAAGAGGGAGAAAGGGACAGGAGGAGAGAGCTGGAAAGAGGGAGAGGAAGGAAGGAAGAGGGGGAAAGACAGGTCTAGCAAAGCATCAGTAGATTCTAAAATTAATTGCAGTCTTCATTTTTGTAGTTATTAATTACAAGGAGAAATAGTAACTTCAAACTGGAAAAGCCTAGTGGTACCATATTATCCCAACATTCCAAACAAATATCATGAATATGACAAATTGACATCTTTTGACAAGATACTGAGGACACATCATTGCTTCATTGGTACTCCCCCACCTCTGCCAAGTGATGGAGTTAAATAGAAAGGCTGAGAGTAACATGGTTTATTGGAAAAAAAAAAAACATCTGGGGACTGGAGAGAAGGCTCAGCACTTAAGAGCACTGGTTGCTCTTGCAGAGGATCCAGGTTTGATTCCCAGCACCCACATGGCAGCTAACAACTGTCCTAACTCCAGTTCCAGGGGATCTGATACCCTCTTCTGACCTCCGCAGGCATTGCATGATATCAGTGCACTCACATGCAAACAATACATTCATACACAAAATAAAAATAAATAAAAGAAAAATGAAAAAATGTATGTCTATGTTATTCCAAAAAAGATGTCAGCTCTCTAGAGTAGGTTATTATGGTCTATTCTGAAATAAACTCAGAAATTAGACTATATCAGAATAAATTAAATTATCTATTAAGATGAATTATATGAACAATAGAAATTTACAAAGATGAAAAGTTCCTGAATATTTATTTTCTCTTTTTCTTATTGAATCATCTGTAATTACAAATTTCCCTGAAATTTTTGTACCCCAAATAGGAATGCTCTTTAGAGTTTCCTTGCATGTAGTTATCAGATGTGGGAGGATAAATACACACACATTTTCCCCTTTGGATTTACTGATTAGGCTCTGGCTAAGGAATCCTTGTGAAGAAGTAGATGCTGATAAATATCTTGATTTCTTCTTGAAAGAATATGATATACAGGGGCTGGAGAGAGAGCTCAATGGTTAAGTGCACTTGCTGTTCCTGCAGAGGACTAAAGTTTGGTTCCCACATCAGGTGACTCACAACAGCCTGCACCTCCAGTTCCAGGGGCTAGCCCACTCCACTGGTGTCTATGAGCACCCTCAAACATGTGCACATACCCACACATGAACACACACACACATACACATAGAAATATAATACACATAGTGAACACTATTAGCTTGAAAATAATAAAATTATGATTAGCACTTGCAGGTGAATTTATTGCATACCAAGCACCTCCACATACCTTTAAATGTCACAGGCAACCTTGGAGGTGGACAGTTTTGATTATTCATTCCAATGAAGTTTTAGTCCAGAAAAGTGCCAACAGGAATTCCAGCCATTTCCAAGTATCTGTAAGAATAATAAAAAATGTCCTAAGTTGTTTTACCTTCTAGCTTTAACTCAGAAATAGCAATAGTCATTTCTCAAAATACTTTTTTTTTTTTAGAAAATATTGCCCTGTTTTGAGGTCCTAATGCCCAGCTTCCAAAATCCATTCTTTACAGGTAAGGACAGAAATTTCTGGAATCCACTTTGGCTTCTTCCAGGATCCTCTCTACGCGCTATTTATAAGTGTTTCTTTGTTTTGCGCATGTCCTTTGACTATCAAGTGGGTGTGGACTGCACAGAAGTGGGTTCCAGGGCTGAGCTATGCTTGGAACTTCAGAGCCATAGTGTATGCGCCTTCTCCTTCCCAGTGGGGCACGGGCAGAACTGCCGTTCACTGCTCACAACACCCTTCCCTTTTCCCGCAGGGTGTGCCACTGTTGCACATACCACAATTCATCAACACGATCATTTGGAACTTTTGCATCTCTTTATGCTGTGCTTCTTGGAAATGGAATGCATCCTTTTGGCTTTTCAGGGAACAAGCACCTGCATTCTGGGTGCCAGTCTCAGTGGTACTTGTACAACATTTCAGCTTTACCCAGTGCAGGCAGAGTGTAGTAACCATGCCTGTTTCACCCGCTCTTATCCTGAGAAGCACTGGAGGCCCAGAAACAGAAGGCAGATTGCAGCAGTGGCAAGAAGTTTCAGCCACCAGGACAGGTCAGAGGCAGTGTCTTTGCCTGTTGTACGGCACCATTTCCTGTGCAACACATCTGGAGCTTGGTGAAAGCCTGTCCCTGAATTTGATTGTGAAGAAACTGGAGACAAACCCAATAGACTAGCTACAAAATACATGGCATACTGTTCTGTGACGCCAAGATGAAGAAACTCAAAGAAAGGAGGAAGAATGCTCTCTATCAAAGGAGCCTGAGGTCTAAGTGCAGTGTGTGATCCTGGGCTGGTCCTAAGCTGGGAAGGTGAACAAGAGAGGATAGTTTCAGGGTAACTGGTAAAAGGGTAACGCAAACTGTTTCTCTCTCTGACTCTCTCTCTCTCTCTTTCTTTATAATAATATAACTGAAAAGAATATACATCAAATCATTAACACTGGTCTTTTGGGGGAAGAGTTGGGGTGGGGAACTAAGAAGGAAAAATAGGGCTGCAGAGATGGCTTAGCAGTTAAGAGCACTGACTACTCTTGTAAAGGACCTGGGTTTGGTTTCCGGCACCCACATGGTGGCTAACGGCTGTTGGTAACTCCAGTTCTAGACGATCTGACATCCTCTTCTGACCTCTGTGGGCATTGCACATTTGGGTACATTTACATACATACAGGTGAAACACTCATACACATAAAATAAAATTTTTAAAAATTTTAAAATAAGAAAGGGATTGAGAAAGATACCCTAGTTTGACTTCCGGCCTCCACATGCATACACACATATACAGGCACACGCACACATCAAAAAAATAAATAAAAGTGTATGAAATGAAAACAGCAGGTTTATGATTCCCTGTCTCATTAAATGATTTGAGAATATGTGTACATATGGTAAAGTGAATTAGATAAGGATGATTTTAATGAGTTTTATTTCAGTGATGGAAATTTGAATAATCTTATATTCCTTCCATTTATGTGTTATATAATTTTTCAACATACATTATGTTTATAAACATACTAAAATAATTTTTGGAGTTAAAAGATAGAAAAATCACTTGGAAAAATTATAAGAAACTTTCACATTAAAATTTTCCTGCCCTACCTCATTTTGATTTTCTATAGTGCTGACTGTATTGCTTTAAACATACTGTATTTGTATTGTATTTTAACACTAACTGTTTCTAGAGATATGCTGAGCTTGCACACAAATGTGAACAGACGAGCTCTTGGGGTTAGAAGGAATTAGAGTGTCTGATTTTCTAGAGAATTTTATTTGGAATCGAAGCTTACAAAAGTACTTCCTGTAATCTAAGAGTGCTTAGATGCAATCTCCTGTTGATTTCAGAGTTCTCCTAGGACCTTGTCCCTTAGGTACCTGCCTGCCCTGTGTACACATTGGAGTTGACCCTGAGATGTATCCACGAGATAGCCTAGGACCTAAGCTTGCTACCTTGGATACTGGATAGGATCATCCTCTGTTGGCTGCCTGAAGGTATCCAAGAACTAATGAGGAGGGCTGTGGAATGCTTTGAGCTGCTCAGATGAAAGGAAGAAAACTCCAGTTTTGTTTATAACACAACCCCTGTTGCCAGTGGGTCCACCAAGTCAGCCAAGAACAGAGAAAGACCACTGGCATCAAAGATACCGCCAACAAGCAGGGAGGGCAGCTGTTTGCCCTAAGTGACAAAGATGTCACCACAGCCATGGAGGCTTTACTTTAGGTGGGTGGTAAAACTGCATAGTTAATAAGAGCAGCAAGAGATTGCTGAGCTGTATCTCCAACACCCTAGATAAAATTTTAAAATAAATAATTTATTTTTATTTGGAAATACCAGATATAATGATAAGTACATGTGATGGCTAGAGTGGCATAATGGACCCTCTTACACACTTAGGTGCACAGCCTTATCCCAGTGTTCATAGCGGTGAATGATTCCTACCCCCTGCATCTGTGTAAAAACTGTGACTTGCTTTCTGGCTAAAAGAAAGTGTATATTTGATATATCAGAGCCTGCCTTGTTATCCAACTTTACTTGTTAGCTTAATAAGTTCAGTGGCCATTCTGGGAAAGCCATAAGGAGCTACAGGTAATCTCTAGGAACCGCAGGTACCCACATGGAGCTATAGAGAGTCTCCAGTGGACAACCAACAAGAAATTGTATGAATTCTGCTTGATTATGAAAGCACAGCCTTGATTCCCTGATGGTAGGTGCCAGTAGAACTCTCAATGGACTTGGAGACCTGAACCACAGCGGCTGTAGGATAGTTCTGTTGCGTTCAAGCCCATTAAGATGGTGATACTTTGCAGCAATGGATAATTAAATACAGGTATATCACATAATGTCAACAATTTCCAACAGTTCCCAGTCTTCCCATGTGTTTGGGAGGTGGATGTGCTGGAGTGTGTTAAAGCAGAATCTAGACTGTCATTTCACTTGAAAATACTTCAGTATGTGTCTCTAACAGATGAGGACTTTAAAATAATTTCTTATTTATTTATTTATTTTTTTTTATAAACTTAAATGTTTTTTTCATTTGAGTATTTTGCCTACATGTATATAAGTGCACCTATGTTGTGAAATGCCCATGGAGGCCCAAAGAAGGTGTTAGATTCGCTGGAACTGAAGCTAAAGATGGTTGTTAGTCTCCCTCCCATCTCCTCTCCCCTCCCCTCCCCTCCTCTCTAGCTGGCCTGGAATTCAATATGTAGACCAGGCTGGTCTGGATCTCATAGACATCTGCCTGCCTCTACCTCCCAAGTGCTGGGACTGAAGGAGTATGCCACCATTCCGGCCTCAAATAAGCATAACCACAAGGCTGAAAAGTTCAGTTTAAGAGTCGGTGAATACTCTGCCACTCAGCTACGCTCTCAACCCTAAGAGAGGGTGTCTTTTCTAAAATCTTTAAGACAGTAGACTTAACCTATTAATTGGACACACAGAGAAAAGGGTTTTGCAACAAATAGAATAGCATCTTGTTGAGCCCATCAGCGAAAGGATAAGAAAACACAAAAGCTCTTACAGAAATGTCAGAGGAGTGCCAGTTGGTTTTTTAAAAATAGTAGTCACAAAGTACTTAATTATCCCTGAAAAATGCTTGCCTACCATACAATGTCTCAAATAATTAAAGGCTAATTCCAAGTGTGTGTTTAAGGTCCTTTGCTGGAATTGGTGGAACATGTCTGTAATCCCACCAAGCAGAAGTCTGAAGGAGAATCAAAGTTGGAGACTAGCCTAGGCTAGTCTCGAATTTAAGGCAGTCCGGGTTACAGTACTGAGAACTTGTTCCAAAAACCCACCTACTCACTCACCCACCCACCCACCTACCAACCAAATAAAAAGCCCTATCCATTTACCTAAGAATCGAACTTGTTTATAATTTTAACTTCTTGTGACTTCATATCCAATCCAATAGCCATCCCCATCCCCATCCCCACCACTTCCCAACTGGTTCCATTTATTTTCCCCTTTTGGATAGCCAAGTTTCTCTCCCTTTGACTCTGCGCACTGAGGCGTGCTTTGTGAGGGAAACCCTGAGCTCCGGGTTCAGTGCCATCTCTGTAACCCGGGAGCTTTGTGATGTTGAGCAAGAAATTTCTCTGAGCTGGGCATAATAACGCTTCTCGGGGTTGTGGCGAGGATTACACAGAGAATGCGTGACGTGTTCCAAGTGCCCACCCAGCGCAGAGGAGACACCTTTCCCATCACCGTCTTTGTTGGTTTCCACATCCCAACCACCAAACACTAGAATGCCCAGCACCTCTCCCGCCTTCACCGCAGGGGATGCAGGGACTTGTAGTTTTAGGTTCCCAAGTCCTGTTTCCTCCCAGAGCCGTACCGCGAGAGGAGGAACTACATATCCCAGCGGGCAGCGAAAAGAAACTAGAGCTCAGGAAATCCAGCCTTTGCCCCCTGGCTGCCTTTGCTCTCAGTTCCCCAATACCCACCCCATTAAGCCCATCCATCCGGCTGCCCCCAGGAGGGGCAGCGGAGCTTAGGCAGTTGGGGATCTTTGCCCTCTGGGCTTGCCCCCCGCAGTTCTACCCCACTGTCAGGTTGGGATGCGGGGAAGCGCTCCGAGCATCCACTAGTCGTGCGGTCCCTTTACTGCATGGGGACTCTACGGGGAGGGGGGCATGGGAAAAATAAAATGAGCACACTGTGAGCGTCTGTGGGGGAGAAGTAGAGAAGGAACGAGTCGGGGTGGCAGTGACCCAGAGCCTGCTCCAAGGGGCTTTCACTCTGAAAGGGGGACTTTGTGAGCACAGACCGCGCTGCTCTTCCCTGCCCTCTGAGCTGGGAGCCCCATCTGGAGGTCAGGCCTGCTTTTGGCCGCTGCTCGTCACCCTGCCACCAGGCACTCCACCCTATCCACTGGCCATCAGTGGCATCGGTCAGCCGTGGCGTTGGGGAGGGAGAGCCGGCGGGGGGCCGACCGCGAAGAGTCACTTCGCCGTGGCTACTCAGGTCCCCAGAGTCGCAGGAATGGCTTTGCGAGTGGCCGTGAGAATGCACGTGTCTCGAGGCGCAGCTGCTGCGGGGAATAATCCCGGGGCGGAGCCTCTGGGGGCGCAGATGGATGTCACCGCCGGAGCCTTCCGCCGGGTCAGGGATCCCTGGGCTCCGGCCCGAGCGGACTGGGGCTGGGACCCCGGGGAGCCGGTGCCCAGGCTTCGCGCGAGGGGGAGGAAGAGGAGGAGCAGGAGGAGGAGCCGGGCTGGGAAGGCGCGGGCGCCACCGCCCACCCGCCTTGAGGAGGCGGACCCGCTCGGAACGCCGCGCGCGCGCCTGGCTGAGCCTTGCAAACAAGTGTCTGTGGCGGTGTGCCCGCGGCCCTCGGCGGCCCTCGTTGCGCAGGGGCTGGCTCCTCGGGGCAAAAGGAAGCGAGGGCGCCCCGGGGGCCACCTCCGCCGTCATAGGCCCTAGCCCCGCGCGGGAAGCCGTGGACTCGGCTGGGCTGCGGGGCGCGCGGACGCGGGGTCGAGGCGCGAGCGGAGCCCGCGCTCCGGCGGAGCAGCTCCTAACAGAATAACGCGCGTGGCTGTCCCCACCCCTGGGAGGGGTTGCCGGTGCAGCCAGCTGCCGCCCAGCGTGCAGCGCTCTCTCGCTGGAGGATCTGCCGCGGGGAAGGAGGGAGGAGCAGGATCCACCTGGCCGAGGCGCAGAAGTGGCTCCCGGGGAAGCCGGCGTGGGGACCGTCGCCTGGTGTCCCCTCGGGGCGCGGTGAGCCGGGCGCGAGCGGGGAGCTCCAGGGTGGCGCGGCAGAACCCTCGGCCGGGCGCGCGGCGACCCGGGGGTTCTCCTGGACGGTCCTCCGCGACCCGAGCCACCGGCTGGAAGCCACGGAGGACCGCTGCCGCGGGCTGCGAACGAACACTATCCTTCCCGAAAGCGGATTCTGCTATGACATCTGGGCTTTCCAAGGGGTTAACCTGGGTGTCCTCGGCAAAGTTGTCACCGAGCCGGGAGCCGGTGTAGGGTTTGCGGCGCTGCGGCTCCCCGGGCGGGCGGGGGCCCGGGGACGGCCGTGGCTCGGTGGGACCCGCGCGGCCGGGGGGCTTCTGGGGGTGTGCGCCCCCAGCCGGCTGCCCTCGTGGATGCCTCCCGGCGGCGGCGGGCCCATGAAAGACTGCGAGTACAGTCAGATCAGCACCCATAGCTCCTCCCCCATGGAGTCGCCCCACAAGAAGAAGAAAATCGCGGCCCGGAGGAAATGGGAGGTGTTCCCGGGAAGAAACAAGTTCTTTTGCAACGGGAGGATCATGATGGCCCGGCAGACAGGCGTCTTCTACCTGACGCTCATCCTCATCCTGGTCACCAGCGGACTCTTCTTCGCCTTCGAGTAAGTGGTGGCTCCCAGATGCCGCGCGCCCCTCGCTTCCCCCAGCACCTTCTCTGACTACTTTCATTTTCTGTCTGTTGTGTATTGTTATATAATTGGTAGTCCTTTCCTGCTTTTCTCTCCCTCTTTTTCCTTTAAGGGGCTGTTTGATTTTCAGATCTCCTGGAATGACGCCAGCTGGGCAGGGCTTCGGGGAGTAGAGGAGAGGGCAGTGGGGACCCTTGTAATGTGTTCCGGGTCTCGCAGCTCCAGAATGATGGGTGGGACCAGGCAGGTGGTGACTGTACCGGTGCGCTCTCTTCTCTACATCAGCCCAGATGTAGCCTTCTGGGGTGGGGGGCATGTGTGGCAGATTTCTAAGACAGGGATAAACAGACTTATTTAGTGTTCTTGCCAAAGAAAGTGTGGGGCATCTTCTTAAGCTTCGTTGGGCCAGAATCACCCATAGGAACAGTGATAGTTGCATATCACGGCACAGTGATTTTTATTATTATTTATTAATAACAGTGGTGATGTTAGGTTGAAAGTGTTGCTTACTTAGAGTGTGCTGGATGGGCAGTTTCATTTTACGTTCTTGTTCACTAGTGATGAACAATTTCTGACTTACCAGGTATGAGGTTTCTAAACTGTTCACTTTCAAAGAAGTTTCAATAGAAAATATGTATATTAGTCCATCTGGGGACAGGTGAAAGGAGATGTTCATCCTGAAGAGGAAAAGAGTGATGTCACACTGCTACTGCTTAAAAAGAATACTTAGCACTGTAGGGACTTTATCTGGGGGGAAAATACATGTGCGTCTGGTAGCAACAATCCTTCTGTCAGCTCAGGGAATATCTTCTTATTTATTAGTAGCCATTAGATAAAGCACTGTAGTCATATTCCAAATCAATTTCCATTGCTTTCATTGAATCCAACATTTGCAGCTTCTTATGCTGTCCCCCCACCCCCAATCTGCCCTCAGTGAAAGTTAGTCACCTTTTTCCTCCAGACTTAGAAAACAGCAGTATGTTTTAAGGCAGTTTTTCTTTGAGCTGCTCATAATCTATTATGAGGCAGGCAGGCTCTGCTCAAAGTCCTTCTTCTGCTAGGTTAAAGTTATTTAAAACTCTTTGTGATTGTTACTTTTGTCTTTAATAAGTATTAGACTCTGATTGTGGCCTTGACTTTTGCTCTTTTTCCCCTTATACACAGCCTCAGTTCCCTACCCCCATTTCTGACTGTAGATTTTCCAAGTGCCTCCTAGGTTAACTTTTGTGCCCACTTGAGACTAAGTGGCATCTGTTGGGAGACCTGTGTGCAGGGAGTCCGGGGTATGAGCCATGTATAGAATCCAAGGGAGGCATTCTGTGAAGCTGCTGTTGTTTCACTGGGTCCCCAGCCAGTCAGCCTCTAGTCCCCACAGAGCCCTGGGAACTGGAGAAAGGGGCACAGAGGTTCCTGATGGGTTTGCGTTTTACAACAGAACAGACACTGGGCTGTGATGCTGCCACATTAAGAGAAGTGCTGTCTCCTTTGCAGTGACTTTAGTTACAGGTGGCCCCTCTAGTTGGAGAATATTCCCTGTTTCTAATGTTAAAAAAAGCTTTGAATAGATCCATATTGGCAATTTTACTCTTTTTTGTGTGTGATTTTAAGAGTGAAAATAATTGGCTAATTTTTGTGATCTCATTACAGAGTGTATGATTCAGGTGGGATGATGAATATTCATTTTTTTTTTGATGTGTAGCTAAATCTTCACTGTGAAGTTAGGGACCCCTCCAAGTTCTTACTATCTTTAATTTCTTTATTCAAACACAGCTTGTCACCAAACCATCATATACATTCATTTTCAATTCTTGATTGCTGCATTTGTGTTTTGTTTTGTTTTTTTTTTTTCTTTCTAAGAGTTCCCCGAAGTCCTCGCTTGCAGGCTGTTAGGAATGTTTTCCTGCATCCGTGTCATGTTAACTGATGACTTCAGGAATCTGTGTGTGCACTGGGATTTTATTAGCTACTATTTGTAGCATCATTTTTATATCAGCTCTGTGGGAATCAAGGTGTATATAAAAGTGCTTAGTTTCCACTGAGTGTTGCTTTAACTAGGCAGTTTTAAGTTTCAAGAAACTAAGAGGCCTATACTACCTTCATGATTCAGTTGAGAGAAATCATAGGTTTATTCGAACTATGGGCCGTTATGGTTTGGTAAGACTATAATACCATTGTATTTTGTTGCTTTTTCATAAGCACTGCAATTGTTTTAAGTTTTTTATTTATTACTAGGGACAGAATTAAATCAAGTTCCTTTGACCAAATTAGTTTTCTAGAGACTCAGAACCTAATTAGCCACACAAAGAGGAAATGAAATACCAAATAGTTAATCATTAAATGAGATCCAAAGGAAATACCAATATCTGCTCCCCACCTGTCTTTCTTTTGGCCTTTATTTAGTCATTTATTGAGTCATATTTTGATAGTTTGATGTCATGTCTTGGTAGCATTTAATGTGAGTGGCTATGTTAGAATTATTGTCACTATGATCAAATACTTAAGATAAACGATTGAAAAGAGTAAAGGTTTATTTTGGCTCTTGATTTCTGAGGTTTTGGTCTCTGATTGGCTGGCTCCATTACTTTTAGGCCAGAGGCAAAGAACATTGTGCTGGCAGGAGGTGCAAGTGGGTGAGGAAGGTTGCTTAGTTCATGGCAGCCAGAGGGAGCAGAAAGAGACAGAAAGGGGCCAGCAACCAGTTAGATCTTTTCCAGGAACCATCCCAGTGACCTGCTACCTCCAAGAAGGCCCAGCCTCCTAGGTTCTACCACCTTCCAGTAATGCCTTCATATTACAGATTCTTTATTTGCCCCCCTTATTCCCAACCTTGAACAGATGGATGAGAAAGTTGATCCAAGAGAAATGAACTTAGTAGAATTCTGCAACAGGTGTTAGTGTTGACTTCAGCCACTGGAGAATGGTTATTCTCCCATGAGAGATGAAGGGAGCCATCACTTAACAATCATAACACTAGCTGGCTCAGCTCTCCCTAGGTTCGTTCAGTCATCCTGTTTTCGTCTATGTTTGGAATCTAGTTAGAAGCAGAGCTTTAACTAGAAGGAAAGGAAGGAAGGGCAGATCCTAAGATTCTTACCAGCAGCATGACCCTGGGTAACTGGTCGTCTTTTTATAAGCCCTCCCTCCTGGTTAGTTTTTGTTGTCAACAACCTAGAGTCACCTGCGAAGAAGGAACCTCAACTGAAGAATTTCCTTGATCAGATTGGCCTTTGACCATGTCTGTGAGACATTGTCTTGATTGATGACTGATGTGGGAAAGCCAAGCCCACTGTGGGTGGTACCAACCCTAGGCAGGTAGGCCTGGCCTGTATAAGAAAGCTAGCTGAGAAAGACAGCGAGTGAGCCAGTAAGCAGCGTTCCTTCACGGTTCCTGCTTGAGTTCCTGTTCTGACTTCCCTCAATGATGGATTGTGACCTGAAAGTAAGTTGAAATAAACCCTTTCCTCTCCAAAGTTGTTTTTGTCAGAATGTTTTTTTTCATCACAGTAACAGAAAAGCAAATTAGTATACGGCATGTTCTGATTTCCTTCTGTGGCTGTGACAAACTCCATGACCAATGGAAACTTAGGGGAGGAAAACTTTTATATGGCTTACATGTCCAATTCACAGTCTATCACTGAGGGAAGCCAAGGAAGGAACCAATGGTGCTTTCTGGCTCACTCTCCTGCTCAGCTACCTTCCATCTGTAGCCCAGGACCACCTGCCCAGGGATTTCCCACAGTGGGCTAGACCCTGCTACACCCGTTAGTAATCAAGACAATCCCCCATAGATATGCATGCAGGCCAATCTGATCTAGGAAATTCCTTAGTCCAGGCCCTCTTCTCGGTTGACTCTGTCAAGTTGACAGTTAAAACTAATTAGGGCAACTGGCTTCTCCAATCTATAAAATGGGACTTGTCATATCTACCTTTAAATGTTATGAGTAAGGGGAAAGTATTCTTAGCATGGTGTCTGGTGTGGAGCAAATGTTTATTATGTGGTACATATTGTTAGAGCATTCCCAGAAGTAGCACCCCCCCAAGGACTCTGCCCACCCTTTTCTGAGAGCCTTTTAGGAAGGGAGCATGTAGGTTAATAAGCAAGCATGATAAGGCAGTATTATTAGTACTGAGGAAATGTGGAGCTGTGCAGTCCCTCATGAAAACAGTGACCTTCATTAAGGTCCCTGGAGCCCATGTAAGCTGTGTCCTGGATCTTGCCCCTGTGGAGTGGGAGGCCTGTAGGGGTGCCTGAGGAAGTGCCCTGACCCACACCCTGGATTTCATCTCCATTTTTGGAGCTACCATCCTGTAACTGTAAAGACAGGGAAGAAAGAACCAAATGTAACACTTTACTCTTTCCCAGGCAGGTCAGGACTGCTTATCTTTTGGCTGCCTTTATTGAACATATGGAGCTCTGATGAAAAATGACAGCATTTCATAGCTGCATTTAAGAGGGGAGGAAGGGGAGCTGATTGCAGTGCTGTGGAGACATCTCACTGCTCCTCCTAGTTATTAAGAGTCTCATCAAAGACTGCAGAGCCATCCTCACAGCTCCAGAATTGGAATTTGAAAAGATCAGTGAACATTATCAATTCTTCTTCTCTGAATTATGCAGACATGTACATATCTAAGCCTACTTTTGTTGTGGCTGAAAATCTGCAAATGAAAAGTCTTTGTTTCTAAATATTTAAATTTCATAGTTGCTTATCACCTGGCCAGGGGTTCTTATGTGAGGCAAGGGGGAACCTTCTTAGATCCTAAGCCTGATCCTTGTCTCCCAGCTCTACACTGTCATTTGTGACAGTTTGAGGGTATTTCTGGGGTTCAAACACGAGAATTTGGGAACATTCTAAAAATTATTATAGAACTCCATTGATGTTTGTTTTTAAAAAGCAGTGTGTGACCAGAGAGGTGGGTTAGCAGGTAAAGGTGATTGTCTTCAAGCCTGTTGATTTGTGTTCAATCCCTGAGACTTGCACAATAGGAGAAGATAGATAATCAACTCTTGCAAGTGGTCCTTTGACCTTAACATGTGTGTCCTGGTATATGCACACGCAGGCACACATACAATAAAATGTAAAAAACTAAAGTAAAGGGACTGGAGAGATGGCTCAGTGGTTAAGAGCATTGGATGCTCTTGCAGAGGACCTGGGTTCGATAGCCAGCACCCACATGGCAGCTAAGTCAAGTTCCAGGGGATCCGATGCCCTCTTCTGACCTCTGCAGGCATTGTATAACATGGGCACACTTACACACATGCAGGCAATACACTCATACACATTAAAAAAATAAAAACTAAATACAGTGTTTTCTTCCTGTTGTTTTATCCCCCTTTCCTCCCCTCCTCGCCCCCTCCCTTGCTGATTTCTTTTATCATTTAAAAAATTTTATGTATATGTGTATGTACATATGTATATACCATGCATGCAATGTCCATGGAGGCCAGAAGAGTGTTAGATTCCCCTTGGGTTGGAGTTGGGTTGGACAGTTGTAGCTGCCATGTAGGTGCTGGGAACCCAACCTGGGTCCTCTGCAAGAGCAGCTAGTGCTCTTAACTGCTGACCATCTCTCCAGTCCTTGCCATCTCTCTAGCCCTGATTTCTCTTTTTTATTTAGCTAATTCCCTCAGAAATAAATGATGAATAATTGGGAGTCAGTAGAACCTGGGGTCATGCTTGCCTTGGCAATGGATCTTGGAGCTGTCATCCTTGGTCAATAAAAGTGTTGCTTCCTATAATGTTGTTGTCAGAGGTAACTTTTATTATCTAGTAAGGTATAACATGTTCCCCATCCATATTAGTCAGCTCTCTGTTGCTATAATGAAATATCTGAGATAATTAACTTGTGAAGAGAGAAGACTTATTTTGGATCATGCTTTTAGAGGTTCCAGCCCGTGGCCTGGATTGCTTTTAGGCCTCAGGTAGAGGTAGTAGATGGCAATGGTGGGAAGTGTGGGATGGAGCCAAACTGCTCTTACTTTATGGCCAGAAAGCAAAAGAGGAAGAGACCAGGGACCCACATTCCCCTCTGAGACTAGCACCCCTCTCCCAATTACTTGGATTTGCCAGTTGGCCTCACCTCCTCCAATAGTGTGACTCTCATTTGGCATCCAATCTGTAACTGAGGTTGCCTTCTGTAAACAAGTGTCATTTCCAATAACATCTCTGTCATAGATGACATAGATCATTACGTTTTTGGACCCATCTTCTTTTGACCCTCCAATGCAGAGCTATATCTCCACAAGTATCTGGAATGTATCCCATTTTCTTTTGGGCAGATGCTGGCTGTGCTGTGGGCCGTGGATCACCATGAGGCTGATAGAGATGATAGTAACCCTAACCCTTACCAGGCAGCAGTCCCAGCTAACAGTGATGGTTAAAGATATGCATAAGTTGCTGTGGTACCCCAGGAATCTTAGGTTACTTTAAAGCCTCATTCATCATCTCTTGACAAATGTTTACTTAATTTATATACGTGATCAACACGTGATTTCCACTAGGGCCCTACTTGTTTTGTTCAATGCTATACCCTCAGTCCCTAGAACAGTACTTGGTACACAGCTGACTCAGTAAACATGTTTTTTTAATGAACTAATCATTAGTTGAAACACTAAATAACTTCCCTGTCTTTTAGTTTTTATACTTTGTGGAGTTTTATAAATTGATACAATTTATAACTAATAATGTTTTGTAGAACACCTCTGCCTTAGCAACTTTATTCACTGTGATTCTTCTGAGTTTAGAATCAAGTAGAATCCTTTTTCAGGTGTGTTCATTGAAGCAGAAGCGAGATATTTTCTTAGTTTTGTAGGAAACTAGTCAGAGTTGGGATGTTCATTTGGCTGAGAGTTCTTTCTAGTATTTCTTAATTTTTGACCTATAAAATAATTCATGTGCAAATAAAGTACTGTGATATATATGTGACATTTATATACATGTATATGCATATACATATATGTTATTGAAAAACTGCCAGTAAACAGTATCATTTATCATTTTGTAAGTTCTTTGGACACACAAATATATCAAAGCTCCCACCTATGTTTTAATTGCCTTTTCTCAGCTAGTGGGAAGTGATGCCATATTATGTGAAAAGTCTCCTGTAGGTTCCTAAAATAGGATCGTGATAGTTAATTATTTAATGGGCCATATCTGCATATCCTGGAGATTTTTCTTTTTTGCAGTATAATGTACATGATTTATTCATGACAGAGTTATTATGTCTTAGCAAGAGAATTTAAATTAAGGACTTCAAGGAAATATGCTTATTCTCTTTTGGCAGAGGTTGTCAGGAAAGCGAAATTAAAGGTGTGCTTATAGAGCCTTAAAATTAGCTGCATCTAGGAATTGGGATCTAACAAAATGTCCTTTGGTTCGGTTGGTGAGGTTAGGGCTGGGGACCAACTTATTCCGTATTTAGCTGTTCCTTAAACGTAAAGGTTGATCCCAGTTCAAATTTTTTGTTAAATTTGAATGAAGTTCTCACTGTGTCTGGAACTGATAATCCTTCTGCCTCCACCTCCAAGTGCTGGGATTGTACCCATGTACCAGCATATGAGTATATTAAAAATATTTAAAATTAATTTTTAAATTAGTATACAAAATAATGGATTTCACTGTTACATTGTCGTACATATTTCATTGTATTTTAAATAATTGAGGTAAAATACCCTAAAGAGACCTCATAAACCTACCACCCAGTTCAGGAATCATGTCAATATCAGTACTTACAGGTTTTTAATTAAGAAATTTTAATTGACACATAAAATTGTACCTATTTGTGGGTTATTATGTAAAGCTTTAATTTGTATTCAAATCAAGGTAAATGCATCTATCTCAAACATTATTTCTTTGTGGTAAAAACATTTACAATATTTTTCTTTTCTTTTTTTTTTCTTTTTAAAATTATAACCTCTACCTTCAAATATACTCTTGTCCTGGATCCTTAGGTCCAGTCCCGACTCCCGTCCCCCAGGGCATGGAGACCTGAGATCAGTTGTTTTTAGTACCTGGCCTTTCTTTTATGTATATATTCCCAAACAGTAGGTTGCTTTAAATTTCATTTTTCAACAACCTTTCCCAACTGAGCTCAGCCCAACCCTCTCCTCCCCTACTCGCCCATCTCCAGCCCCCCCCTTTTTTTGGTGGGCTTCAGGCATGCCAGGTAAATAAATGCTCTACCAGCTGGGTTATATCTTAAAGCTAGTTTTTTCTTTATAGTATCAAGAAATATGTAGTATTTTTCTTAAATTATAACATTGATTTTTTTACTATAAGCATCAGATTAGATACATTTAAATTCTGCAGATGGCATAGCCTTTCAATCCGCGATAATTCAAAGAAGCCTTGTAGACTCTTTAGACACCCATGTCTTGCTGGGGTATCTCTTACTCCCCCTTTTCCTCACTCTTACTCTGTCATAACTTTTTCCCCAAGCCATGGAGGAGTAAGTTGCAGACATCTTTCCCCTTCATGTCCAAATGTTTCAAAATGTTTCAGCATGTAATTCTTTTTTTTCTTTCTTTCTTTCTTTCTGAGACAGGGTCTTGCCGTGTAGCCAATGTTGGCCTCAAATTTCAATCCTCCTCTCTCAACTTCTTCAAATGATGGGATCATAGGCATGTGACACTATACTTTGCTACTTGGCAACTGTGTAATTCTTAACAGAAAAGATTACTTTTTAAGGGGATACAATAATAATATCAATTTCAGGAAGACATAGGGATACAACATTCCATAGACAAAACTTGCTGTTTGTCTCAGTATTATCAGGTTTGACTTTGTCATCCTGGTATTTATTTCCCATTTCTCTAACATATATTTTGTTTTTGTTTTCTATCTACAGCCTTGTTCTAGATTAATTGTGTATTTTTAGTATCCTACTTTATCTTAAAAAAATTTAGCTATGTTCCTTTATGACTGCTGTTTTCAGTAGTTGGTTAAGATACTACAGTAGGAAACTTTAACCTAGTATATTCTACTTCCAAATAGCAGCAATGACCCTCAGAGATAACAGAAGAACCATAACACATTATACTGTCCTTATTTATTTGTATACTGTCCTGTGTTTTATATCCATGTGTATTTGTCAGGGTTCTCTAAAGAAACAGAACCAGTAGAATGAATGTGTGTGTGTGTGTGTGTGTGTGTGTGTGTGTGTGTGTAGGAATTTA
>NW_008329624.1:2496365-2497008 GCF_000622305.1 Nannospalax galili
GAAACACTCATATCAATTACAATCCTCCTTTCTGCAACTGGTCACATGGCCTAAGTTGGTATTTGTAACTACCTTCCTCTACTACCCATTCTGTATTTCCTCCACCATCAGCAAGCACCTTTGCAGGTCTTGGCTCCTTCCCTGGAGGAGTAACTCGTACTTTCATCCCTGAAGGTTCTAGGCCATTTGTTGTCCTGTCTGCATTGGGTTGATGCAGTTTCCCATTGACCTTAATCACAGGACATGGTACACCAAAAGTTGCCCTAAGGAATCTCCTGCCTTCCAGATATAATCTTCATTACCTCCATTGTGGAGAACCAGTCCAATTTCACTCTGGTAGTCTGGGTCAATCACCCCTCCTAATACTGTTATTCCTTTCTTAGCCCACTGACTTAAGGGCATCAGAAGCCCAAAGTGTCCAGGGGGAAGTCTTAGCTTCTAGTTCAATGGAGTATTTGTTGTTTCTCCTGGCAGAAGCACTCCCTCCTCTGGAACCAAAACATCCAAGTTAGTAGAGTACAAAGTCAAGGGTACAGGAAGCAAAATTTTTTGGAGTTCGTCACCAAGGGTGATAGTGAGTGGAATCATTCCCACTTCCACCCCTTGATTCCTGGACCCATGAATCCTGGCTATAGGAGAAACT
>NW_008329624.1:2497644-2579219 GCF_000622305.1 Nannospalax galili
CACAGAGAGGGTCATCCAATCATCTTGATTATTTAACTCATCTTCTGCTGAAGCCACTTTTTGATGAGAATTTACATGAGACACAAGTATGTTCACATCCTTTGCCCATGTGGAGAGATCTATCCACATAATTCTTCCCCAAATGTCTTTCTTGCCAATTTTCCAATCCCCACCCTTGGTACCAATTTCTGTCCTAGTTTGTTTCTTCATTGCTGTGACAAAACACTCTGACCACTACCAACTTGGGGAGGAAAGGGTTTATTCAGCTTACAACTCCCAGGTTGCAGTTCATCAGGGAGCCCAAGATAGGAACTCAGGGCAGGAACCTGGAGGCAGGAGTTGGAGCATAGACCATGGAGGAACACTGCTTACTGGCTTGCTCCCCTGGCCCCTGCTCAGCCTGCTTTCTTATACAATACAGGCCCACCTGCCCAGGGGTGGCACCACCCACAGTGGGCTGGGTCCTCCCACATCACTCATCAAGAAGATGCCCTCAGACATGGTCACAGGCCAGTCCAATAGAGGCAATTCCCTGATTGAGGCTCCCTCTACCCAGGTGTGTCAAGTTGACACTAAAGCTATCCAGCACACCATGTATGCTATAAAACTGTTATATTAAAGTCAATATTTAAATATAAGTAAATGTATAATAAAATACTTTAAAGTAAAACATATTAAGAACATATTTGTGCATATGTAGAATTTAAAATGGATTTTGAATTTCTCTCCCCGTATTTACAATTTGGTCTACTCTTTGTCTCTTTTATCTGTATTGCTTCCTTTGGCTTAAAACATACCTATCCCTGCATTTCTTATGCTTTTTGTCTTCTTTTTAAATGATGCATTTTAGTGGCTATAATGCCATAGTGAGATACCAGCACTATGTTTTTGTTTTGTTTTGTTTTGTTTTGCATGTGTTACTATGTGATATTTCTCAGCTGATTGTCTCTTGGTATTTGTTCCTGGCAGTTGATCTATGATGTGTGTCTGTGTGGATTTCCAGTAAGTATCCTGCTTGGGATTTACTAAGGTTCTTGTATCTGTGGGGTTGATATCTTCCATCAGTTTTGGAAGACTTCTATTCATTACGTCTTCAAATATCTCTTTGATTCACTTGTATTTCTGTTCCCTCAAGTTGTTATGTAGATGCATTGCCATTTTACACAGTTCCATACGTCGTATGTACTCTACTCCAGTTTTCCTCCTTGTGTTTCAGTTTGGATAATCCCCTTTGCTCCATATTCAAATTTACTGATTATTTCTATGTTAAGCCATTTTTAACATCTTATTTTTTTTTTTTATTTTGAGCATTTCTGTATTAACTTTTTATTTTGGCTTCTAGTCTTCTGTGAAAGAAAATACTTTCTAGCAATTCTGGTATCTGAACACAGTCTCTAGATTGGCTGTGTCTTCTTGGCTGTGAGTTTTATTTCCCCCTTCTTTGCATGCCTCATGCATAGGAGATATTGTGCATAACTAAATTAAAGAAATTATAACAATTAAACATTTTCGTATCTCTAATGTGTGAGTTGAGTCAAATAATTTAGTATCCCTCATCTAAAATACTTAAGACCAAAGTGTCATGGTGTATTGGTTACTTTTCTGTTACCGTGATGATCAAATACAATGACCAAAGGTAACTTATGGAAGAAAGGGTTTATTTAACTTACTCTATTCCAGAGGAATAGAGTCTGTAATGGTGGGGAAGATGTGGCACCATTGCAGGGTTAGGAAGCTGGCCAATCACATTTTCAACCACACACAGGAAGTAGAGAGAGATAACAGGAAGTAGGGTGAATCTATAAACTCTCAAAGTCCTCCTCCAGCAAGGTGCCGTATCCTAAAGGTTCCATAATCTCTCCAAACAGCACCACCAACTGGGAACCAAATGTTCGACTACAGGAACCTGTCGGGGATTAAAGGCCTGCACCACCACTCCCAGCTTTGGAATTTTTTCATGCACGTAATGAAATGTCTTGAGGGTTAAGTTCAAATGTGAAATTTCATATATACTTTGTACATATAATCTAAAGGTAACTGTATAATCATTTTAGAAAATTTACATTTTGACTTTTACCCATCTTATGAGGTCAGGTGTGGAATTTCCACTTGTGGCATCATATTGGTGCTCAAAAATTTTTGGATTTTGATACATTTAAATTTTTAGAGTTTAGGATTAGGGATGTTCACTTGTAATTGAAATGGGTGTGAGTCTGGCGGAAGCTTCAGTTGGATTCATTGTCACTAGCTTTAAAAGACCTGAGGGTGGATTCAGACTTTGAGGGCTTGCAGCCTGAGCCCTGGCCAAACTAAAGATTTACGTTTTCTAGCCTAGCACCAAATTACACAACTAGGGGAGACTTCTCTTAGCCTTTCAGCCTGATGGCCAGCTTTTTGTTCTTCCTTTTAGTCCTGCCCCAGCTTGAACCTTTAGGTATCGCCACTGTTTTTGCTCTAGCTGTGGAAGGTGTACAACAATGGCCCAGGTGCAGGGCACCTGAGCTTAGGGCTCCGGAGGGACATGTTGAGAGAGAGAGAGAGAGAGAGAGAGAGAGAGAGAGAGAGAGAGAAGCTTCATCATGCTTCCTAACCTAGCCTTGGAAATCACACAACAACCTTTTAGCCATATGCCACTCTTCACACAGGCAAACCCATATTCAAGAAGAAAGATCTGGATCCACACTCACTCGTATAGGAAGGATGTCAGAGAAATTGTGGAAATGTTTGAAAGTCAGCACATTGAAAGTTCAGAGACAGGAAGAATGCAGTCTAGAGACATTAAGAAAAAGATTGGTAGGGGATGATGGTGGGAGGTCTGTGAGAAAAGGCGGGAGGCAACAACAGGTCCAAGACACAGTTCTGGGTCCAGGAGGGTGTGCTCACTTACAGCAGCAGATTCCAATGCAACTGAGAGCTTTTGAGACCTCCGGGTTCCCAGGGTTTCGGTGATTGGTGACCTCTGGAAGTGAGAGGAGAGATAAGCTGGAAAACCTGAGGGCAGGTGCCTGAGTAGGGGACAGAAAGAGACTTGAAAGCCACATTTGAAGAAGTAGAGTCACCATCACAATGATGCAGAGTTGCTTGAGAAAGTGAGAAAAGCAGGGGGGTGGCGTAAAGTTCATGTGAGGGAAGGAGAATAGATGTGGCACAGGAAAAGAAATGACTAACCCAGTAGAACATCTAGGCTCCCAGGGAAGAGAGAAATTCTGAAGCACAGAAAGCCCTCACACTGAAAGAAAGGGGGTCCTGAATCTTATCAAGGAAATCACTAGGAACACACCTGAGGACCGGTTTCATTTCTACAACCAGCATGAGGAAAGGTGATCTTTTCTCAGCGAGCAGAACTGGTATTTCAAACAGACTCTGGTGTTCTTCGTGAAAATAAGCTGTCGCTTTGAATTCCTGAGAAGCATGTGAAAACCACCACTTTCTTTTCCTAAGGCTCCCACCTCCTTAGTTCAGCTGATAAGACTATCTCAGAGCCAAGCAGACCAGCCCCAGAAGGGTTGTCTCCCCTATCAGCCACCCTGCAGGACCCAGTCACTTTCCCATGGTGCTCAGCAGCTACACCAGTTCCCATGGACTTTGAAGTCAGTGGTTTTTAAGATCTAGTTTGAAGATGTATGGAAATGATTATATATAAAATTCCTGTTTTTAATTGGAGTGTTTAGACATGCTTTAGTTGTTCTAGAAACAAAAGCAAAAAAAAAAAAAAAATGTTGAAAGCAAGTCCACATCAAAAATCTCTAGCGGGGAACAGGAAAGTCTAATTTGATAGAATGAAGGGCCAAGGAGGTGGTGGCAAAAACAGGCCTAAATTTAAAATAATACAACTTTTTCAAGAGGAATGGAGCCACAGGCAGGGAAGCATGCACAGAAGCAGAGCTGTCATCCTGCCTTCCGTTCTGGGTCCCATGGGGCAGAGGAAGTGATTTGTTTCTCATTCAGAACAGCAGAAGTGAGTCCACAGGAGCTCAAGGGTACTGGGTGCATCAGAACGCCTCTCTGCTTACAAATTACACCAGCCACTGGAGAAGAGACACCTCAACGGGGGCTGGATATGAGTGAGGTGTAAGGGTAGAGAAGACCTTCAAAAGCAAAAAACTGAAACATTTTTAAAAAAACAAAGGAACACTAGCATTAAATTTAAGTAGAAGGTGAAGACTTATGAGAAAACACCTTGCTCACTTCTCTACACCTTGTTGATAATTATACACCACTCTGACCAGTGATCAATTGATAGGCTTTAGCTCTTTGGTAAGTATTTTATCTTTAGGGTTTAGCTCTTTGTTATTTTATCTTTAGCATCAGGTAAAGCCATCGAATCTACTCGAAACTATTCCAGTAATATGGACCCGAGCATTTGGGTCTGGCTGTCACAGTCATCCAAATGTCACAGCACGACATATTTTAAGATCAAAAGCTATGAAGTGACAGTCTTGCATATTCTATTCTATGAAATGTCTACAAATGTTAAGAATCAGGGAGGGGGTCAAAGAAAGAGTAAAAGGATATGAAGAATAAACAGCATATATACACAAATCAAATATTACAGTAGTAAAAACCAATTATATATATGAAATAACACATAAAAGACTTTAAGAAATACAACATTATTAAGTTAAAAAAAAAAAAACTTTACAGGCTGAAAGTTGTAAAGCAATTATTCCCACAGTAAGAATGAGAACAAACCAGACTCGCAAGAAAAGTGCAGTTTTTCAAGTCTGTCAGGGAGTTGAGAATGCAAAGAAGCCTAAATGTGGCAAGTTCTTCCCGAGAGGAAAAGGGACAGCAGCTACTTCCATCCCAGTCAAGTAGCAAAGACCAGAGTCCACCATGGACAGGAGTGAGAAGAAACCAGGTAAGATTTTAACCAGCATCAATGGCCACATGTGGATTGTCATAGGAATTAGAACGCCAAACAGCCTCAGAGTAAGTGTGCACCACCAGCCAGCTTGTTCAACACACATCAAGAGCAGTGCACACCAAAGGCTGGGGGATGGAGTCAAGAGAGGTGAGAGACCTACGGGACTAAGCCCAAAGTTCAGGCATAAAAGGCTGGGAGGCTGAAAATGGAGCTGCCATGGAAAAAGTCTGGCCACCCAGAAGCCTCTAATCCAGGACCATGTAGACTATAGACCACACGAAGAGAGAGTCCCCAGCTGAAGGAATAAGACGTCACATGATTCCAATTCTGCCCACCCTCACTCACTGGATGGTTCTCTCACCCCCAAACCTCTGATTTCCACCCCCATCTTTTGTCATTTGCCTACTGAAAACTGAATGCAGCGGGTAGGGGTGATCTCTGCTGAGCTCTGCTAAAGTTGCAGATTTATGAATAGAATAAAGTTGTCATTGAAGGTTTATCATACAGCCATAATAAATGGAATGCCATGATGGAAAGTTCTCAAATAAGGTGCTGGGACTTTTGTTGGGGGGTGAATTCAGTAATTAATGTGTGACTAGCAACACTCAAGTTGCAGTGGTAAAGTCAGAAAATTTTAAAATTATGGTACATACTGGGCCATTCATTTCCACCCAGTAATCTTCCATGAGAAGTCACAGCTAGTTCATATACCCATAAGCTCATGCTTCAGACTAGTTCTTCCCAGAAGAAGTGGCCTGTCCCCTACTGTGTCCTGGTGGGAAAGGTGATTCAGCATTAGTGGCCTTGGCCCTCCGCTCCAGGACAACTGCCCTTCTCTGCTCTGGATCTAGTCTTCTCTTGCTCTAACTTCTAAACCTCTGCGTTAGTTACCTTACATTTGGGAACTTGGGTACCTATTGTGTGGGAAGCTAAAGCCATACAAATCTGTTTGGATCCGCTATTCCAGGATTTTCTGTTATTCTAAGAATTTGTTAAGTATGGTAGGTAAGTATCTCTGTTCCCTCAGGTCTGTGTGTCTGGCAGTTTGTCTGTTGATGTTGGAGGGAGCTGAATGTAGTCATCAATGCCATGTGCTAGGAGGTTCAGTTTCTCCTGGGTTCCTGAGGAACAGGGACCAGGTTCACCTGCCTCTATGTGCTTGTGACATACTGAGGTCTTTCTTGTAATAACCTGTGGTGGTTTGAATGAAAATGTCCCCCATAGGCTCCAAGTATTTGAACAGTTTGCCCCTAGTTAGTGGCACTCTTTGGGGAGGGGTCATGGAACCTTAGGAGGTGTGGCCATGCTGGAGGAAGCATGTCATTGGGGGCAGGCTTTGAGGGTTCATTAGCCTTGCCCCACTTTGAATTTCTTTCTGCTTCCTGTGCCTGCTTGAAAATGTGAGCTCTCAGCTTTCTGCTCTGGCTGCCTCTGCTGCCACACCTCCCCACCATCAGGGACTCTTAACCCTTTGGAACAGTAAACCAAATAAACTGTTCCTTCTAGAAGTTGTCTTGGTTATGGTGATTTAATACAGCAACAGAAAAGTGGCATAATACGTAGCTTATGATGGCTTCATGGTCTGCAGAGCCATATTGCCTCTACATGGGTGAGTCACTCCCCAACTGATTCTCAGTGATGTCATATTTTGAGTGGACCTCAGATCATATAATCAAAGCAATTTATCATCTTGAATGGTCCTATTTGGGGTCTTTAATGCCATGAGTTTCCCATACATGCTTGATGGCAGATAAGAGCATACTTTGAACATATAAGTCAAAGTCAAGCTCAATTCAGAAGCTATATATGGTCTATTTATCTTTCTAAGCAGGGAGAAGAATTCTTTACTCCCATTACCTCACACTTACTAACATCATTTAAATGCCCCTGCTTCTCTTTAAGATTGCAGCCCTTACAACCCACATTCAGATGATGATTGCTACTCTGTTTAGGGGATGTACTGCATTTGTGTTCCTGTTCTTATTCCATTAGCTGTAGGCTTATCCTGCCAAAGGTAAATAACCCTTGACAGTTTAAGCAGCCCATTCCTGCATTCTAAAAATTATTTAGTCAGGATTAACATGTTAAAAAATTTATTTATTTGTTTATTTATTTATTTGTGTGTGCCATGTCACGTGTGTAGAGGTCAGAGGGCAACTTGTGGAGTCAGTTCTGTCCTTCCACTATGTGAGCTCTAAGGATCAAATGCAGGTCACCAGGTTTGGTGACAAGCATCTCTACTCACTGAGCCATCCCACCAGCTCATGACTTTATTCTATATTTCTTATAGGGTTCAAAAAGAAAAAGATAGAGACTGAGGGCATAGGTCAGTTATAGAGAAAGCTTGCCTCTTATGTTCAAGGCCCTAGGTTTAATCCTAGCGTGGAAAAATATTTATTATATGTAAGCCTTTACTATTAATTTTGGAAAGTTATATGAGTTTGTTTTTGTTGCCTAGAGTTGCCCCTGAATAATTTTCTTCAATAAATGTCTCTGGCTTTTCTGAATGAGACTCCAGTCAAGCAAGGAAAACTAGGGTGTAGAAACAAATGTGGCGCCACTACCCCCCGCCCCAGATTAGTTTTCTTTTGCCACCATAAGAAATCAGCACAGACTTAGTAGCTGAGAATAACACAAATTTGTGGCCTTACAGTCTGCAGGGCAGAGCGGACACCGGTCTCCTGGGCTGACAGGAAGGTACTGGCTGGGCTGTGTTCTGGTTTGGCAGCTGTGGAGAATTCTGTTTCCTTACCTTTTTCACCTTCTAGAGCTGTGTTGATCCCTCTTCTTTCAGAGTCAGCACCATGGCACCTCTGGGTGCCTTTGTTCTTTATTTTTGTGCTACAGCAGAAGCTCCTCTTTTAAGTACAGGTGAGGTTACCCTCCCCCTTCCCCCATCATCCAGGACACACAGTCTGAGAACAGGATGTGAATATCTTCAGGAACGCATTTCTCTGCCTTTTGCACCCCAGTGCAATCATCCTAGGTTAAACTGGACTTGAAATTCTGAATATCTTATAGTCTCTTGGCCATCTGAGGTCATCCTCAAATGTGGTCTGTTTTGAGGAAGGGCAGACCTTGGTGGTGGCAGTGACTCTGTTCAGGGGCAGTTTCCTGAAAGGGGCTCAGCACAAAGCTGGCAGAGACCAGCATTCCCAGCCGCTGGTGGTGTAGATACTTCCTTCCTGAAGGCCTAGGCAGTGGGGTGGGAGGGAAATATCCATCTGGCTGACCACAGTGTTCATGACTGTTAATAACAGTGGATGTCACCGATGGTCAGTTGCTCAGTGGGTTGGCACAGGCTTTGGGGAGAAGCCCCAACTACAAAGGGAAGAGTTCAGGCTATAGGCAGCAAGTACACCCAGATAGCCCCAACTCGGTAGAACCTAGGGCAGAAGTGAATGATGACTTGATCTGGTGGAGTGTTGGGACAGAGTAATTCAGTTTAAAGCAGGTTCCCTGGGTTCAAGACTGAGGTTCAGCAAGAAGCTCTGTGCCCAGCAGCCTGAGAGGGGCCCAAGAATGCCAGGCCAGGCTGCAGTTCTGGAAGGTGAAGAAAAGGGGCCATGTCAGGATACGGATGTTGTTACCAGGAACCCAGTGCAGAAAAGTCCTCAAGAGTAGGGACAGCTGTCCACTCTGTCCTCTCTGGGTCTGAATCAAGGGCCTTCGTGTGTGGGGAGAAGAGGGAAGCCACAGCTGGAGATGGGACTGAATGTGACATATGACTCAACTTCTGCTGTGTGCATGCTAGAGCTGCCTCCTCCCGAAAGATATTCTTAAGTATTTCATTGTTTCCCTCCCCTTCTCACCTAAGGCAGAATAATGGGAGTAACTACCCAGACTCTAGAGGAAACTTGAAGGACATTCTTCTGGGTCAAGGAAGCTGGTGAAGATATTTTATAAGAACACAGTAGACGGTATCAAAGTATTTCTTCTTTATTTTAGAGCAAATATTGCCATGTGCTTGTTTGTTTTAATGTTTTTGATGAGGGAGGAATTCTGTAGTTGGGATGATTCCTCTGCCAATAGATTGCTGTCAGTAAATACACTAACCAGCATGAAGAAAGAGAAGAGCCCCTGGCTGTGTGCATGGAATGAACATGGAATGAACACAGACTGGGTGAATAGCTTGCTTAGTATCTGTAGTCTGTAGGTGAATTCAGCATCCGAAGAAAACTGATTTTCCTTGTAGTGATCCAAATGATGACGACGTCTATGAACACATGAGATCTTCTGATTGACAGTACTCAGTCTGATAGATGACGCCATTCCTCAGGACAGGAGCCTCGTTGTCAGTCCTTTCAGGCTAACCTGTACCCCCCCAACATTTTCCCCACATCTTTCTGCATAAATTTTTCACTTCTACTTTTGTTAGGATTTCTTGGTCTCCCGAGTTAAGAAATAGTGACAGAGTATCATTACATGCTCAGCATGAGGTTGTATGTGTTGGAGACAGGACAGGTATAGACCCTGTCAGTGCTAGGTAAATGGGAGGGGGCATTACCTGGGTTGAAGTTAGTATTTCCTGAGTGTGTTAGTATTCCTGAGTGCTTCGTCACAGAAGCACTGTGCCACATGCACGGATGTAAATGTCCTCTTTTCAGACAAGCTTTGAACCTTGTGCCCTCTCTCTCTTTTAAGTACATGGTGGCACACGCCTTTAATCCCAGCACTTGAGAGGCAGAGGCAGGCAGATCTCTGTGATTTCAAGGCCAGCCTGGTCTACAAAAGAATTTACTTGAAGGTACAAAAGCAGTTGTGTCACTTATATCACCCCCCAAATACTAATGGGTTCATGAAGAAGAAAGTTCTGTAAGGAGCATGTTCGTATGGGTTTTCTACCTCTAGAACAGGGCTTCTCTGGCAGGCGGAGTAACCCAGATGGCAGCTCTTCTGTGTGCCCATTCCTTTACATATCATGTGAACAGCCCCCCACAGTCCCTTTGGACCCCTCCCCACAGACAGGCCATTGGGAATGCCAGGGTTTTGATGCCACATGAGCCTGCTGCATCAGGACTAAGAGTGGGCCCACAACACCTGCCAGTCAAGTGTCTTTAATGGGGAGTGAGATGATAACAGTTGGAGCAAGGAGAATTTTATTCAGCACCATTTGGGTTTGTCATCATCCGGGAACTGGATTCACGCCTTTCAAAGCCATAACCACTGACAAGTTTAAATGATCGACTCCTTTACCCACCACAGTGTGTAGTTTAATAGTCAAATTCACTATTAAAAACCAGTTGTTTTCTTATCATAAGGTCCTGAATACATTCATTGGTTCTGAGCTCTATATTCTTTTTTTATTTTATTTTATTTTATTTTTTATGTGTATGAGTATACTGCCTGCACGTATGTGAGTGCACCCGTGTTGTGCAATGCCGTGGAGGTCAGAAGAGGGCTTCCGATTCCCCTGGAACTGGAGTTAAGGACGATTTGTAGCCGCCATGTGGGTGCTGGGAATTGAACCCGGGTCCTCTGCAAGAGCAGTCACTGCTCTTAACCACTGAGCCATCTCTCCAGCCCTAGCGCTATAGTCTTAATGCCTCTTCCCTTACCACTGAGGTCGGCCCTGGAACAACTTAGTAGAATTCTGCTCTCAGCTTTGTTGGGATCAACCAAGATCAGCCCAGCCCTGCAAGCCTCGTCTGTCACTGTCCTTGCAGGTGGTCCCTTCTAGGGGGAGAAAGTGCTGTCATCTGCTGTGTTCTACTCCCCAGAAGGTGACTGGTTCGCTCGTAGACACCCTGTGCTTCTGAACAGTGGTTTTCAGCTTTTGGAGGATTCCTCAGTTAAACCCACCCAGGACACACACAGAGGGATAAAGGTTTCCCAGACCCAAAGTGGACTCTGACTTCATGCAGTGGCCTCTGGTCTGTTCTACTCTGTTATTTTACATTATGTCACTTAGATAATGCTTCTTGATCCAGTAACTTGATTCCAGAACCTTCTCCCTACTGCCTCATATGCCAAGTTCTCCTAGTCCCTTGTTGTCAATTCTGTTGTGCCCTATGCCCAGCACTCCAGCTGTGAGCCAGGGACGTGCAGCACAGCCTGTCTTTGCTGGTCACACACTCAAGCATATGTGGCTGAGGAAGCTTTTTGACTCTGCTGATGATAGCTTGGACACAGTGTCCCACTTCCTTTCTGTGGTTTTGGCTGTTGGCACAAGTGCAGGGTCACTGTGTGCATTCTGGCCTAGGCACTGCCCTACCGATCTTTGTCTCCCATGTCCCCTGTGTGTGACTCACAGTAGACCCCAAATCACTGTTTCTAGAACCATATTAAAAAATGAGTGCCTGGAGAGGAGGCACCAACTGTAGTAGCCTTTAAGCCCTAGGCTTCAAGCCTATTCCAAGGCTTCTGTGTAGGTGGGTTACAGTGGCCTCATTCATTATTTACATGTCAGATGTTGAAGTCTCTCTGTAAGAAACACTGAAATAACTGTTATCTGTCACTGGTGTTTGATGGAGAGTTCAAAGATATATACAAACATTAGTGTTTCATATAATGGACTTCTCAAAACTTTTTGGAAACATGAAATCTGTGAAAAATAGATGCTTTTCAAAATGATGGGTTTTTAGGTCTTGTTTTCTGTAGACTATAGCCTTTCTTGGTAAACTGTATCCTAGAATTTTTCTAGCTATCTACAGCCCCCCCACCCCACTGATCCTGTCAAAGATGGCTCTGGTAAAATGCAACTTCGTTTTTCAAATGAGGCAAATGAGAGGCATGAAGTTAGGTGAGTGACAGGGGGGTCACACAGCTGCCTCACAGTGAAGGCAGGTGAGATGCGCACCTGCTGGTGGCTGGCCTTCTCACCACATCATCCCTTTTTAAAACAGAAGAGAATGAAGGAGTGTTGATGTCCTCCAACAAGGTGGCTTATTGCCAGCATGAAATTCTTTTGACAGTTTCCATGTTCAGCTTGTGTTTCTTGGGGAAAGTGGTGGGCAGGCTGCTGCTCCAGCCCTCCTAGAGGACATTACTGTTTTCGAACTGGTCAAGTATCTACGATTGCTTTCTAAACCTGCTTGTTTTATGGCACAATAAAAAAAAAATGTGTTTTCTCACCTGACTTTTTAGATTTGGCTCTTAGAATTCACAAATTTTCAGCAACTCTTTTAAGCTCTTAGCACAGAAAAAGAAATGTAGGTAGAATCTCTAACAATTGCTCTTGGGTGGGAAATGACTTTTAAACAAAATGTCTCTGTTTTGTTCCAAAATAACATTTAAAAACTTTAATTATATTTACTTTAGTGTATATTTGTATGTGTGCATGTGCATGTGTGCCACATGCATATAGAAGTCAGAGGAAAACTAGAGGGAGTTAGGTCTTTCCTTCTACCGTGTGGGTCCTAAGAATTGAACTCAAGGTTGTCAGGCTTGGTGGCAAGTGCCTTTACCCAGTGAGCCATCTCACTGGCCCTCAAAATATGATTTTTATAGCTGGGCGTGGTAGCACATGCCTTTAATCCCAGCACTGGGAGGTAGAGGCAGGTGGATCTCTGTGAGATTGAGGCCAGCCTGGTCTACAAGGCCAGCAAGTTCCAGGCCAGCTGTGGCTACAGGGAGAACCTGTCTCAAAAAGATTTTTTAAAAAAATGATTTTTACAAGTTGTAAGGGAAGTACACAATCTACTAGGTTACAAACCAAAGTATATGTCTTGTGACATCTGTGGTCATTTAGTTGGGTTAGCCTGAGATAATCACTGATATGTTTTCTTTTTTGTTTCCATTTTTACCCTTCCTGGCCTCTGCAGCCACAAGCTCCAAGGACCCAGTGGTATTGTTCCTTGCACATTTTTTTGCCCAAGGATGCAGAGGATTTGGGGCTAACCAGACCTTTTGGCCCGAGAACACTGCCTTCATTTGTCACATTTCTATAAGAAAGCATGTTCTGGGTTTCAAACGGCCAACCTACAGATGAACCCGAGGGTGGGTGGGGCTACCTGCTCAGGAAGAAGCCACTTGCTCCTGTGGAGCTGATTAGCTAAGCAGAGCTCGTTAGTGTAGCTCTGGTTAGCAGACTGATCTCATTAGCTAATGTGACACTATAACATGCTCACCCTCTGCCAGCTGTGTTGAAAGACTGAGAGGTGGCCAGGAAGGTGGAGGCGTCAGACCACAGAACCCTTGCCTCCAGGAGGCTGGTCTCCCAGGCCTGGGCTCCTGCTCAGTGACCAGAACCACATGCAATTAGACAGATGCCAGACACAGGCAGTGCCCCCATACAAGTGGATGTTCTTGGTGTGACCTGCCTGCAAATGCCAGGCACTAGCTATGAGCTGATATCCTGCTCTGTCCTCATACAACCCAATGCTGGGTGGTGTCTGTGAATGCTAGACCTTGGCTAGTGTCCTGCTCCATCCTCACACAACCTATGCAGGTGCTGTTGTGGGTTCCATTTCACAGATGAGAAAGAAGATTCTTATATCATTAGAGTCCATTGCACATAAACAAACAGTATTGTTCAAAGTGGCAAAATGGCAATTCAGTAAAATAAAAAACCTTGTCTTCATAGACTAATTTGTAGGCCCATTATTAAAGAGTCTTTGCTTTGGGCCAGTGAGATAGCTCAGCAGGTGAGGGCATTTGCTGCCAAGCCGGATGCACTGAGTTTGATTCCCAGGGCCCACATTGGCGGGGAAGGAGAGAACTGACTCCGGCCAGTATCCTCTGACTTCCCCATGTGCATTGTGGCATGCGTGCACCCACATATACAAAATAAATAAAGATTCTTTGCTTTGCTATAACTCCTCATTGCTGACAGAACCTCAGTGGATATTTGGGACTAGCTTTATTGATAGCGTCTCCCCAGGACCCTGGAACGCCCCTGTTTTACAGGGATAAGAAGTTTGACAGTTTTCTACCTGTGAGTCAAGGGGAGAGGCTACCTGGAGAATGTGGCTTTGTGTGTGGCTCAGCGACTCTAAGAGGAAGATGTTTTAAGTTAGATTTTTAAAAATTGAGGGTATTTTAGATTTATAGAAAAATTACGAGCAGTATTATGTAACTTTTTAGTTTGCTCATTCATATTTCAGCTCTTTTATTCTTTAGGGTTTGATAGGGCTTCTTACTAAGAATTTATGAGAATGGGGAAGGAGGCTGGGGATATGAGTCAGTTAGCAAAGTGCCTGCTTAGCAAGCGGGAGGACCTGAGTTCAAACCTTTAGCACCCATGTAAAACATCAGGTGGGTGTGGTGGTGCATATTTGTAACCCAAGCACTGGGGTGGAGCGGAGTTCTTCTGCCAGCCAGCTGAACTGAATCAATGAGTTCAAGGTTTGGTGAGAGACCTGTCTCAAAAGGTAAGTTAGGGAGCAGCGGGGAAAGATTCCTGACATCACTTTCTGGCTCCACATGCACAGACACACATAGACACACGGATACGTACATGTAACAAACACACAGAATTTATGAGTGTGGGATTGGGGAGATGACTTAGTTGGCAAAGTGCTTACTGCACAAGCATGAGGACCTAAGTTCAGATCCCTAGCATTCATGTAAAGAGCCAGGCTCATTTGCACATGTCTGAACTCCAAGCACAGGGAAGGCAGAGGCAGGCTTGATGACCAGTAAGTCTAGGTGAATCCTCAAGTTCCAGGTTCAGTAGGAGACCCCGTCTCAAAAAACAAGGTGGAAAGTGACTGAGGAAGACACCTGACATCAACCTCCAGCCTCCACACACATGCACACATACATACATGCATGCACACACATGAACACATGTGCATGTACATACACGGACACACAAAAGAGTTTGAATAGAGTCTTTTGAAAATATTATTTTTATTTTATGTGTATAAGTATTACTGCCATGTATGTAAGTGCACCTGTGTCATGCAGTGTCCTTAGAGGTCAGAAGAGGATGTGGATGTCAGATCCCCTGGAACTGGAGTTAGGATGGTTGTTAGCAACCATGTGGGTGCTGGGAATTGAACGTGGGTCCTCTGCAAGAGCATCCACTGCTCTTAACTGCTGAGCCATCTCTCTAGCCCCTTGAATAGATTTTTTTAATGCATTGCTGACATTAAAAAAACAAAAAGATATGCAAGTGAATTAGAAACCCAGGTGAGACAAACAGTTCCCCTGCGCCAACACAGGCAGAGTTTTCTGAAGTGGCAGATTTCAGACGCTGAAACAAAGGGTATAATGGGGGTGGGCCTTTGAAAATCGCTGTGGGTGTTTTGACCACATGATGTACTAAAACTTGTGTACCTTTAGCTTGCAGAAGAGCAGAACCAGGTGCTGGAATGTCCATGTCATTTTAGCCTGATAGGACAGATACCCCTTGCCTGTCTGTCCCAGTGTACCCTGTTTATTCCAGTTGATTAGAGTGGCATGCAAGCTTAGAAGTAAATAGACTTGGTTGGGTGGGTCGCCTGTGGGGAAGGAAAGTCACAATTTGCTTCTGAGAAATCAAATAAGCAGGTAGCAGGTGTTTTCTTTATGGTCTTTTTGAGACAGGGTCTCCCTGTAGCCCTAGCTGTCCTGGAACTCATTATGTAGACCAGGCTGGCCTTGAACTCACAGAGATCCATCTGCCTTTGCTTCCTAAGTGCTGGGATTAAAGGCGTGTGCCACCACACCTGGCCCATAAAAGCGATTTTTTTCAGTCCAGGCTTTCCTGGTGGCTTTGTTTACAGGCCTTCAGAGACCCGAGCTTGTCTGCTCATTTCTTTCTTTTCCCTATGATGGGACCTTTGTTCTTATGTTTTAAGATGGCAGCCAGATCTCTGGCTGTTGCATCTGAGTTCCAGGTCCCAGGATGGACAGCAGAAGATGGAGGGGCAAGAGAACCCCCTTGATGCTTGGTTAGAGCATCCCAGTTGCATTTCATTCACTGGGTCTTGTCACTGGGCCCTCAGGAGCTGAAAGGCCTGCTGAGTCTTTGTTCTGGGCTTCTGTGTACCCCACAAAATCTGTTCATGCCAAAGGCCAGGCAGACAAATACTGAGGACCCACTCTCGTAGCTGTCCCTGTACCTGAGGGCAGTGGGCATGTTTAGCACACATGAGGGAATAGGGCTAGATGAACAGCTGGGCCAGGCTGGGCGGGATGTTGAGGGCTCTCTGGAGCACTTCTGGGACAAGGCATTAAGTCTTCTGGTGGATCCTGACTTCCACAGGCTGAGGCAGTGCAGCCTACTGACATCGGTGGCCTGTGCTTTAGCTATCTGTTCCCTTATTCTTCTCAGCAGGAGCATAGGTACTGTCACCTTGTATGCTGGCAAGCCCTGCACCTGGGGGCCACTACTCCCTTAGGTTCTGGTTGAATTTAGTACTCCACAGACACTTAGTGAGCCCCACCATAAATCAGGCACTAAAGTAGTATATAGGACAAAACAGACATACCATGTCAGGGCCCTGTCCTCACAGGACTGACATTCTAGGGGAGGTTTCAGTGATTGGATCAAAGAATAAATGAGTGGATGGAGTGCAGGCAGCCCTGGTGTTTTTTCTTTGTGGTCTCCTGTGGAAGTGTTCCTGTGTGACTTCCCCTTGCTCTGAGGTCATGTGAGAGGCTGCTTTTCAGCCTCCCCAGTTTCCCTGGCAGCTGTTCTAAGAGACCTTCAAGTGCCTGTTGATAGTGGAGAGAGGTTCACAGGTTCCTTGTTTGTCTTTTGTTCGTGACCAGCCTGCTCGCACCTAGTAGCATTTGCTTTCCCTACATCTTCTCTCTGTCCCATGTCTACCAAACTGTAGTCAAAACATGTATTGCTCCTATTTTGTAATTGCCTTCCACTGAAGGTGGTAAAAATAAAGAAGGGAGGAATGTGCTGAGGAACAATCATGGAGTGTGGACATGGCGGGCAGGGACAGGTCTAGTCAAATTGGCCACATTCGTTGTCATGCATTTGTATAATGGCATATAGACATTTGAGTTAGAAGTATTTTAGGGGGGGAACACAAAATACTGGACACCTTAGAACTGGCTATGAAGTAAAATCTAGTGGAGTTTTGTATGGAAGTAGTCCCATCTGAGGAATCTGGGTCCCTTGGGGAAGCCCTGTGGGATGTGGCAGATGAGGGAGGTGATAGATGTAACATTACCCGCCTTTCACACGATACTTGATTCCATCTTTAACACCTCAGTCCTCCCTTGGTCAGAGGAAATGACATCGATGACAGAGATTAAAGGTAGGGTGGTGGGACAGTGATAAAATTTAGGAAATGTCATTTATTAAAAGCTTTGAAAGCTTTTTGAGCAAGAAAAGCCAGTCTCTAAAGGTTACATACTGTAAGATGCCATTTACATAATATTCTCAAAATAACATTAAGAGATGGAGAACAGACACATGGTTTCCAGGGGCCAGGGAAGGGGAGGGATGGTGTGAATTGTGTTGGTGGGATGGTTTTATGTCTTGACTAATCTCTACATGGATAAAAATGTCATGTTAATATACAAAGATATATCAAATAAACAGTGCATGCTGGGAACGGTGCCTCCAGAGAGGTCTGCTGTCTCCTTTCTTGAACTGCACTAACCAGTTTCCATTAGTTATGTAAGATGTCACTATTAGAGGAAGTTAGGTGACAGGCACTTTCTTAGATGGAAAATAAGGTTGGTGAAAAGAAAGTTAGAGTTAAGGAAAATTTGCAGAGGAAAGAAGAGAAACATCAAAAGGTTGAGATGAGGACTGTCTACTTTTTCAGGGAAACGTCTTATGAGTTTACACTTATTTCAATACAGAAAGTTATAAAGAGCTTACAGGGTGCCTCTGTTGTGTGGACACCAATTCAGACCACACAGTCCTTGGCAGTTGCTAGTGGATTAGGAAGAAGGGACACAGGATGGAGTGCAGATCAGCCTTGAATTTGAGAATGCTTTATCTATGGCAGGGTAGTTAGAGTAGTCACCACCTTCAAAGTGCAGGCAGAAATGACAGTGCTCCTTGTTATGGTTTGAATGTGAGCTGTCCCCTGAAGGCTCAAGAGTTTGAACATTTGGTCTCCAGTTGGAGGCACTGTTTTTGGAGGTTTTGGAACCTTTTGGACATGGGGCCTAGACCACTAAGAACCAACTTTTGGGGGTTATAGTTTGGTCCTGTCCTTTGAGTGTTACAGCTGTATGTCAGTCCCCCCCGCATTATGGCCCTGCTCTCAGCTTCCTGTCCCCTGCCTCTGGTCCTGCTCTCAGCTTCCTGTTCTCTGCCTCTGGTCCTGCTCTTAGCTTCCTGTTCCCTTCCTCTGATCCTGCTTGCAGCTTCCTGTCCTCTGTCTCTGGTCCTGCTCTTAGCTTCCTGTCCCCTGCCTCTGGTCCTGCTCTCACCTTCTTGCCACATGCTCTTGCTGTCGTGAACTCTTCCATACCATCCCCTCTGTGACAGACTGAAACTGAAACTGTGAGCCAAAATAAACTTTCTCTTCCTTAAGTTGCTTTTGTCAAGTGTTTGGTAAGCAGCAGCAAGAAAAGTTAAGCCATGCACCACTGAAATGGCTGCAGAGTGACAGGTGAGGAGATAAGGGTACATGGTTTGCCTTGGACTGGAAGGAGCCCAACTAGGTCCACATCAAGGTTATGTAAGAGCAAAACCATGACATTGTGAGGTTCTGGGTGTAAGTGTGCAAAGGGTGGGAAAGGAAAATGTGTAATAGAGAGCAAAGGCTACAGAATTAGTGTTTTCTGCCCCAGAGATTGCATCTGTAACAGCTTCAAATGAACCAAATGTCTTTTAGAGAGAGTGGACTTAGGTGTTGGAGCTTGTCAGAGATGTGAAGGAGGTTAGCTCACATTACTGAGTGGTGACCAGAAGTAAGTTGAGGAAGAAAGCTCTGTGTGTGTGTGTGTGTGTGTGTGTGTGTGTGTGTGTGTGTGTATGTGTGTATGTGTATGCATGCCTGTTTACTGTCTGTAAAGGCGTTCCAGGTGCCCAGAGCAGTGCCTGGGGTGAAAATCTTTAGGAATTTTTGGAGGCTATGGGTATGTGGGCCCTTCTGGGAGGTGAAAAACAACAGATAACTCATTAGGCCAAGACCTCATCTTTACAGTGTCTGAGAGATGGTGCTCTAAAGTGCAGGTCCACTCATGGGAGTCACCAGAGGTGTCTCTGTGAGTGAGAACTAATGGACAGCCCCTTCCTCATTCCCTGTTTGGACTGTGGATAGACTCATCTTCTCTGATTCTGTTTCCAAAATTTAATAGTTTAATATCATTGTCTTAGACAATTTGCTATAGGAAAGGGAATTTTCTGTTTCATAGCCTTAGAATTACCTGAAATAGTAGGTAATGCTCTTTCTGATTGATGACCCCACCTCCTTTTTTAGGCATCTCTTTTGAAGCTTTTTTTTTTTTTTTTTTTTACAGTCAGAAGACAGCCAAACATTTCTCACATTCGGAAACTTGGTGGGAAGGCTGTGTGGGTGCTGAAAAGCTTTCTACGCTGCATTTTCTAAAATGTCTTTTTTTTTTTCCATCTGAAGCATGTCTCCATGGAACCTCAAAACTCTTTTCTACCCACAAATTATCCTTTTCCTTCTCTAGAAAATCTGTGCCTGTGCTCAGAATTGCATCAGTTGCTATGAGTGACAGGTTTCCTGCCTATTAATTGCAATTATATTCTTTCTTCCCCAGAAAAGCAAAGATGTACTGATCCTGTGGGTTGGTACCATGACTGTCACCCAAGATGCTTCTTTCTGTACCTACTTACTTTTCATAGAACGGAGGTATCTGGTTCCACAGTGATACCACGCCAGGTACTTGGGAATTTGCATATTCAGAGATAGCCCAGGAAGTCTACTCAGTTTTATGCAGATGTATGTGGCACTAAATAAGGAGTTTAAAAGAGCAGCAAGAGATTCTGGATTTTTGTATTCTAGGCTTCTTCCAAAGTGATATATGAATTTTAAAAGTCATTAATTCCACAGGTACATGTCTCTAGTGACTATACTACACATTATACATTAATTGGTAGCAAAGATAGATAAGTTCCTTGAACTCATTAGAGATAGAGTTGGAGTTAGTCTGGGTCCTCAGAGAAGCAAATTCTGGGGGAGTAAACATACCCAGGTTGGTTTTCTTTTTAAGAGAAGTGTTCTGATAAGGGAAGTGATGATAGTGAGGGAGTGGCAACCTGGGAGAACTTGTAGGTCCTGCGAGTGAGACCTTGAAGGTGAGAGGTAGAAGAGTCCTGTACCATCTAGGGAAGGTTTGCCAAGGCCCTTGAGATGCTACAGTCAAAGTCAGAAGAGAGAGGTCCTAGGTCTGTCATAAAAGCATCTGTCTTAGTGTCCCCACTGCACGGAGCCTGCCCTTGGGAGGTATGGACTCTCATAAACACCCAGGAGGGACTTCCAGCATGACAGGTTGAGCCACATCCTTTGAGCTTTCTAGAACAGGAGGTCCAGGAGGTGCAGCCTCAAGCTGCCTGAGTAGTATGGATGGGCAAAGATACTGACTCCCAAATCTCATGAAAAATGTAAAGTGATGGGCTCTGAATTGGTGCTATTTTAGATAGCGAGTCCAACCGAGCTTCTGGTAACTCCAATAAGGCACCTCCACTCTGCAGAGTTGAGATGTGAAGACTGAGGAGGAGTCATCTGGGTAGAGTTGGAGAGCAGTGAGTGCTTTCTAGGCAGATGGTCCTTTTGAGGACCAGCAAGAGAAGGGCATGCTATCCTGTTAGATGAGCAGTTGTGAGTGGTACAGACAGGTGCCAAGGGTGCACTTGAGATGGCCATTCTGGCTCTAGTGTGGGGAGCTGATTGAAGGTAAGATGTGAATGGGGAAGCAGTAGGAAGATGGAAGAAACCCAGGAGTGGCAGAGGGTATGGAGACAAGTTGGTAGATGTGTTGGAGAGGTAGAGGGGACTACACTTAGAGTTAGGGATGTGAGTGAGGAAGAGGTTCTGGTTTGCAGCATTAGATAAATGGGTGGGGGGAGGGGCCCAGAAGGAGAGAGGGGGAGAGAGAGAGAGAGAGAGAGAGAGAGAGAGAGAGAATTTCCTGAGGTTGAGGTGTGTTTGTTTAGCCCTGAGTTGTTTTTTTTTTTTTTAAACGTGGTTCAGGAAATCAAACACAGGTCCTCATGCTTGCATAGCAAGCACTTTACTGACTGAGCTGTCCACATCTAAAAGAAAGCAGTCTACATCTAAAGAAAAACTTTACTTGAAAAAGTGGTTGTGGGGACACACAGAGGCTGGACAGAGGAGAATGAAGAAAATGGAGTTGAGAACAGCAGGGCAGAGGAGAAGCATTGTCACATAAGTGAGGAATAAACTTTGAAGAGGGAGGGGGTGGCCAGTGCCAAGAACGCAGCCAGATATATCATGCTGGTCATTACTGACCTTAACAAGAGCTGTTTCCATGGTATGATGGTTAGGGACACCAGACTGGAGTGGGATGGGGGATTGTGGGAAGCAGGAAACAACAAATGGAGAAGAGAGAGGTCAGTGGCTGGAAGAGCATAAGAACTGGGAAGTTTTGTTGTTTTAATGGTAGTATGTGGTTGTGTCCTCTGGAATAGACATCACATTGCCATCTGGGATCACAGCAGTTGTGATCACCTGTATAAGGCCCTCAGGAGATTGGATCTGTTAACAGGAGTGGAGTGGGGGGTCTCAGGAGGTACACAAGTCTTTACAAGGTCATTGCAAGATCCCTCTTTTCCCAAGGGTTTTGTAAGAGGCAGTTGGCAGGGTGGGAGTCTTCAGTGGTACAGCTTTCTGTGAATCATCCCTTTTGCAGGTGGGCCTTTAGTGGTGTAGCTGCTTATAGGTTGTCTAGGGAACTCCCCTGTATAGCTGCTTGCACCAAAATAGACTTATATGAAGTCACTTATTTGGTTTGTTGGTGTCCTTTATGTAGGGTGAATAGCCGTGTGTGTGTGTGTGTGTGTGTGTTAGAGTTGACCCTTGGGTGTTGGTCCTCAGGTGTTGTCTACCTTGTTTTTTGAGACAAGGTCTCTGACTGAACTGACACTGGACAGGTATGCTATCCTGTTGGCCAGTGAACCCTTGGGATCCTCCTGTCTCTGCCTCTCCAGCTCTGAGATTACATGCATGTACCACTATGCCTGTTTTTTTTTTTTTTTTTTTTTTTTTTAAACGTGGTACAGGAAATCAAACCCAGGTCCTCATGCTTTACTGACTGAGCTGTCTCTTGAGCCCCTAGACTTTTCTTAACATCTCAAGGAAGAGTTTCATGACTAGTCAAGACTAAAATAAATGTACAAGGATCAGTTGACTCTAAAAGCACCATCTGGTTTGACAATGCAAGAGCAGTGCAGAAGGCAGGAAAGGGTAGCTCCAAAGTGTGGGGGAAGCCTTGGCCTTTAGAAGAGGGATCTTCTTCATGTAACTTGGAGGAACGAGGTTTGGAGAAAGGCATGTACTAAACACTGAAGTTTAAGATGTATCCAACAGTGGCTAAAAGGTTCCCTGATGTTTTCGTCTTTTTTGACCCAGTTAGCAGTCTCTTGGTTTTCAGCCTGGATGAGGATGATGTTCCACATTGGCACCATACTTTCCGCCACATATGAAGGAACCGTCCTGTGCATTTGGGGGGCATCTATATGTAGATAGCATTTCCTGAAGCCATTAGCATTCATGGTGACACATGGGACAACTGCAGGCCTCATAAAAAGCAGTGGTGTTCTGGAAGAAAACACAGGAGCATGGGGCAGTGGTGGACCTTCACCCAAGGCCCATTGACCTATGAGCTGCATTTCAGGGGTGCACAGCCTGGCTCTGGGATTCACCATTGGGTTTTAACTGAACCCGGGGCTTTTATTGTGAATGAATTCTCCCAGGTTTTGCACGCAGAGTGCAGTGCAGCTGGTGCCTCATTCTGTTGGCGAGGAGCTTCCCCCTGGGGACTGGGCTCTGCTCTTCGCCCAGGATGTCTGTGCTGCATGATGCAAAGTCACCTCTCCAATAGAAGCTTTCAGCTTCCTTGCTTTGCCCTTTGATTCCCAAGAACTGATGACCTGGCGTGTAACATCACAGAACTTGGGGCTCGATTTCTTGTTCTTCTTTCCAAAGTAAGGGGAAGGTCTAGAAATCACTTGGTTAGTTGGGGCATCAGCCTCTGTGCATGGGACTTGGAGTTTGTCTTGATTGCCCAATCAAACCCAAAGCCGCTTTAGTTATTGGGTTGTTTAAGTCTAAACCATAGTAGGTCTTCAGAAAGAGCACTGGGTTCTGGTCTTAGCTTTGGCACAATCTGGCTGTGCGCTTGTGGCCAGATCCCTTTGCAGCTCAAAAGACTTTTGTTTTTTGAAAAATTTTATTATTTCTTTATTTATTATGGAAATGTACCCATGTTATACAATGCCAGTAGAGGTCAGAAGATGGTGCTGGATCCCCTGGAACTGGAGTTATGGACAGTTGTTAGGCACCACCTGGGTACTGGGAATTGAACCTGGGCCATCTGTAAGAGCAGCTGTACAATTAAGCTGGCATCCGGATCATGAAAACCATGGTTCTTTTCATCCCTTCCCACTACAAAATAAAGCTATAAAAATGCTTGTTGACTCATGCTGCTGGGAGAAGGGGAACTTGGTGAGGGGGTGCTGTGGGTTGATGATATCAGGGGGATAGTATATGTAGTATATGATCTATGCTGAGCATTTGGGGGGGGGCTGTGTCTACAGCTGGAGACTTTTATACAGGCTGAGACATACGGAATTTTCTAGTGTGATTTTCTGTTGCTGTGATAAACGTCATGACCAAAAGCAGCCTAGAGAAGGAAGGGATTTATCTGGCTTACACTTCGAGGTTACAGTCCATCATTGAGGGAAGTCAGAGCAGGAGCAGAAGCAGGAACTGAAACAGAAGCCAAGAGGTGTGAGCTCACTCACTGGCTCTTGCTCTGCTAGCTCTCTTATACAGCCCAGGTCCACCTGTCTGGGGATGGCGCTGCCCACAGTGGGCTGGGCCCTCCCACATCAATCATCAGCCAAGGCAATCTCTCACAGACATGGCCACAGTCCAATCTGATCTAGGCAGTTCTTCAATTGAGGTTTCCTCTTCCCGGGTGGTTCTAGGCTGTGTCAAGTTGACAATAGAAACTAACCTGGTCACTGACCTATATATGTGTTTTGTTATCCAGTCAGGCCACTGGTGGACACCTGGAACCCAGTTTAGGCTTTGTGATGTCAGAGAGTACTCAGTGTCCATATCATCTGGGTGATAGCCCCAGGAAACTCTTAGCTTCTTTCCACTGTGAATGTTGTTCGGGTAGATGGAGTCCTGCAACCCTAGTGCAGGTTTACAGCTTATTTTTTTTTCCTCCTGCTTCTCTTCACTGCCTGAGTGAATTCCAAGTTCTTTTCATTCTTCCTGCCTGACCGAGTCACACATTTTCTGGATGCTTTAGTGACATGTGATTGCTTCCACACACCTCTCATACTTCTGTCTGCCTCTGTGGTCACAACTGAGTATCCAAGGACTTAATGGACCAGACTTCACAGAGAGGATGATGAGAGGATGCTGGGAGAAGGTTCAGTACTGGCAGGCCCTACTTAATGACAAGATAACTCTTTAACTTTTCCAGCTTTTACTAATAAACCAATGAATTCCTGCTTTTATTTTCCTTTAAAGTTCCTTCAGTGTTCTGGAATGGGCTAGGTGCCCAGTAACTATTGTGTAATAGATATCTTAATAATTGATCAATTCTATCTTTATTGTTAGTTTATCAGAGAGTTTTTAAAGGAATATGAAATTGACTACTCTTGGATGAATTGGTAGAGGCAGGGATAGGGAAATGTTATTTAAAGAATGAAAAGAACCTTCCACTGTGCGTATAGCGTAAAGATTGATAATTGGGACATGCTGGGGTCTATATAGAACAGGTGGGACATTCTAAAAGTAAGAAAAGTATACTAGACAGAGCTGGGGAGGGACAAGAAGATGTCCATTTTTATGATCCCAAGGACTAAAGGATGGACTGAAAGTTAGTAGCAAAAATAACTCAATTGAAGAAATAATTTTCCAACCTGAAAAATACTAAATGCTATTTTTATGCATGTAGCTGTTCCCTACCAGGCAGCGATATAGCCCTGGCCCTCAGGGATCTTGCAGTTTGAGACATGGAGCTATGTATGTGTGCAGGTATAAAATTGCAAGCTTGCCCAAACAGATGACATTGTGGTTTTTAAAAAAAGTACATTTTGATACTTTTCAGTCATTTCAGATTTCCAGCCCCTCTTAGCATTCCAAATAGTATTGTTTCCGGGAAAGGCTTTCTTTGCTCCCTTTAGATATATTTGGCCTCACATTTTTAAATGTTGAAGATGTCTGTTTTTCTTGGATAACTCAATACTGCTGGGATTCAGGTCAGTATCTCAACATTCAGTCTCAATTAAGCCTTGAAGTTGGTCACACTTGAAATACCAGGGGCATTCTAAGCCTGCCTCTTCTCAGTTATGGAAAAATTCTTCTAGAAGGACCCATGTAGAGTTTTAAAGACTGTTCCTTGTTTCTAAAGATCCTATACATGAATCATTCCATTTAAGAGAGAGTTTGGAGATGATGGCCTGAGAAAGAGGAAGGTGCCCTTTAAGGCTTGTCATAAGTTCCCACTAATACTAGTGAAATGTTTTTCTTCCACTATAGTTTTGATATCAAACCAGTAAGAGAAAAAAAATGAGATGGGCCTGGGAAGATGGCTCAGGTGCTAAAGTGCTTGCAAACTGAGTTTGATCCTCTAGCACCCACATAAAAAGCTGGATGTAGCTGCGTGCATCTGGAATTCCAATGCTGGGAAGTGGATTGAGGCTCACCGGGACTTGAAGGCAAGCCAGTCTAGCCTAATTGGGGGAACTCTGGGTTCAGTGAGAGATCCTGTGGAGAGCAATTGAGGAAGACATTGGACACTGACCTCTAGACTACGCACACACACACACACATGAATGGATTCTCTTGCTTATTGCCTTTCTGTCTGTCTGTCTTTCTGTCTGTCTGTCTGTCTCTCTCAACAACAAACTGTTGTGAGTCACATGCAAAGCTGGATGCATGTCAATGAATGATCCAGAGAGCTTGGATGTCTTTGCGGTGGCCCTTTCCCCTACTCTGCACTGGCTTCTGAAGCCCACAGGAGCATGGATGAAGGGTGGGTTACAGGAGCATAGGTGACATCAAACCAACTGCATCCCCTTAAAATCCCATCCCAGCATGGGTGAGAACTTCTTCAAAGCTGGATAGATGGAGTGTGGCTCACACTCTCCCTTCCCCGTCCCCCTTCACCTTTCCCCCACCTTCTACCTTCTATATACTCTAGTCCTTCTGGAGACCATGTGGAGGTTTACATGCAGCTGGTGGAGGGTGAGAGGGAGTGAGTAATTGTGATCTCAGATGAGTGTCTGATCACCATCTTTGCTCATCTCATGAAGGAATGTTAATAGGCTGAATCTTATGAGCATCTCTTGCAAGTGACCAAAGCTGCTCTGATCAGATTTTAAATGTTAACATCCATGGCAGATGGTATGGTACCCCTGTTGCTATTGATCAACCTAGATTGATCCATTATTATTAAATAAAATCTGCAGTTTCCATTGTGCGTCATCCTTTATGTGGTATATTCTGTGGGCTTGTGACATGTGTACTATGCACCCGGTAATACTGTATCATAGAGAATAGTTTTCATGCCCTAAAAATACTCTGTGCAGTTTGTTAACTGTCTCACTGACTGTAGAGTTCTGCTTTTCCCAGACTCTTATGCAGTTGGAATCATGCAGAATTAACTCTTTCAAATCAGCACTTAACAATTTGTACTCTATGTCTTTCTGTGGTTTGACAGCCCCTTTCTTTTAATGACCGCATAATATTCCATTTTATAGATATACCACTACTTATTTATCTCCTATTTAAGGACATATTGCTTGCTTCTGAATTTTATTTATTTATTTATTTATTTATTTTAAATATTTTATTTATTATGTGTATGAGTGTATTGCCTACATGCCCATGCTGTGCAATGCCTGAAGAGGTCAGAAGAGGGTGTTGGATCCCCTGGAACTGGAGTTACATTTGTTGGTCATCATGTAGGTAATGGGAACTGAACCTAGGTCCTCTGAAAGAGCAGTCAGTTCTCTTAACTGCTGAGCCATCTCTCTAGTCCCTGCTTCTGAATTTTAGCAAGTATCAATAAAGCTTCTGTCAACATTCATGGATAGATTATTGTGTGGATTTATACAATTTCAACTTATTTGTGTAAAAACTTAGGTATATGATTACTGGACATATGAGAAGACTGTGGTTAGCCTTGGAAGAATCTGTTAAATTGTGTTCCAAAGTGGCAGTTCCATTTTGTATTCCCACAGTGATGAATGAGCGTTCCTGTTGCTCCATAGGCCTGCCGACATTTGATGTTGTCAGTGTTCTGGATCTTAGTCATTCTATTTATTGTGCAGCAATATCTATCTCCTTATTGTTTCAATGTGTGGTTCTCTAACACATATGCTATGGAACATCTTTTCATATTGCCTTAGTCTCCATGGCCTGAGCTATTTTAAGATCTCCAACATAACAAGGAATTTCTTGCCGTAGGGAGGCAAAATAGACGCTAATTAGAGCAGAGAAGCTGTGACTGGTGAAGCAGTGGGCTGGAGTCTGACACTGTGAGTGTTTGCCAACCCACTTGAACGTTTCTACTCAGCTTTGTGCAAGTCTCAGTGATTGCTTCCCTTTCTTTACTTTATAGATGTAGCCTGGTCTGCAAGGGTAGGCCAGAACTTGTCATGTTTTAGAACAGTGGAGGGAATGACTCAATTAGGGAAGTAACCCCAAGCATGCTGACAGAGCTGCTGCTGGAGTGGATAGATGGGCCAGTAGGTCCCTTCAGGGGCCTTGTTGGTTTCTGGCTACTAAATATTCACCTCGGTAAGTAGGCCTCAGGGACAGCCTGCCTGAACAGCTTGTGGGCCTGAGGCCTCAATGAGCTCACCACATGAGCTAGTTTTCCCAATGCTTGCTATACAAAACCCAACTTTACAGAGTCTCTTCATTACTAAGGCACTTCCTTTCTTTCCTTTTCTACTAAATCTTCTACTAAATCCTGGGTACTGTTAGGAAAGGGTGTGGTAATGGTGGGTGCTGTGTCGCTGTAGAGCTGAGAAACACATCAGACTTCATACCAAGAATCTAGGATTTCCTATAAACCAAGGTACAGTGGGCTGTTATGGGAGCCATCATGGAAAAGTATTAATTAATGATATTTAAAATAACTGACAAGCGTGTGCATTATGTGTTGACATGATTAACTTGTCTGATTCATTTAGCATCCTACCTAGGTCTTTGTAGCCTCATGACAACTCTCAGGGGCAGGTGATTGAACTCTACTCAGCAGGTGACAGTCTAGGAACAAGATAAGCAACTTGACCCCGAGTGCCTGGGTCTCAGCCCCAAGTGTCTTTCTGCTGCAGCACTACATCCAGCCTGTTTCAGAGCATGCTCCAGATATCTGGAAGAGAGCCTCCAGATGTATTAGCTTAGCTCGGTCAGTCAAGAGGAGACAGTAGCACAGGAAGGTGCCTGAGGATAAGATATTGGGAAGCCATGTTAAGATAAATGTGGGCATCTGTCCAAGTGTTACCATCAGAGAAGCAATGCAGACTTTGGATTTTTACTCTGCAGATGTTCCTCATGCTTGTGCAGTGAATGTTCCAGATTTTTTAAAAAAATCCATCTCTGTCTCAGTTATCCAGATTTAAAGAGACAGGAGGAATCAGTCATCAAATGTGGCGCTAAGCTGTACTTAGAGCGTAGTGTATGGAACCCCAAGAGGCAGGGAGCTCTGATAAAGTGGTAAGATGATCAAAGGAAGGTTACCAGTCTTCCTAAAACCCAAGTGAACTGGAAACTCTTCAGGGGTCATTATATGGGTATATTAGATGCCCTCCTTCCACTGAATGATTTTTGAAGATGCACTCCCATTTTTGAGATTTCTCTGTGTAGCCCAGGCTGACTTCAAACTCCCAATCCTCCTGCCTTAGCTTTCCACATGTTGAGATTATAGGTGTGTGCCACCATGCCCCAAGCAATCTAACGTTCTTAAGGTTTCTTCCCCTGTCATCAGCATGGGCAGGCTAAGCCCTTTTCATGATGACTTGGGGAAAGAAAAGATATTACAGGGTAAGGCATTCACATTGACTTATCATGAGCTTTGGATTTGGGGGGGAGAGTATAATATTTACCTTCTTACTATGTTTTGCATACTTTGTAATATAGCGATTCTTTCCACAATATAACCATCTTCATATCCTTGTGTACATAGGAACTCAGGTCTGTGTAAATAGGAAAAACTGCTTAAATGTGTACTTTATACTTTATTTCCCCTCGCTTAAAAAAAAAGCTGTTAATTTACTTTTCTTATGCATTTTGCTCTGTAGTTGATAAAATGTTTTCAAAAGCCAAACAAACCAGGTTGGGAGTATGTGCATTTGCCAGAGACCCTTGTCATCCCTCAGTGATAAAGCTGGTTAGATTAATATGGTCCCCAAATGACACTGGGAGTGTGTGCATTTGCCAGAGACCCTTGTCATCCCTCAGTGATAAAGCTGGTTAGATTAATATGGTCCCGAAATAACACTGCCCCCAAGTTAGTTCTACTAACTTTTCAGGCATTGTTAGGCCTTAATTTTTCTACCAGAAATGGGTGAAATGATGCCCAGCTACTAAGTATGGTTACAATTGAAGGAACACAGATATTTTGTTTTAGGGCCTTTTATTTTATAAAGATTCATTCACACATATATATATGTGTGTGTGTGTCAGTATACGCACATGAGTGCAATGCTCACAGAGACCAGAAGAGGTGTCAGATCCCCTGGAACTGGAATTACAGGTGGTTGTGAGCTGACCAAAATGGGTGCTAGGAACCCAACTTGGATCCTTTGCAAAAACAGTATGTATTTTTAACCACTGAACATCTCTCCAGTCACCACCCCCACTCCGTATTTTAAACGCAAGAAAACTTTTATTTTTTCAATTTGAAGTCTTCAGTTATGCATAAATGGGAGCTAGGAAGGCACAGACTTTTCCTGTGCTCCTAGACAGTGCAAATGATATAGGAGATATATGAAATACTACTTTTAAAAACACCTCAAACTTTCTTAGCTTATGAAATTAAAACTAATAATCTGGAGACCAGAGAGATGGCTTGGGGGGGTTAAGGCACTTGACACCAAGCGTGATAATCTGAGTTCATTCCCTGGAACCCGCATGGTGGAAGGAGAGAACCGACTACCAGAATTTGTCCTCTGACTGCCACAAGGGGTGCCATGACATGCCATCCCTTATGAAAACTCTAAATTGGTGAACTTTAATCATTTCAGGATTTTGCAGCTATGATTTTTTTTAGTCAGGGTAACATTTATGTTAGATTGAGATAGAGTTGTCTTATTATTTTTGAAACAGGGTTATATGCAGCTCAGGTTGGCCTCAAAATTGTGATTCACCTGCCTCCGCTTCCTGAGTGCTGTAATTACAGGTGTGAATTACCATGGCTAATTTTGGGATGGGGTATTCTCATCCCCAGGGATTATTTGTCATTTGAGGAGACTTGAAAGCATTCACTTGTGATTCTTGAGATTTTTTGGTATAAAGTAGTGACAGAATCTCTATTATATAAACCAGGAGACCATGTTCTAATCTACAGGTTCATCCTGGCACAACAGGAGCGTGACAGACCCTGGAAAATGGCTTTTAACTTGCTGAGCCTGTTTAAATTTTGCCTACTCCAAGTGAGGTCTGTGGGTTTGTAGGGCAGCCTTCCCTGGAGCTCATTAGAAAAGCAGCACAGTGCTAGGTCTCTCAGGAGTTGCAGTTGGATCTGCATAGAGCATTACCACCCAGGGGATTTTCAGAGCCCAGACACTGCCTTATGGCTTTCACCTAAGCTTAAATAGACACATGCTTTGCATAACAACTTGCTTGACCAAAACCAAATATTTCTTTTTTTTTTTTTCCCCATCATATGCCACATTCACTGAAGTGATTTCTGAAAGATATTTGAGAGGTGACTGCTGGGTGATATATTTAAATTTACTTTGTTCTGGTTGAAAATGTGCTAGGAAGAGTGTTGGAACAGGCAAAAGGGCAGGCCTTCAGAGGACATCACTGCTGATGGAACAGAGGCCAGTGGCAGGGAGAGACGTGGTTATACCTGTGGGACTTACTAATTTATCAAAGAGATGTAGAAATAGGATGGAGGTATTCTGCCACAGTAGAAGTGATCAATTGATTCCGATTAAGTTGTGTTCAAAAGCAATCACTGCCTGTTTTGTTTTCCTAGCACAATTCTGAATAAGGTGACAAAAAGAAAAGATAGAACGAGTCTCGAGCCTCTGCAAGGCCCTCGAGGACATTTACTTAGCAGAGTCATTCTGCAGAAGTCAGTGCTTCACTAGGCTGTGACCAAACTCTTCACAAGCCTTTCAGGATGAGCCTGTTCCATCTCCCCAGGCCCCAGAGACTCTGCCATCAGCGGGATGTAGTTTTAAGAATGTTGGGAAAGGGTTGTAGGACCTTCAGTTGATTACTGAATGTGCAAATCTGTGTTCAGTATCCATATTGGATGTCTCTTCCTCACCCACCAGGTATAATCTCCACCGAGATGCCTCTCAAGTTCATCCTTTCTCTGCATCTCTGCCACCATCCAGCCCCTAAACCCTGGTACAGGCCTAGTTTTCCTTCCTAGGCGCATGGCAGAGTCCCCTAGTTCACCCCCACCCCACCTCTATTCCCTCTGTATTGCATAGCCACACTGTAGCCAGAGGAAGCTTTCCATATAAGTTCTAAAATCAGATTGTTCTGATTTGGAAAAAAAAATCGAATTTTTATTGGGGTTATATTACATCTACAGATTAATTCAGGAAGATTTGACATTACTATGTTGTTATATCTTATACAAGCTCTGTGCTGGTGTGCCTCATCCCTGCCCCCAGAGCCACTGGCATCCTCTCTGCTCCTGTGCCCAAGAAGCTACTGAAGATGCTGGTATTGATGACTGCTACACATCAGCCAGGGGCTGCACTGCCACGCTGGGCAACTTCGCCAAGGCCACCTTTGATGCCATTTCTAAGACCTACAGCTCTCTGACCCCTGACCTCTGGAAAGAGATGGTCTTCACCAAGTCTCCCTATCAGGAATTCATTGATCGTCTTGTGAAAACCCACACCAGAGTCTCTGTGCAGAGAACCCAGGCTCCAGCTGTGGCTACTACCTAGGGCTTTTATATGAGAAAAATAAAGTGAATTAAGTCTGTTTAAAAAAAAAAAAGAATAGACTTCAAGTGTTCATCTGCACCCTTCATGCTAATATAAAGTTTTCTCATAAGGATTATGTACAGTCTTTTGTAGGAATGACTTACAAAATGGACAGAATGACTTTTACTACCATTTATAATGCAAGCGAGCTCACTGAGTCATGTGTGCTTATGACCAGGCATCTGACCTTGATCTCTCAGGGACCCCACTTTGTCCCACTTCACCCAAGATGATGAATGAATGTGGGTTTGTTTGAATTAGCATATCGAAGTGCTGGAAGCAGTGTGCTTGTATTCATATTAAACAGTGAGGGTAATTGACATTGTGTGTATGAGATATTTTAGGTCTAGGGATCAAAGGGCAAGATTCTCTAGTAAGGGTGGATCCAAGCTTTTAGTTCCCTAACTGATGCTTGAGGAGCTGATTTGAATAGAAGTATGGATGAGGCCTGACCAGGGAGCACAGTCCCATGAGAGACCTGAAAGAACAAACTCTTGGAGTTCTGCTCTACTTTTGGCTATTAAAACTTAATGCTAAGAGTTTGCTGGGTTTTATTCAGGCCAACCATAATATGGCTTAGTAACACTACAGTCTCTGTTCTATTTATTGTTAAAAATATCATTCTGGGGGTCAGCAAGATGGCTCAACAGGTAAAGGTGCTTGCAGCCAAGCCTGATAATCTGAGCTCCATCACTGGAACTCACATAGTGGAAGGAGAGAATTGACAAGCTGTCTTCTGATCTCTACATATGTGCCATGACATACCTCATACTCCCTCAAACAGATAAATAAATGTAAAAAAGAACTATGAGCTTTGAAAACCTAAAAGAAATGGATGGGTATCTAAAAGCATGGGAACCACAAAAACTAAACCAAGAAGAGATCAACAGCTTAAACAGACCCACAACACGTAAGGAAATTGAAATAATAATACAAAACCTCCCGACTGAAAAAACCCCAGAACCAGATGGATTTACAGCAGAATTCTACCAGACATTTAAAGACGAGCTCTATCCAATACTACGTAATTTATTCCAAAAGATAGAAATGGAGGGAGAACCGAATTCCTTCTATGAAGCTAGCATCACAAAACCAGGTAAAGATACAACCAAAAAGAAAACTATAGACCCTTATCCTTAATGAACATAGATGCAAAAATTCTCAACAGAATACTTGCAAACTACATACAGGCACACATCAAAAAGATTTTCTGTCATGATCAAGTCGGCTTTATTCCAGAGATGCAGAGACAGTTCAATATATGTAAGTCAATAAACATCATAAATCATATAAATGGACTCAAAGACAAGAACCACATGGTCATCTCAATAGATGCAGAGAAGGCCTTTGATAAAATTCAACTGCATTTATGTTCAAAGTCCTAGAGGGAATTGGACTGGAGGGAACACACCTCAACATAATTAAAGCTGTATCCAACAAACCCACAGCCAACATCATTCTAAATGGAGAAAAACTGGAAGCATTCCCATTGAAATCAGGAACCAGACAAGGCTGTCTACTATCTCCACTCATTTTTAGACTTTTTTTTGTTTTGGTCATTTTGAAACAGGATCTCTCTGTAGCACCAGCTGGCCTGGAACTCACTATGTAGACCAGGCTGGCCTTGAACTCACAGAGATCTGCCTGCCTCTGCCTCCCAAATGCTGGGACTAAAGGCGTGTGCCACCACACCCAGCTTCCACTCCTTTTTAACATAGTGCTTGAAACTCTTGCAAGAGCAGTAAGACAAGAGAAGGAAATTAAAGGAGTAACATTGAAAAACAAACTTTAAAACAGAACATCATTCCGTTGTTTGTGTCATAGATATACACATACAAATCACTGATTTTTATAAATTAATTTGTAGATTTTTATTGATGTCCACATGTTAATTTGCTTTAATATCTTACTGAACTCTTTTATAGTAAAGAGTGTCTTAGTATAGTCTCTTGTCCTTTTAAACGTTATATTAGTATATTATATGCAAAAGTGGCATTTTTACCTTCTTTCTTCTGAGTTTTACACCTCTCATTTCTTTTTCTTGCCCAAGTGTGTTGACCACTTCTTCAAGGAATAATGGAGTGGGCTTGGTTCTGCTCCTGAAGAGTGAGAGTCTTCATCAGGTTGAGGTAGTTGCATGCTATCTTATTGGGAAAGTAGCCATCATTATTTCATCAATTATGTACGTTTTTGTAAAGGGATCTTTAAAGAAATGCAGACTTAATCATGTCACGTACCTTCTTCCCAGAGCTCTGAAGACTAACCTACAATTTTTATCTACAGCCCTAGCCCCAGTACCCCGTCTCTGGTCCGCACCAGTTTCATTTGGCCACCTGCTTCATTTTGCTCCACATCTAGCCAATATGGCTGCCTTGCGGCTTCTAGAGCACATAGTTCCCCCTCCCACCCTAGGACCTGTGAGCACCTGCTCCTTTGGTCTAGGATGTTCAGTACTGTGCCACCCCACCCCATCCCAAGGATTTTTGTCTGGCCACCTACTGCTTTTCAGGCATAGAGGACATTTCAGGCACAGAGCTAGGACTGCATACTGTTCATGTTCTGCTTGCTCTGTGGTTTTCTCCAGCTGTCCCTGGGAGCATGGGGAATGGATGGGTCTGGAGATGGTTGGCTAGATTCATTCAGGACTGAAATTTAGCAGAGAAAATGAAGGACCAGGAGGTTACAAAATCAGTGGGCGTGGAAGATAGAAACTAGTGGGATGGATTGTGGGGTCCAGGCAACAGAGAACAGGGAAAAGAAGGCTCCAGAGACTTGTAGGGAGTGTGTGTCATGATAGCAGAGTCAGAGCTGATCTGTATTTCACTACAGAGAAAAGAGATGCTCAAGAGGACCATGTATCAGAAATACAGCGTGAGGCTGACTTATCTTCCCTAGCAGGTGGTACCACCTTGTTTATGACATTCTAGGCTCTGGATAGTGGCATGGTGGGGCTCTCTAGTCCTTACCATTTCCCAATGATGACATGAAGGAAACTCTAATCAAGCACTCCCAGGAGGTGGGTGTTGTGAATAGGGGAGAATCTTGAGGGCTGTTCCAAATCATTCTGGACTATTTTCTGCACCCCATTCAACCTCAGTATTTTCTGCCACGGAAGCTGTTAAACAAAGAGAACTCTGCAAAGGCGGCATTCTAATGTGACCCAGACCCTCACCAAATGACCTTGGCTTTTGTCCAGGCAGCCCCAGCCCAGTAGGACTACAAGCAAACCACAAGAGAGCCTGTTCATCCTGTCTTGTGGAGCCTCTGGCTGATTAGCAACTCTCTCTGAGAATCTTCTGGGCAGTGGGCTGCATTTGCAAATCAGGGTAGTATTTTTCTAAATCTGATCTGGTATCAGCCTATGAAAAGATAAGCTTTAATATATATCATTAGGTGGAATGAGAGGAGGCTGAGAGTGAACATTCCCATTTAAAAAGAATCTCTGTGCAAATAAGGCTCTCTGACATAAAAGGGTGCTGTGACTTTTTCATCTGCTTTTTATAGTGGTGGCCTCTGGAGCTGGTGGCCTGTGGCACCCTGTGAAGGAGCACCTGCGAGGCACATTTACTCTGAGCGCCTCTCCCCAGCACAGGCCTGCTGAGGCCTCCACCAGATCTTTTACATATTCAACCAGTAATCTTCCCTAGATATGCTGAGTGATTAATAAAGTAAATTATAGCACATCTTTAGTCATTTGGTGTTCTGCCCACATGCTCTGGTTCCTTCTTACATAAAGCTGCATCTCTGTGGTGGCCTGAACCTTCCATCTCTTCAGCTCTTTGTATGTTTGTTCTTCACTGCTCTGAGCCCTCTGCTGTGATGTCACTGGAGTGACATTTTTAGGCATGTACCTGGTTGACAGGAACAGTGAGTCACGATTTGCACATCCCACACCTTTGATTCTTTCCTTCAAGGATGATGAACTTGGATTGTGTTTCGGGTAGATGATAGTTATCCCTGAAATGCCTGGGATCCCAAGCCTGAGTCAGCTGACCCTGGCTGGGCAGTGCTAAGGTAGAGAATTAGTTACTTTTTAAATTGCTGCACCAAATACCTGACAAGAAGCAATTAAGGGAGGAAAGGTTTATTTTGGCTCATGATGTGAAGGTACTGTCCTTTGTGGCAGGGGAAGGCTGACTCTCAACTCCGGAGTCAGGAGTGTGAGGCTGCTTGCTCACCTCTGGGGGAGGGATCAGGAAGCAGAGAGAAGTGATGTCAGGCTATAAACTTCAAGGCCCTCCCCCAACCCCCAGAGACCTGCTTCTTTTAGTTAGGCCCCACCTCCTAAAGGTTTCACAACCTCCCCAAAACAGCACCATCAGCTGAGGAGCAAGTATTCAAACACATAGACATTTTATAGCCAAACCATCATGGGTAGGAGAAGGAAGAGTCTGGGATCCACCAAGGCCTGGAATGCATTTTTAGAGGCACAGCCTCTGGGGCTACGGAGTGGCCATCACCCCATAAGCAGGTATCCAAGGGTTTGGGTCAGAATTTTCCAACTGAGAGGTAGAATCCGTTATGGGCATGAATTCAGTTTACTTTGTTCCTGTTCAGAATGAAGACTAGAATAGAATGCCAGTTAGAACAAAGGATAGCACAGGGAGGGGACGGTAAAGAGTTGTTTTGTTTCAGTTTCATTTATGTATATGTGTAGGCAACTGTGTTATTAAAATGTACTTTAAAAATATATTTACTGTTATGGGCAATGGTCCAAAAAGCTGAGAGTCGCAGTCTAGATGGATGGTCTTTAGTTAATGTGTTTCTTGGACTGAGGATTATTGATCAGTTTTGAATTCCTTTAGTAGAATATATTAGGTTCTCAGTAGTTATTTGTGGAAAGCAAAAAAATAAAAATAAAAAAATAAAGAGAGGGAAGGGGAGGGAGGGGGAAGGGAAGAAGGATAGGGATTGAGAGATGTGAAGTAGGAGGGAAGGAGGCAGGAAGGCGGGGAGAAGTTGGGGTGGAGGGAGGGAAGGAAAGAGGGATGAAGGGAGGGTGGGGAAGGAGGTGTATCTATCTGACTTTATGGAATCGAAACACTGGATAAGGCAGATCTGGGACCACACCTCATGACATATATTATAGTTCATCTTTTCACAGTCTGATACCAGATCACTGATTTAGAAAATCACAATCCCCTGTTCTGAGTGACCATGAAGTAAGTCAAAAATCTTCACATATGATGGACAGGAATGACCAGCATCAAGTCAAAGAGCCAGAGCTCAGAATGGTAGGGTCCTCAGGCTTAAGAAGGGTGTCTGAGAAAGTCACCCTCACTAGTGATGGATAGGGTTAGGCAGTCCATGTTGTAGAAGTTTCCACTGGGTAGCATGGTGTGTCAGTACCGTGTTGCTGCTGTTAACAATTTCCTACAACCTCAGTGGCTCAGAACTACACATGTTTATCAAGTTGTAGTTTCGGGGTCAGAAGCCTATATTGGGTTTCAGGGGCTAAAGCCACGGTGTGGACAGGGCTGCATCCCTTCTACCTTCTGTGGAAGAACCTCTTTCCTTGTCCATTCTGGTTACTAGAGACTCCCACAATCCCTACTTTTGGCTCTTCCTCTCCTCTCTATGTTCAAAGCCAGCACCATTTGCTGCTTCTCCTCTGGCTTGCTCTTTAACTCCCCCTTCTCTGTTTTAGGATCCTGATGATTATACAGGGCTCACTGAGTAGTCTTCCTATCTTAATGTTAGCTGATAAGCCATCTTACCTCCAACTGCAGTCTCTCTGCCCACCATGTCTGACTTATTGTAAGATTGCTAATCAATGGTATCCCACCAGTGTGTTCTGAATTTGTTTAGAGTACTGTTGGGCTGGACCTGTGTACTGTGTGCATCGCATGGTGAGATCAGTACAGAGTTAGACAGCTGTCCTAGGAGAGAGCCTGGTCTGACACCCAGTGTGGCTGGGTTAGTCACACAGCTAAGTTGTGCTGTGTTCTTGTTTGGTACTTTTTTCCAGGATGATTTCACATTGCTAATCTGCTTGATGACGTTGTCTGTAAATATCAGCTGTCTTCATCTGGTTCACCCACTTTGGTCTTCCAAACCATATCTGGTACACAGGGTGACAGGAACCTCAGTGAAGGAAGTTCTGAGCACCTATATCAAGCTCTGTGCCGTAGTTACTGAATACCCATTGGACGTAGATGCCGTTACCCTTTTTATTTAGAGGAACAAACTCAGGGAGGGTTGTAATTCATGCATATAGGTCACCTAGCTAGTTCAAGAGGCTCTGAGCCCTCCTGCATGATCCACACAGAGGGAGTCCAGTATTAGTCCAGTATGGGCAGCCACCTTCATAGCAGGGACAGTGGTGCCTTATATCTAGTGCAAGGAAATGCACTGTGCTAGGAAAGATCAAAGATTAAAGGAGCTGTTTTGTGATTGAGACTTCTGCTGTGGTGACTGAAGGGTGATGATCCCAGCATGGTGGGCATCACGGGCCAAGCATTCTACATTATTACCTGCCCGAGTTTTGCTGATCTCTGACTCTCGAGGGTAGCCAGGGTTGTCTTACCTTCTAAGAAATTTGGTAGGAACTAGAAATGATGACAAACCAAAAAGGTAGCTTGGTTCTTTCTCTTTTTATTACTATATATTAATCATACAAAATGGTGGGCTCATTAGGACATTCTCATACATATATGTAAGGTGCTTTGGTCATGTTTATCCTCTTTACTACCTACACTTATCCTCCCTCCATTACTGTAGTTTTTTCCTCTTAGACCCATGGAAATGTTCAGCTAGTAGTAATCTACTGAGGTGAAGGAGCTTACAAATTAGCCTTGTAGAAGGCCATGGGAAGGAGTCCAGAGCTTATTTGCAGTTTCATTTTTTTTGCTGTAATATTTGTGTAAGGTGCAATGAGAGGCTTCATATGCTGTGTAGATTTGATTTTAAAAAAATGGAACACATTTCTGGTAAAAAAGAGAAAAGAGCCCTGTCTTACTCATCTCCTATCTCAGTACTTGACAGAGTGGGTGCTCAACAACTGTGTTGAATGAATAATCAGATTATTCATTCTGTTATTAATAAAATGGCATTTGAGTCAGAGACTAGGTAGGACCAGAAAGAACAGGATAGAGTCCTTCAGGGAGCTTACTGTCCCACAGATATGTTTTCCCTATGCTTTTAGAAGGGACATTAGTAGTTGCATAGAAGTTTTGTAGCTGTGAAAGAGTTCATAAGTCAACGGAGGCTTGCCTGCATCACTGCTTTCCTGAGCAATTTATTTTCTTTGTCTGAAAGCTCTCAATAGGAGGTGGGTGTTTGGGGGGGAATTTCTATGATAACTTAAAGTTTGATTTCCTTTATGAGAAAATTTGACTGCTCAGAGGAAGAACTGTTTTGTACTAGAGATTTGGGTTAGAGCTTTCTCATTTTGAGTCTATGGAGAATGAAATGACTTTCCTGGCACTTAAACACTGCCACAAGTGCCTGTTTTAACCTGTGGTAACTGCGAATGCGATATCCAAACACGAAGTAGGAAAGGCAGCTTGTCCGCGTCCCTGGAAGCTGCTGTATATTGTTGGTACTTAAATGTGCAGTTTTGAGGGGACCATTTTTATGTTTCCGAATCCAGATGGTTATTGCACAAGGATCTCTGTCCCTGCTGATGAAGTGGGAAGTAAAGACACACGTTTCTTTCTCCATCAACAGCCCTGGCATAGAGTAGCTCTGCTGTTGTTCCTAGCACAGATTGGAGCTTCTTGCCTCACAAGAGCAGCCTGCTTTCATCTAATGAAGGTTCTCAGGTGGCCTGTGGTCACTTTGTTTTGAAACCCAGTCGTGTGCCCTAGTAGGTGGCACATTTGCATTTGGGCATAAAACCTACTGCAGCGCTGGCATGATCACTATTTCTTGAGACTTATTTGGGTAATAAGAGTTTATAATTGAATTAGGTTGGTCCTTCTCACTAATTGAGTTCTGATTCCGCATGCACATCTTTGCAAGCTAAATACCAATACCACTGTGGGTCTTTTTTGATATTGAAAGAAAGGTAGTTTCTTTTGAATAATTGTAGCCCCTTCTTGGATAATGCATTTCATCTGTTAATGCACTCACAGATACTAAAGGAAAGAAGGAAAAATTGGCAAAAGTAGTGGCCAAGGGGAGGGAAGATGGCTCAGTGGGTAAATCACTTGCCACGAGGAACTGAATTTGGACCCCCAGAACACATGCAAAAGCTATGTGTGGTAGTGCAATATCTGTAACCCCAACACTCCTACAATGAGATGAGAAGTGGAGACAAGAGACTCCAGGAGGCTCACAGGCTGGTGAGCCTGGTGACGCAGTAGTGAACAAGACCCAGTTTCAAACAAGGTAGAATTTGAGAACTGACACACGAGGCTGTCTTCTGACCTCCATATGCTAGCCGTGGCATGCACAGACATGCACATACACACATGCACACACATACAGAGTTCTATTAAAAAAAATTGATGACCAAGACACAGCCAGAGACGATGCTTGAAGACAGACATGGTTTCCTGATTACTGGTTGTCTGTGGCATTGTTTGTAAGCTCGGTAGGGCAAGACCTTGCCTTCCCCAACTCATTCCCTTCTTCACCGTATCTGTGCTAGTCATCTTTCCTTCACTAGAACGTACACCTGGGATCAATCAACTTACAGAGGAAAGGTTTATTTTGGCTCCCAGTTTTGGACGTTCCAGTCCTTGGGCTGTAGCCTAATTGCTTTGGGGCCTGTGATGAGGCAATGTGTCATGGTAGGCCTCTGTGACAGGAAAAAACTGCTTACCCCAGGGCTACGGGGAAAAAGAGAGAAAGGAATAGAAAGTCATGATCCCACAAAGACCCTTGAGGGCATAGCCTGAAGACCACTCACCAGACCCCCAATTCTTACATTTTCTGCCATCTCCCAATTCTTGCCTGCTGGAAACAAAGTCTTTGTCACATAGTTTCCAGATCGAAACCACAGCAGTATTCCCATCCCATGGTGGTCTGATGCCCAGTGTGTACTGTCCAGATAACTGACTGTGAGGGATGTGGACACAAGGTTTCCCAGGCAGAAAGAGTGGCGGGGGTGTGAGGAAATCCAGGCAGTGCCTTTTGTTTTGACTGGTGATGGGGCAGGAGAAGACTTGGCTGTGCACCTGATGAGCAAAAAGCATAGGTTTAAGTCCCATTATGGGAACTTTTGGATGCTGTTCTAGTTTACTTTCCTATCGCTGTGATAAAACACTGACCAAAACCAACTCAATGGGAGGAGGGTTTATTTCATCCTACTCTTGCAAGGCACAGTCCATCTTTGAGGGAAATCAGGGCAGGAACTCAAAGCAGGAACTGAAGCAGAGGCCACAGAGGAACATTGTTTACTGGCTTGCTTCTTTGACCTGTGTTCAGTCTGCCTTCTTATACAACCCAGGACCACCTGCCCAGCATTGGCATTGCCCACAGTGGGCTGGGCCCTCCCACATCAGTCAGCAGTCAAGAAAATGCTTCACAGCCATGCCCACAGGCCAATCTGATAGAGGAAATTCCTCAATTGAGGGTCCCTCTTCCCAGGTGTGTGTCAGGTTGACAACCAAAGCCAACTATGACAGATGGCCAATGAAAGGGATTCCAGACAACCAGAGAACCCACCAGGCATTAATCTGGGATCCTTGGGGGGACTTGTGTAATGTTTCTGACCCTCTGCTTCTTAACTATTTGTGGAAATGAGGCTGCCAGAGAAGATTGGAGGTGGTGCAAAAAGTTAATAATACACTGCCAGTCAAATGCCTACTAGCAAGCAACACAGTAAAGTAGGTGCCATCATTGCTATCGTCTGTGTGTGTGTGTGCACTTGTGTGTATATGGATGGAAGTGTCCATATGTGCATGTGCAGGCCAGAGGAGGATGCTGGCTGTCTTGCTCTATCAGTTCTCTGCCATATTTCCTTGAGACAGAGTCTCTCATTAAAGCTGACAGCCAGCAGGCTCCAATGATTCCTTTGTCTCTGTCCACCATAGTCCTGGGGTTACAGGCACACGAGGCCTGCCTAGCTTTTTTTTTTTTAAACTATTGTTACTTTTTTTTTCCAGGTGAAAGTCCTCCAGTCTCCACCCCTTTACTATTACTTTTATTTATGAGTATATTGTCTGCATGTGTGTAAGTGTACCTGTGTCATGCAATGCCCATAGAGTTCAGAAAAGGGAATCAGATCCCATGGAACTGAAATTACGGATGGTTGTTAGCAGCCATGTGGGTTCTGGGAACCGAACGTGGGCCAGTGCTCTTAACTGCTGATCTATCTCCCCAGCCCCCATGGGGTGTTAGGGATGTGAACTCAGGTCATCATGCTTGTGCAGCAAGCACCCTTACCCGGTGAGCCATCTAACCAGCCCTCTTCATTGCTATCTTTAATTTACCAGACAATGGGAAATTGTTGCTTTCCTATGGGTGAAGTGAGAAGGTTGTCGCTTGGGTTTTGGGTCACTTAACCTGGCAGTGATAAAATGGTTAGGAGTGGAGGATAGGGACTCTACAAGACATACAGAGATAATAGGTACTGGTGTCTCCCAATCAAGAAGTAATGATGGCTTGAATTGGGAGGTGACAGGAAGGAGGTAATGGTAGGGGACTTGGGAGTCAGAGACCTTATAGATATCTGTAAGAGTTGGCAGTCTTGCTTCCCTTTGAAGGGGAGGGATGAAGCTTTGACTGACCCTCCAGAGGAATAAGAAGGCTGTTCACAGAGAGAGGGAAGTAGGCAAGCTCGCTTGGGAGGATGATGGGCTTAGCATGCATTGTATGGATTACATGGTGCCTGTGGAATTTCTAGATGTGGAAATTCTGGAGCATTAGAGAGCACTATCCTGAGGCTCTGGAGGGAGGCTGGGCAGGAGAGCCAATAGGAAGACCACTGGCAGAGCACGCAGAGGGAGGACTGAGGGGGTCTGGGGAGCTGGAGTGGAGGATGGTAGGGACTGGGCTGTAGAGGAGTCCTTCATCTGTAGGGCGAGGTTGGTCCTGACACTGACAGCCACTGAGAAAGGGCAGAAGGCTGTGGCTGTGTGTGTGAAATGGTGAAAATTTCAAGTGCCTACTGGAGGGGTGATGATCCCACCACCATGTGTGGGGCGCTGCGAAAGAGTTCTACCTGAGTTTTCATGTCTGTGGATCTCTGAAGCAGCCCCAGTACTTCAGGCCTTCACTGCTGCTGCACGTACAGAGACAATGCAGGGCACCAAATCAGGTTACTGGATGCTTCTGTCCTAAGGAGGCCACATCCTCTCAAGAGGACACTGGATACTCTTTATAGCTGTGTTTGGAAAAGACTAACAGGCAGAGAGCTTTGCTCCTGAGAGTCCCAGATGGGCTCTCATTCCACTCTTCCTGGCCTTGAACTGGTTTCTCCTGGTGGTGGGAGTTAAGTTCTTAATCTATTTTAGAAGGAAGTAATGAGTCTTCTTCCCAGAAAGAGGCAAGGTGCCTCTATGCAGCCCTTGGATCAATTTATCAGGCTTGTGGATTCCTTGAAGACCCCCAGCTTGAGAATTCTTTCCTGTCTGGGTGCTTTCTTGTTCCTAATAAAATGACCTTCTGCATCCTAAAATATGAGATATGTATTTTTGAGGGGTACTGGGATGCTTAGTATTGTCTGTCAACTTGGCAGGATCTAGAATCACCTAGGAGACAGATCTCTAGGGACATCTGCAAGGGATTACCTTGATTAGGTTAATTGAGGTGGGAAAACCCACCCTAAAGTTGAACAGCAAAATACCCTGGACTTGGGTCTTGGACCAAATAAAAAGGAGGAAGCTAGCTGAGCCTTCCTGTGTGTGGACTAGCTTCTTCAAATGCCTGCCTTCAGGACTTCTCTGTCATGATGGAGTGTACCCTTGAACTGTGAGCCAAAATTAACCCCTTTTTTCCCTTTAAGTTGCTTTTGTAAGGGCATTATATCACAGCAGCAAGAAAAGTAACTGAGACAGCCGTCAACTCTTCTGTGCTGTATTAGTTGATTGCTATGGGGTAATAAATTTATATATTTAAAACTGGGAAAAATAGTCCAATGTATGATGCATTTCTTCCCTACATGAAATTATGAGATTGTGTAAGTCATACTTTACAGAAGGGAAAGTCGCACTTGGTTAATTTTACAACCTTAATATTTCTGTGAAATGGTAGGGTAAAAAAGACTCCATCTATGTCTACTCCTTTCATTTTATAATTTATTTCATTTTCTAAAAAGATATTAAGCTAGCTTGAAAAAAAGATTAAGCTGGTGTGTACCAAGCTATCATGTAATATTTTATTGAACTGAAATATATACAACATGTGAAACCTTCTCCATTTTTCAGGGTACAGTTCAGTGGAATTAGGGATATCAGATAAGGCTTTTGTTGTTGCTGTTTTGAGACAGGGTTTCTCTGTAGAGCTTCCTAGAACTTGCTATGTAGACCAGGCAGGCCTGAATCACATAGAGATCCACCTGCTTCTGCCACCTGAGTGCTGGGATTAAAGGTATGCGCCACCACACTCGGAATATCATATAATTTAAATTAACCTGATTGTGGAAATCTCTACCCTCCAATACGTGAGAAAGTAGGGCAGGCTGAAATACACTATTTACTCAGGGGAAAATATACTTGGTGACTGAATGACAAGGGGTCACAGTGTGGGATTTCTTGGGCACGAAGAAAGGAAACAGTAGAGATAAGCATGCCATGTGGAACGTTCCCATAGATTCTAGAAATAGGATTGTTTTGAAAAATGGACTGATTATTTTTATTTTGTCAGGGAATGAGGAAATCACCAAGGTCACCAAGTGAAGAGACTTCTAAAGATTGTGAGGTCAGCATTTGGGCTTGGAGTCGGACTCAGAAGTGTAGAAAATCAGTGAGACTCTTGAGCACCAATGTCCTGGCTACACAAGTCCCTGTTTAGTTATTGTTGTTGTTGTTTTTGGCTGATGTTAACAAATTATCTCCACAGCTACCTTAGAACATAGCACACTGCTGAAATTCCCATGAGAATCTGTAAATGTGAGGATTGCCATAGCAACATCTATATTAAACTTTATATCTTAGCATTGTTACCAAAAGATGCTTCTGTTTTCATAAGACTTTCTTAGGGAATAAACAGTGTTCTTTCTCTCTTCTACAAGGGATCTTTGCCTTCTATCAGGCATTGTTTCCAAAATGTAAGAGTCTAGAGATCCTACTGAAAGCAGCTTGTTACATCAGGTGGTGTCAGGATGCTCTTTTCAATAGCGGTAGGGGGCCAGAGCACTGGAAAGTATGGGTGCCTTTGGCCGTGGAGGCAAACTAGGAAAGCTTTGGATAAATAGATTTGACAAGTGATAAACTCAGAGGATTGGTCATCTAGAATTGAGCACCAACACTGAGTCAGTGATTTTACTACGTAGCGAATCATGGTGCCACCAAAGGGCCTTTATTGATGTGAGGGTCACTGCATGGCTCCCCCTACCTACCCAAACACCCTGGGATATAGGTTTGGTAGATTTCTTGTCCAAAGAAATGCTGTCATTTCCCTCTGTAGTGGATCTGTATACACATATTTTCTGCTAAATATTCCCTTTCTTCATTCTCAAATCATTGTAGGGCCCTTGGGAAAATGGTAACTACAGTTACAGAATGCTAGGAATAGTTTTAAAGATGTTTTTGTAGAAGAAAGCAGGCATGGTAATGCACAGTTGTAACCCTAGCAGGTAAAGGCAGGAAGACGGATGCAAGTTCAAGGCTAGCCTGGTCTAGAAAGCAAGTTTCAGGCCAAAGAGGGTTATATAGAGAGACATTGTGTCAACAAACAAACCAACAAACAAATGCACAAACTAAAAGTAAAACAAGAAATGTTTGAAGAAGATAATGGGAGGTTTCTGAAGATTAGAGGGCTGACTTTAAGATTGTGTTTCCCTAAAAAAAAACCCTGTTAATCTTGATTTATGGCTTCACTTTCTTTAGGAAGGGGCTGAGGAAGGAAAGCAAGCCACTTGCACATAGGCACTGAAAGAAATCAGGACCTGGCTGGGCATCTTTACAGAGGAGTGGTGCCAAGCTTCACCTACAGAAAATGTCCCTAATAGCTAAGGTCACAGGGGAGCAGGAGTAGAGACAACAGCATCCTTTTTCCCAGTGGACCCAGAAAACCATCCTTAAAAAGCATGGTGTTCTACATGCAGACTAAAATAATGAAAGCTAAACCCTAGTATCAAACAGAGCTCCATGGGAAGGAGAGAAGTCTTTTTAGAATGAGTAGACTTTTTACTTGGTCTTTTTAGTCTTCAGAGAGGCAGGGTGAATAGAGATTAGGAGCATGGACCACTGTGGTCCCAGGCTTTTCTGCACTCGGGACCCAGCTCTACCATTTACCAGCTGGGTGGTCTCCGTGTATCACTATAACCATCTGTGCTTCTGTTTGTTTATCTTTAAAATAGGTTCACAATGGCTGGACAGATGGCTTAGTGGTTAAGAGTACTGACTATTCTTGCAGGACCTGGGTTTGATTCCTAGCACCCACATGGTGGCTAACAGCCATCAGTAACTCCAGTTCCAGGGGAATCCAACATCCTCTTTTGACCCCTGTGGGTATTGCATGACATGAGTGCACTTGCATACATGCAGGCAATACACACATACACATTAAATAAAAAGTAAATAAGTAAAATATTTTTAAAATGGGCTTATGATATATTGAATGAGTACATGAGACTTTAAGTATTAAGCCCCTGCCTGACTCAGTGCAGTATATAAATGCTACTATAATTACAAGTATTTAATAACCTTATTGTGACTGTCAGGGAATTGTTACTACCCACCTACATGCTCCTGTTGCTAGAAGGAGCATCTTTAATTCATTTGGCTTCAGGGTTCAGGGGCCTCTCCCAGGAACCTTTGCAAAACTTGGTACCAAGTGGATCGATGGGCTCTAAGTACCCACCTGTAACCATGGGGGTTCTGATACTGCAGCCTGAGTATTTAGGGAGCCTTCAGTCCCCCAAATAGGCAAGAACCTCAGTAAAATACTAAATATTATTTTGGTTTTTTTTCTTTTTAAAAAGTTATTTTTATTTTATGTGTATGAATGTTTTGCCTACTTGTGTATAAGGGCACTTGTGTCATGCAATGCCTACAGAGGTCAGAGGAAGGCATCAGATTCCCTGGAACTGGAGTTATGGGCGGTTGTTAACCATCATGTGGTGCTGGATATTGAGCCTGGATCCTCTACAAGAGCAGCCAGTGCTCTTAACCACTGAACCAGCTATTCAGCCCCTTATTTTGTTTCTTATGGGATATTCTCTCTCTCTCTCTCTCTCTCTCTCTCTCTCTCTCTCTCTCTCTCGCACATGGGTATGGATGTCAGAGGACAACCTTTGGGGGGGTCCCCTCCACTTGCATCTCCCACTTTTTCTTTGAGACAGGGTCTTTCATTGGCCTGTGAGCTTCTAGGGGTCTGCCTGTGTGCTCCCCATCACTGGGGTGCTAGGCGTGCATGGTCATGAGGCTGTGGGGGGAGCCAGCAAGCAGCCTTCCCCCTTCAAGTTCCCGCCTGACTTCCCTTGATGATGGACTGTGATCTGTAAGCTCTCCCAAGTTGCTTTTGGTTAAAGTGTTTCTCGCAGAAACCCAAAGGGAAGAGAGCATACTGCTGACTTCTCAGTGCACCCCCAGAGGAAGGGAGATCTGGGTGCACCCAAAGGAAGGGGAGAGATCACTCCACAAGGTACAAGGGCCAGGCACAGCTGTCAAATTCCTGGGAGCATTAGCTATACTCCAGCCCCAGGCTGGACTTGAATTAGCTCTGTAGTCCAGGAAGTCCTTAAACTTGTGATACTCCGGCCTCAGCCTCCTGAGTCACTGGAATTATAGGTTTGTGCCTCCAGGCCTGGCTTGAGGGATATTTTCTCATGTCTCAAATTTGCACAGAGGATGCATTCTGTAAAATGGCAATCTGTGTCAAATAAGGGTAGAAGGGCTTTCCGTCCACTCTCCATAGCTGGCCTTCCAGGCCATTCCCCAAGTGAAGTGACATGGGGCTGAGTACATCGCAGTGCAAGTTGTGTGGACCAGCACAAGTTATATAACTTCCTTCTGCAAGCCTCAGTTTCTTATCTGTGAAATGGAGCAAATAATATAAAAATGTGGGGATTTTAAAAGAGATAGAGCTTAGGTAAGATGTTGCCCTCTGGGGAAACTGGGTAAAAGGTGAAACATATATGGAACAACAACATACTGGTTTTATAATTTTTCATGAGTCTTTTATTATTAAAAAATGCAAAGAACTTAGCACTATTCTTGACTCACAAAGGCTAGGAAATTTATTATGTGAGTGTTCATAAATCAAATATGGATACTCTACCAAATATTTGTGTATATGATATTAGTTACTTTTCTGTTACTGTAATAAAACACCGTGACCAAGGCAACTTATCAAAGAGTTTATTTGGGTTCCGGAGGTATAAGAGCTCATCGTAGTAGGGAGTCATCGCAGCAAGTGGCAGGCACAGTGGCAGGAGCAGTTAGCTCAGAGCTCCCGTCTTCAGTGGCAGGCACAGTGTAGAGGCGGTGAACCCTCCAAGATTGCCCCCAGTGACACACTTCCTCCAGCAAGGTTACAACACCTCCTAAAGCTTCCTTGAATTCCCCCAAACAGCGCCACCGACTGAGGACCAAGTGTTCAAATACTTGTGCTTATGGGGGACATGTCTCATCTAAACCACCATATGTACCTACCTGTCTCACCCTCAGGACATCCCAGTGAGGGAGGTATGGCACTTTCATCACTCCTATTTTACAGAGAATCTGAGTCCAAGGAAGAGGCATCTTATTCATAGTCATTCAAAACCTTGCAGCTTCTGCCAAGGTGCCCATGATGTTAAGCATTCTGCTATGAGCTTTTTAGCAAACTCAAAAAACAAATAAAAAAGACAGGCTGGGGGTGCAGCCCCTTAGTAGAACATATGTTCAGTATGTACAAGGCCCTGGATTTGATCCCAGGACCTTCCAAAAAACCCAAAATTTCCACAAAAACAAGAAGAAAAAGTTGAACTCCCTCATGGCGATGGAGCCCTGTATTCAGAGGCATCGGAGCACCTTGTTAGTTTGCACAGCAGACTCCTTCCTGTTGGTAACAGTGCTTCCTGGACTATAGTCATCTTGAAGTTTGTATTCAAAAAGAGCCCCTCATTCCTCCATCTATGTGGGAAGATCAACACTTATCCCTTCACCTTCGCCTGTGGCCATTGCCAGGCCCAGGACCTGTGAGGTGATAGGTCCTGATGATATTGTCCCTGCTCTGTAATTCTAGTGTGCATTCGAGCTGTTCTCGTCTTTCACTCCCTTTCTGAAGACTAACCCATTTTGGACGACAGAGAGTTACAGTAACCCCTGGCAGTTCCCCAGTATGTTCATCACATGCCTCTCTACATTAGAGAACAGGCATTGATATTATATACCAGGGTTTACCACCTCTATAGCTGCCACCATCCCTATTCTAGTGGCCTTCTGAGGGGGCTCCATCCCCTACCCCATCTCCTACCCTGTTATCAGCTGGGCAGTGAGAGTGACACAGCTGGGCAGTGTCTTTTCAAACAGACATTATACCACACCATCTCCCTTGCAGAGCCATCAGAACCCTCACAATGGCTGGAAGACTTTGAGTGACACCAGACTAATGTGGCCAGGTAACCTCAGCTCCTGTCCCCACCCCTGTCCATCTGTGCCCACCACCTCCAGCCTTTTGGCTGCTTCCCCTGATGCCTAGCTATTCTCCCACTAGATCTGGCCACTTCTGTTCACTCTGCTGGGGCTCCTCTTCCTCCAGCTGGGCACCTTGCTCATTTTCTGGCTTCTTTCAGGGTTTTAGTCAAATGTCCCCTTCTCTGTTGAGGCTTCTGTGACCACCCAGTCTAAAGTAGAATTCCTCCTTCTTCGTATTCCCACCCACATTCTATTTCACTCTTTTTTGCTCATCATTCTCTAGTATAATCTCTGCCTTATTTATGTTATTACTTTTCTCTCACTAGGCAATATCCTTCTTGAGGGCAAAAATATTAAGTAATTTTTTTTCTGTTGTTCTACTAAGCCTTCAGTATCAAGAATGGAACCTAACGTTGGTAGTGCTCAATAAATACTTGTTAAATAACTTATAATAGCATTCATAATTAGTTTGAGTTCCTTGAAGACAGTTCATGAATGATACATGACACATTCATTTTTTTTTTAATCTCCTATGGAGCCTGTTCCCAAATGGTCAGTACACAGTATGTCCCCAATAAATATTCAGAGTTCTCAACCCACAAACAGGATGGAGAGACTTCTGTTTTGGAAGCTGAACTGCCTGCAGAGAGAGGATGAAGACAGACCTGGGGAGGGGACACATCTGGTTCTTTTCTTGCTCCAGAGTCTTGAGCATTTTCTGTGCTGTCTAGTGAACTGACCTGTGGCTTAGACTTCCCTTTCTGTCCCTTCTTGGTGACTGTGATTGTTTTGTATCTACAAGTGTGACACTAGGAATAACTGGAAAGGGGAACTGCCACACCTTCTGGGTGGCAGGGGCTGGGCAGAGTGGGGGAAGAGACGCAGCATTTTGCCTACCCAGATCACGGTGTGGCTGAGGCCTTTCTGGGCTTTGCAGATCTTCTACTCTGTCCTGCAGGCTCTGCTCACAAGATGAGAGAGCTCTTCAGCTGGAAACTGTTTCCTGGAAGACACCAAATACTTGTTCTTATTTCTGAATTTCTGTTAATTTGATTATTTGTTCTTAGTGCCTGTAACCTCCTCACCGCTTTCTGTGTCTGCAAGTGTTAGATTGGCAGATGGATTGCGTGGGAGCGAGGAAGGGAAGTTTCCTATGTTAATTTCTCTCTGACATGTTCATGTGCAAATCCATACACAGCCTCTTGTATGAAAAAGAAAAGGAGAAAAAAACCTTTTGTATTCGCTCGTGTCTGTGTGTGTGTGACTGCATACAGAAAAGGCTCCATGTTTCACAGAAATCTATAAAGTAACAGTATTTAATAACAAACTATGTATTGGATTCTAACCAAGTACTGGCTCCAGGTATGGACCGTGGCAAGAAAGGTTTTATGCAAGAGTACATCTAGTTACAAATACCAGCATGCCAATGCCAACGTATTTGCAGATCCTTAGACCAGGAAACAAGAGACAGAGAGAAAGAGAAAGGGGGGGGGAGGGAGGGAGGGAGAGAGGGAGAGAGAGCTCTGTCTCCATTCCTCACAATGAGTGAGTGACTTAGATGTAGTTACAGATGCAGACTCTGAGGTTCAGTGAGCGCCTTGCTCAAGGTCATTTGACCTGTTCTTACCTGTCACCCTCATTTCCCCTTCAGGAAACAGGAAAAGACCCTTCAGAAGATATTCTGTGTTTAACCCCTCCTGGCCTCTCTAACATGCCCTACCAGTCTGGCCACCTAACTAATAATAGGATCATTGAAGAAAACTTATACAGATGCAGACTCTGAGGTTCAGTGAGCGCCTTGCTCAAGGTCATTTGACCTGTTCTTACCTGTCACCCTCATTTCCCCTTCAGGAAACAGGAAAAGACCCTTCAGAAGATATTCTGTGTTTAACCCCTCCTGGCCTCTCTAACATGCCCTACCAGTCTGGCCACCTAACTAATAATAGGATCATTGAAGAAAACTTATTTCTGATGACAGCGATTGCTTATATCAACAAAACAAGCCCCTCTTGATTCCTGGTATGCAGGTGTGTTCAGTAAATGCCAATGGGGTGCATTTTTAAATGAATGAGGCTGGATAACGATGAACACTAAAAAGTAAGCTTAAATAATTATGTTCTTCATCACACAAATTAACCAGAACAAACCAGCAGTGCCTGCAGATATAGTGACACACATTTGTAATCTCAGCACCGGGCAGGCTGAGGCAGGAAGATCATGAGTTGGTGGACAGCCTGTGCTACACAGCAAGACACTCCCTAAAAGAAAACATGAGTTGTGGTAGCTTATTCCTGTAATCCCAGCTCTTGGGAGACTCTGGCACTAGGACAGCTACAAGTTTGAGACCAGCCTGGCCTACATAGTGAATTTCAGACCAGCCTGGGCTACAGAGAGAACCTCTGTCTCAAAACAGTAATATTTCAGGCTGTCAAGGGGGCTCAGTGGGTAAAGGTACTTGCCACCAAACCTGATATCCCAAGTTTGATCTCCTAGTCTCACATGATGGAAAGGAAGAACTAACGCTGTAGATTGTCCATTGACCCCACAAGCGTACTGTGAGTATACCCCAATAAATAAATGTAATAAAATCTTTTTAAAAGAATATTTCGGGACTGGAGAGGTGGCTCTTCATTGGCTGTTCTTGCAGAGGACCGGGGTTTGAATCCCAGCACCCACAAGGCAGCTAATAACCATCTGTAACTCCAGTTCCAGGGAATCCAGTGGCCTCTTCTGACCTCCATGGGCATACCATGACATGGGTGCATTTACATGTGTGCAGGCAGTACACTCATACACACGATAAAAATAAACAAATGGAAAAAGAATATTTCAATTTCAAATGTGTAGAAGGTACTAACACTTGCTAGTGCCTCTGTGGCTGGAGGAGTCCCCCTGTGGCTGGAGGCAGTGAGGGCGTGTTGAGTGATAATGTCAGTACACCTGAGTCTTCCCAGGGACTTCAACAAACTCACAGTGGTGTACCAGCAAGGACGATGCAGATCCAATTTTAGGGTCTTATGATTTGGCCAATTAGGGGAGCATACTAATCAGCTTTGCTCCTGTCAGACACGATCCCTGAGCTCAATGTCTTATCAATAGGTGTTTACCTCTTACCCTTGTCCACAGGTGTTCTCTTTGCTTTGTGAGGCTCTGCCTGAGTTTTCTTGTTACCAGAGATCCATACTGTGGGAGGATATGCTGTCCTCTTGGCAGGGGACGAACAAGAACTGAAGAGAGGGTGCTCTGTGGGTGTTGTAGATGTCTGGTGGCCTGTATCTATTGGCTAAAACCAATCCTTTGGCCCGTGTGGACAGTGACCACAGGTGACATGTCGGAAAGTGTGGTGCACAGTTGTTTCTAGCTGGATCATGGGAATGAGTCTGCTCCAGAGAGATGAGCTCTGGGCATCTAGAGCATGTACCCTTTCTTTGCTCTGTGCTCCATCTCACTGTGCTGACATTACCACCTGTGACTGAGGGCAGGGCTTCTTGAATGCTTTCCACTTGTGACCCCTTGTCATCTAAGAAAGTTTTAAATTGCCCTGAGCATATAGATATTTAAAACAGCTATACAAATCAAGCATTTAATGGTAATAAATCATAAAGAAATTTATTCTAAAACAATTCTTTGGCATACATATAATTTTACGGTTTAGCATAAAAGCAGAGTTGCCTACTAATGAGGTGGAAAAGCCTGCTTATTTTAACATAAAGAATTACATTTTAGATGAATATTTGACACTACAGGACAAAGAGTGTCTTCAAAATTTTTCAGAGTTGATCAATATTTTGAATTTGTAATCATCAATGCTGAAAACTGTTTCACATAAATATATAGTACAAAATGGCAGAAGTATGTTTAGAGCCATTTCAGAAATTTTAGAAATTCTATCCTAATCTTGAGCCAAAATTCATTTAATGATTTTTAAATATGAAACTCGGGGTCTGGCGAGATGGCTCATCGGTTAAGAACACTGGCTGTTCTTGCAGAAGACCTGGGTTCAGTTCCTAGCACTCACATGGCGACTGAAGTCACATCTGTAACTTAAGTTCCAGGGGATCCAACACCCTCTTCTGGCCTCTGAGGGAATTGTACAACACGAGGGCACTTACATGCAGGCAAGTCACTCATATACAAAAAATAAAAATAAGTAAAAATGTAAAAATATGAAAGGAAAATCAAGTTAATAATTCAAAACAGAATTTTTTAAAGGGGAAAACCAAACATTTTAACGTGATAAAATCCAAAGGTAGACTAATTTGATTCTTTAAAAAAGCCTGTGTTTCCCTTAATTAAACCATTATGTTTCTTTAAGAGCAGAAATATCTAGTGAAAACACTGCAATATAACATACAGTGGTCCGGGATCCGAGCTGAGGTGTGTCTGGCAGTGTTTGTTGGTACTGTGTGGCATGATAGCTTGACAGGGCAAAATGCCCATACTACTGTGGGTTCAGAGCCAAGGCTGCAGTGAGGTTTCAGAATGGAGTGGGGTGAGCACTGACAGAAGTGTCTTAGATTCATGATACATTTGATTTTGAATTAATTTTGGTGGTTGAACCATTTATAAACCTTGTAACTTTGCTAGATTTTTATGATCCCCCTTCCCTGACCATTCAGTATATTAGGTCATGATTCAGAGTTGTGATGCTTTGATTTAGGTCTTTAAATTTCTTATTAATTAATTTATTCATTTCTGTGTACAGCATGTCGAGGTCAGAGGATAGCTTGTGGAGGTTGGTTCTCGCCTTCTGCCACGTGGGTCCTGGGGATCCAACTCAGGTTGTCAGACTTGGTAGCAGGCACCTTTACCCGCTGAGCCATCTCACTGGCCTGACTTAAGTAGTTTTTGATCTTGGTTTTGTCAACATGCTTTGTGTGGCTGGTTTCACAGTTCCTTATGCTCCCTGTCCAGCATCTAATCTCCTCATAGTAAATAGCTTTAGGAACCTTACAAAATAGCCAAGTGGTGAATCCTCTCCATGTCTATGAGAAACCCTGGGAACTAGCCGACTGCAGAATCAGACCACATATATGACTTTCAGGATACTGGGACCCGTGTTCTACACCTAAGAGGCAATAAATCCACAGCACATTTCAATTTAATGTCTGATATGATTTTTGCTGATTTCTTGGGAAAATGTCATATTTGAAAATTGCCAATAACATCATTTATCCATTGAAAAAAGAAAAAGTAATCGCAAGGGAAAAGCGTCCGTTCCAGCCCTGTCTCCTGACTTGCTTCAGCCCTGGTTATGGGCGACTGTCAGTGTCTTGTGTATCTGACTTCAGGAGGCCCTTCGCACACATGCACAGAACACTCCTTCTTTTTTGGAAGGAGAGGCTCCTGTAGAACACAAATTGCAGTAAAACTAAGTTGTGCTACAAACTGTATTTTGACTTTTCCAACAGGTATTATCTTTGAGACTGTTTATCAGTACCAAGATTTGTTCCTTGATATACTACAGCAAGTGTGTTTTGTGTTAGTATATGTCGGTCTTTACTCTCAAATAAGGAGACAAATTTGCTTTTAAAAATGAGTGTTTTAAAGCGCTGAGTGCTTTAAACTCTAGCCTTGGCATCCCAGGTAAGCCACGAGGCCCATCTTTTATCCTCTCGGAGCCTCTGATAGCTCTACTATGAGATGGACCTGGTGCTGCTTCTGGGCTCAGCCTCAGCCGAATTGGAACAGTTGGAGGCTTGCATGCCATTCCAAAGGTGATCCAGAGGCTTCAGGTCTGCACTCATTGCCAGAGCTGGAGCAATGGCTTTTTGCTGAGAAGTACTCCTGAGGGGTGAGTAGCCATCATGGAATGCAAAAGCTCTTTTCTCTGGCGTTCAGAACGCCTCCTAGGTTTCTAAGTCCTTTTCTCCTAGTGTGCCTATTTTCTGGTGGCAGAGTATATATTATTTCCATTAACTAAAGGGGAAAAGATGTTTGCAGTACATCATTTCCTTGGCGCATTGCCCAGGGTTGTTTGATCCTGGTGCAGAAAGCTCTCCCCCTGGACACCAGACAATATGCTTTTCTTGCCCCTGCCAAGGTAGCCAAGTCCGAAGCCCACAGCAGACGCCACCTTCTTCGCCTTTCACTCAGCGGTGTATGCTGAGGGGCCCCCTCCGTTTGGCATGATTATGGATTAAAAACCAATTTCGGTACCTTTTTTTCAAGAAAAGTTTATTCAGAATTTGGGCAAAGCAGAGCCCTGGGCCGAGAGACATGGTTATTTCTCTATTACTAGCTTGAAGCTGGCTTAAAGACCTCTGTGTTCCTAGGGACCCCAGGTTAGACCCCACTGCCAGTGTGACGGGCACCCTCGCAGCCGTGCCCAGGGCTTCCCTCTGCTTCACTGCAGTCCTGTGAGTCTTAGCCTTGACGTTCACTTGAATGAAAGAAGCCTAGGCTACATAAAAACAAGGCTTACTAAAAAGCCAGGGAACAGCAGGGCAGTTCTTACCTTGACCCAACATGGCTGCCATCAGTGACAGTGACTCCACAGATGTCCAGCTTTCAGATGAATGGTCGAGAGTGTTTCCAACCCAGAAACTCTGTGACAGATTAGCTGTATGTGACAATTTATGACTCCTGTTGACCTCATGCCAGTCTGGTCCAATTACTAGCATTGAATTCCAGTTCTGACTCTTGTCAGCTGGTGTGACTTCGAGTAGTGCTGCAGCTTCTCTGGGTTTCAGTCCTTCTTCCTCTGCAAAATGGAGAAGCCTTGTGATAATTCATACTGCTTGTCAACGTGACAGGGTCTAGAACCACTAAGAAAAGCATCTTGAGCATCTCTGTGAGGGCGTTTCTAGACTGGGTTAATGGAGGTGGGAAGACCCACCCTGAGCATGGGAGGCACCCATCCCATGGGCTGGTTCTGTACCGAGTAAGGAGGAGAATGCAAGCTGAGCACCAGTGTTCATCACTCTCTGCTTCCTGACGGCAGATGAGGCTTGACCAGCTGCCTCCACTCCCACTGCCGTGACTTCCCTGCCCCGATGGACTGTGTCTCTTTGAACTATGAGTTAAAATTAATCCTCCCTCTCTCATGTTGCTTCTTGTCCAGGTATTTGGTCACAGCAACAAAGAAAATAACTAAGACATTACCTTTAGGGTTCTGGTTGAGACTAAATGTTTTATTTTATAGAAAGTATCTGGAACACTTCCTGACACAAAGGCACAAGCATACAAATAAATGAATATTAATTTACTATTTTTCACATCAACTAATATTTATTAAATGTTTCACATTCCTCAAGGTTTGCAACAAATCTTATATTATAAAGATGGTGTTTGACTTGCGATGGTTCAACTTAGGACCTTTCAGCGTCATGGGGTTTGAGAATAATACATACACAGCCGTGATTGTGCTTTGAATTGGGTCTTTTCTGGAGCTAATGCTCTGCAGTGCAATACTCTTGTGATGCTGGGCAGTGGCAGTGAGCCCCAGTTCCTAGCCAGCCCTATAATCACAAGAGAATCCAGAAGCTACTGGAGAGTGCAGGGCTGCTGAGCCACGATGGGAGGAGGGTGTGCTGCATTTGATGCATTTTCTACTCACAATTTTTTCAGTTTACGATGGAATCCTTGGGATGTTGCTCCATGGTAAGCTGAAGAACAGCTCAATCGCATTTCATTGACTCCTCACAATCTCCTCATGAGCTCTGTATTTTTAAAGTGAAGAACAGGATTAGGAACTTGCCTCACATCAAATAATATGGAATGGCAAAGTAAAACTTTTAATATGTGTGTGTTTGTGCATATATTTGTGCAGGTGCAGTGTGTGTGTGTATGCATGCGCATGGGCATGTGGAGACCAGGTTAGTTTCAAGTGTTGATCCTCAAGCACCATCCACTTTCTTTAAAAAATTTATTTTTTGGCCAGGTGTGGTGGCGCATGCCTTTAATCCCAGTACTTGGGAGGCAGAGGCAGGCAGATCCCTGTGAGTTCAAGGCCCCCTGGCTTACATAGTGAATCCAGGACAGCTGGGGCTACAGGGAGACCCTGTCTCAAAAAGACCCCCCAAAATATTTATTTATTTATTATTTATTTATTTCATGTGTATGAGTGTTCTGTCTGCATGCATCTAAGTACACCCATGTGTGCAATGCCCATGGAGGCCAGAAGAGGCATTGGAGCCTATGGAACTGGTGGTTGTTAGCTACCACGTGTAAGTGCTAGAAACAGAACCCAGGTCCTCTGCAAGAGCAGCCAATGCTCTTAACTGCTGAGCCATCTCTCCAGCACCCACTTTCTTTTTTGAGACAGGGTCTCTCACTGGTCAAATGTGGGTAGCTTAAGTGGCTGGTGAACCCCAGGGATCTGCCCATCTTAACTTCCCCAGTTAAGGATTTACAAGCATGAGCCTTCACACCCAGCTTTTTTTTTTTTTTTTTCAACATGGATTGTGGAGGCTTATGCAGCAAGTACTTTCCAAATTGAACAATCTTACACCCCAAAAGTTTAAATTTGCCCGACTCCAGCTTATTATTACAGCTGTGTGAAAAGTCATTCTAGATACTCTCTACATGTACAGTGAAACCCAGTTAGTGATACAATATGGCTAACAGCAGAATTCCAGGGCAGAAGATGTGGTTTCCACTTGTTGTGAGGGGATGGGGTGTTTGGTTACAGTGGTGGAGTTGGGATCCTGAGGGTGGGGCTGGGGTGCTCAGGAATGACCCCAATGAGGGGACATACTTTCCCTGTCACAGCCAGCAATGTCACGGGATCATTTTTACCTCACTGGCAGAAGACATTTATGGGCAGCCTTGTGAATAAGAACTTATCCACAGACCTTCGTTCCCTCCAGAGAGGTTGGACAACAGTTCCAGGCGGGGGCCGGTTGTTCAAGGATGAGACTAGAGCAGAGAGAAAAGAGCCATTGGGCAAAGAGGGGTGCAGTGATGCAGGCACAGTCTGGAAATGTGCAGCATTAATGGGGTTCCACACTGAAGGCACAAGAATCCCTGTGGGAATGGATCTATGGAAGCCAGAGCTGAGAGCTGTAATTCTGATCAAGTGGACAGAGTCGGGGTGGGGAAGGGACCACAGGGGAAACTCCCACTAACTCCTAGCAAAGGGTTTAGCACTGCTACACACACACACACACACACACACACACACACACACACACACACCCCCCCACACCCACACACACCCAACCCCCCCCCCCCCCGTAGATGTGTGTGTCTGTAGCTTTATGTGTGTTACACCATTGAAAATAATAGCTCTCAATTACTGGTGATAAATTAATACTGTTGAAAGCTATCAGAAGAGTCTAAAAATTAGTTTCACCTGTCAAGCTTCTTGTAGAAGTTTTGATTAGAAAGAGAAGTCTGGTTTATTCAAACTAAACAAAAGCAAGCAGACTGGAAATCGATGCAGCCATGGTTCCTTCCTCTTGCCTCTGTCTCCTTCCTGCTTCATCCTGAAGCCAGTGTGGTTGCCTGTCCAGAACAGTTTCTATGAGAGAGAGAGAGAGAGAGAGAGAGAGAGAGAGAGAGAGAGAGAGAGATTGAGATTGATTGGAGTGTAAAGCTAAATACTCCCAATGCCCAGAATTTAATAGATACCAAACGAACACCATTTTCCCCAGCAGAATCATCTCCAGGCCAGTGCAGGTGGGCTCCTCATACAGTGCTCACCCAAAGATTGAGTCACTTGGCAGTGTGGAGAGCATCCAGGCATTACAGGTTTTGGCAGTTGTCCTTTGTTTACAACCCCAGTAGATTTTGACGTGGCCATGCTTCCCTTACTTGGATCTAGACATTCTCTGATCTAGACATTGTCTTCAGAAACTCATCCTCTTGCTACCTCGTGGCTCCATCCTGTGTCACTCAGATCCCTGAGGATTCCACTTGTCCTCTTGGGCCTTCTCCACACATCTGCATCTTCTCCTTCCTCCAGTTCAGTCCTGATCCTTGATGTCTTCTTGTGTGTGTGTGTGTGTGTGTGTGTGTGTGTGTGTGTGTGTGTGTACACATGTCCACGTGAGTGAGTGCACATGGGTGTATGGGGGTGAGATCAACATCAGATGTCTTCCCTGCTTGCTGTCTGTCTTGTCTTTTGAGATAGGGTCTCTCACTGAACCTGGAGCTCATCAGTTCATCCAGATTGGCTGGGCAAAGAGCTCCAGAGAACACTTGTTTCTGCCCCCCACAGCTTTTATGTGGGTAAAGTGGATTTGAACTCTGGTTCTCATGCCTGTATTTCAGGTACTTTACCAGCTGAGCCATCTCTGCAGCTCCCAATATCTTTCCTGATCCTTTAGTTGACATCTCTCTCTATTCCTTTTCTAACTCATTGACTCATTCCCTATCTACATCACGTCCTGATGACTTACTAGGTCAGAATTATATGCTGATTTATATAGATGCATGTGTGCATATATAGACACATTTGTAAACTATGTTGCATGAAGGCAATACTGTTTTCTCCACTGAGGTTTTTATTGTGCAGACTCCAGTATAGCTGGAGAGGAGGCCTCTTGCCCAGGACCTCCTATTGCTGTGTGTCTTCCAATGAAGTAAGGAGCCTAAGATGCCCCGTGGATGCACCTCACCCTTCTTGGACCATGCTCTGGGTACCTAAGATCCCAAAGTCCTTGTTCAGGCAACCCTTACCCTGACTTACCTGGGCTTTGTGGGCTCTTTGCAGGCTTATTGTATTGCCTGGGTTATGTACCCCAGCACTGAGGAGTGAGCTGGGGTGCTACTACATGGGACAGTGGGTGGGGTGATTAGTACTTGGACATGCAGGTTGTTCTCCCCATACAAGTGACAGTGAACAGAGGCAATGTAGGAAAGCAAGCAGAGAAGGTATGGGCTGAGATGGGTCGGGGTAGGAGTCTAGGAGTCCTGTATTAGAACTTGTCTTTCGGAGTTATTGCGGTGGATGTTTGTCAAGGAAGGAAGACGACCCGGGCCATTTCATCTTCTCACTGTCACTTGCCACCTCCACGTGCTTAGGTACACACCTGTCCTAGATGCCACTAATGTGTGTGTGTGTGTGTGTGTGTGTATTTCGTCACAACTATAGTCTTTAAAGTCACACTCCAGGTAACCTAAAGGAGATGTTTGAGATACTTATAGAGCAAAGTTTGTCTCTGCCAGTGAATAGCTGTCATGTCCCAAGTATGGTGGAATAGAGGGGAGTAAGAATTCCTATATGTATTCAGTGACTATTGTGCATGTATTAATGGACTATGAAGCAATTCCCAAGTCATGGAAGATTATTCTTCTCAATGTTCAGTTCGCCTCAAAGATCAATATTTCCCATCTGAATTGAGTTCACCTTTGCCTGCATATACAAGCCCCACTTTCCCCAGAATCCTTTTCTGTTGTCAGCTACCCCAGTGCTGTGATTCAGTGTGATCAGAATGGACCTGGGCATGGGGCACAAATCAGATTGATTGAGGTATAATTCCCACCCAGTAGAATTATCATTATTTTTAATATATATTTAATATAAATATATTTTATTTAAGACAGGCTCCCGTATAACCCAGACTAGCCTCAAACTTGCTATGTAGCCACCCAGTAGTTATCATTATTTTTAATATATATTTAATATAAATATATTTTATTTAAGACAGGCTCCCGTATAACCCAGACTAGCCTCAAACTTGCTATGTAGCTGAGGATAACCTTGAACTTCTGATCCTCCTTTCACCTCCGGAGTGCTGGGATTACAGGTATGTGCCACCACACCCAGTTTATATTCAGTGCTAGGTCTTTGTACATGCAAGGCAAGTACTCTTCCTGAGCTACATCTCCAGTCCATTATTTAAGACAGGCTCCCGTATAACCCAGACTAGCCTCAAACTTGCTATGTAGCTGAGGATAACCTTGAACTTCTGATCCTCCTTTCACCTCCGGAGTGCTGGGATTACAGGTATGTGCCACCACACCCAGTTTATATTCAGTGCTAGGTCTTTGTACATGCAAGGCAAGTACTCTTCCTGAGCTACATCTCCAGTCCAAGAATTACCTTCTTGTAAGCTGCACGCTTACTATTTACTGCGTATGACAGATGTTGGTTCAGCTGGATAAACATCGCCACAGGTATAACGGGAACTTTTGTCTGCTTGTGTCATCTCTGTAGCTCCTTTGAAGTCAGCTCCATCCCTTCCCCTGGATCCTGGCAACTACCAGTCTGTCAGTGTAATTTGGGCTTTTCTAGAATTTCTTATGGATGGAATTATATGTTGCATAGTCTGTTGTGTCTAGGTTTTTCTCACTTCCTTGGGCTCACTTTTAGTCATATGACTTTTGTTCTTTTAGTCACATGAACTAGCCTGTACCCCATGGGGATCGGATGGTGGTGATTTCCTTCTGACACATAACTGATGGCAAAATTTATTCAAAGAACAGGGAACCTCAGCAAGCTGTGGTGTTGGTGCCACATCCTAGCATCCATGTGCTTTGAAGGCAGGCAGGGTTACAGTTTGAATTTTGTGCCTAAAGCACTTGGTAGCTTGTACTATGTCATAAGAAATGAATAAATATAAGAGTCCATTGGAGTTTCTTGACAAGGGCTTCCAAAAGAATCCTTCTATTGGGTTCTTACTCATTTTTCTTTTGTCTTCCAAGGCTGAACTAGTTGGCTGGGAAGAGTGGCTGGATACTCAGGTGGGGGTCCAGTGACCCTGCTTGGCACTCCCTTAATGAATGAGCACAACCATCAGCAAGCCCAATTGTGACTATGTTTAGCAGTCAGGTTCAGCTGAAGTCATGATGATGGTAGTTATTTCATGCAGAAGGGACTGCTGTATAGCATCATCTTATTAAAAGGACCTGGAATTTAAAAGGATTTGGTGCCAGGAGCCACATATGAGGGAGAACATATGTCGTTTGTTTTTCTGAGTCTGTGTTATTTCACTTAGTATAACCACTGGATCATGTGTTAGGCTCATGCTAACTTTTTTGAATGTTCTCCACACTGCTTTCCATAGTGGTTGCAAGAGTTTGCAATCCCACCAGGAGTGAATGAGTGTTCCTCTTGTATCTAATCCTTAAAAGGTTTTAGGGGTACCTCTTCAGAGGGGGGAATGTTGGAGGGGAGGGATTGAGCATGGATTTGATCAATACACCTTATATACATGTATGAAATTCTCAATAAAGTTTTTGTAAAAATTAAGAAAAAGAGAAATGAATAAATATAATGGTGACATAGGCATAGCCCTGCTCTCTGACTCATCCAGAGGACTGTGCTAGGCATTGAGGAGGCGAGTTTAAGAAATTACCCATTTATGGGATTCCTCAAGCAAACTAATTTGCAGATTTCTCCATAACAGACTTGGGTCTTATTTGGGGACACATAACAACTTGGGTAAGTACTTTTAAACACTAGCAAATATATGTATTTGAAGAGGCGTAGTTTGGGATCCATGAAACATACTGAGTTAAGACTTAATAAAAAGAAGTTCTGGGGAGAGATAGCAGCAGTTGGGGTGATTGCTGCTCCTGAAGAGGGCCCAGGTTTGGTTCCCAGTATCCACATAAGGCAGCTCACAATCACCTGTAACTCCAGCTCCAGAGAATCTAGTGCCCTCTTCTGGCCTCCATAGGCATTGCATTCATGAGTGCATGCACACACATAGGTAAAGATAATTTTTTAAAAGTTCACTAAATTGTAGACAAGGCTGGCCTTGAACTCACAGAGATCCACCTGTCTCTGCCTCCAAAGTGCTGGGATTAAAGGTGTGTACCACCACGCCTGGTCTATGTAGTGAGTTCCAGGACAGCTGGGGCTACAGGGAGACCCTGTCTCAAAAAGACCAAAAAGAAAAAAAAATTTTTTCACTGAATTGTTTCATTCACTTAAATTTTTCAACAGCCAATATTCTTCTTTTTGAAATATTTTCTTTGCATACAGAAGGCTCTGGGCTAAACTGGCTGTGAAAGGATCAATTTTCTTTCCTTAAAAAAAATTGTAAGGCTGAAAATGTCACATATTTCCTTCAAGTTTACTGATGCCTTTTGACAACTGGATTTCATTGTTCTACCTTACATCTGTAAGTCAAGCTCTGGCCTGCTGTGAATGGTAAATATTCACCAGGTGAGGCAGGTGCGCAAAGAGAAACTATAAGCTTATGCTTTTCATAAATATTACCCAAGGAGAGTCTTGAGTCAAATTTCCTCAAGGTATATATCTGTAATTGGCATTTTATTTTTCTCTTTATTTTAACTCATAGTATCATAGATCTCTTCATATTAAAACATTTCATTGTGTTTTAAAAAATTTCTCCATTGTGGGAGAAACTGTAATGTAAAAAATCTGGTCCCATGTTTGCATGCACCGTAGACGTAGACATTGTCATGTTTTCCTTTGCGGACAGAATCCGATCTCTTGTCAAAGTAGGATGTCCAGACTGATGGGCTATGATGCACATACCAAGCTTATGATTAAAGAAACCAATTAACCTTTGATGTGATCTTGACCTTCTTCAGCGCTTACAGATACTAATCCTTGATGCATCTTCCTCTGATAAATTTAGCACAAATCAATATTAGAAATAGTAACAATTTTTGAGGTATTGAAGTGGCAAACAGAAGAATAATTACCTTTCTATTTTCTGGGTTGTGGAATGTTCTAGGAACACAGAAAGGTGAAATCTGTACCATATTGTTGACCTTGGAGGCAAAGTCACCTCATGGCTTTGACTGTGGGCTCCCTATGGCCAGTGTACTCCTCAGTTCCCAGTATCCACACATAGTAGACACTCTAATAAATCAATGTTCATTCAGTAATCATAATTTGCTGATAAATGATTATATGAATAAATGAGATAATAGAATAATAAATTTGGGATACAGTAAAGAGAATTATCTAAGAGAATATTTGGTTTAGGTAAATCAAATTCATTTCTTTTGGGTAATAGAATAAATTATACAGAAATTAAGAAACAAACCCTTTCATTCTCAGATTATTTTCTGAAAGTCTTGTTTTTTGGATAATAATTATTGAAAATGACCTGCTTTTTTAAAGAGCTATTTTATTATTTTTATTTTATGTGTATGAGTGTATTGCCTGCACGTGTGTAAGTGAACCCATGTAATGCCTGCGGAGTCAGAAGGTGGTATCGGATTCCCCTGGAGCTGGAGTTATGGATGGTTGTTAGCTGCCATGTGGGTGCTGGGAACTAAACCTGGGTCCTCTGCAAGAGTAGCCAGTGCTCTTAACCACTGAACCATCTCTTCAGCCCCTGACATATGCTTTTAAAGGGGAAGCAAGAAATAAGACCAAGAAAACAGAAACAAATGAACAGCCATGGGTGCTTACAAACAACACTGACAGTCTTGGGGTCCTATGTGCTTTGATGAGTAGTATGGGGCATTGGGTTGGCCTTGCTCATGCTGGGTTGACTCTGCATAGTATTGATAGCTGGTCAGTGAGACCTGAGACCAAAGAGATGGAGATCCATAACCCTCCTTCTACCCAAACCTGACCTCGAGCCAGAGTTACACTTTCTGACAAAATTCAACCAAACCACTTACCACTTGCATTACTGATTTCCTAGTATACTTAGGATTTTTCACTGGTGTTAGGAATCACCCTTTGGGAAACACAGACTCACCCCTCTACACCTCCAAATCTGCCACCTTTGCTCAGAGTCTTTTATTCCCAGACAGTCACATCTGTGAGGTAGAACTCTGTGTGTGTGTATGTATGTATGCAATATGTATGTTTGTATACAATGTGTATGTTGTGTGTATATGTGTGTATGTGTCTCTATGTCTATATGTATGTGTTGTGTGTGTATGTTGTATATGTTGTGTGTAAATTGCCTGACAAAATTCCAATTCTTTTATTTAGGGACTTAAGCTAATTTTGCTTTTTATTTTATTTTATATTTTATTAATTTTTGGTCTTTTGGAAACAGGGTCTCCCTGTAGCCCCAGCTGGCCTAGAACTCACTATGTAGACTAGGCTGGCCTTGAACTCACAGAAATCCTCCTGCCTCTGTCTCCCAAGTGCTGGGACTACAGGCGTGCACCACCACTCCCAGCCCTTATTTTATTCTTTTGAAACAGAGTCTCCCTATAGTCCCAGGCTGCCCAGAACTCACTATGTAGACCAGGCTGGCCTTGAACTCACAGAGATCTGCCTTCCTCTGCCTCCCAAGTTCTGGGACTAAAGGCATGAGCCACCACACCTGGCTAGACTTAAGCTAATTGAACAAATACTTTTATTATTATCCTTTGAGAATTTCATGTATGTATACACTGTGTTTTCATCATTTCCACCCCTCCCCCACCAACTTTTCCCAGACTCCCACAGTAGCCTCTTCCTAATTTTTGTCTTCTTTTTTTATTTTTTTAAATTTTTTATTTTTTGGTTTTTTTTTTTGAGACAGGGTCTCCCTGTAGCCCCAGCTGTCCTGCAACTCACGATGTAGACCAGGCCAGCCTTGAACTCACAGAGATCCGCTTGCCTCTGCCTCCCAGTGCTGGGATTAAAGGCATGCGCTACCATGCTCGGCTGTTTTCTTTCTTTTAAAAAAATAATTCACTGAATTCAACTAGTGCTGCTTGTATATGCATGGCTGTGAGGCCACCCACTGGAGCATGGGAGGAAGACTCCCCCTCCCCCAGCAGCCATCAGCTTCCAATAGTTCCTCAGCTAGCAGTACAGGCTCATGAACCCCTCCTCCATCCACGCTGGGATTTTGACTGGCTTCATCTTGTGCGGGTCTTGTGCGGACAACCACAGCTGCTGATGTTTAGATACAGGAGGCTCCATGTTTTGCACAGCTCTGTAACTTCAGCCTTCACCTTTGGTAGAGCTTGTTATACCTTAATTTCCTTCAGTGGCAAAGAATTTTGGACTTAAATTTTATGACCTCAGTTTAAAGGAGAGATGCTTGGCAAATCTTATAAAGATCCAGAACGTGGTAAATATTCTTTCTACCAAAGAACCTGCTATGACCTTCCAGAGGAAAGTGGTCACAGAGCACTGTTGTTTTGTACCCTCCCTCACTGCTGATGGTGTTCCATTTTTACAGGACAGAAATCTCCTGTCCTACAAAACTCTAGTTCTGAGCTGGACTTATTTAGGATCACAGTGGGTGTTATTGATCTCAGTACCTGGGAGGTTCAGGAATCCCAAAGGGATCCCTTCTTTTCATGTATGCTCTTTAGATTCAAAAGACCTCCTGTATGTGCATTTATTTTTAAATGTTGTGGAGTCTGAATGACAAGTTATCAATATGCAGAAACCTTGGCAGTCTGCAAGGCCTTCTTCCCATCTATCACAGAGTCAAGCTTTCAATTCCTGTAAATGGGTAGCTTTTCCTCTTCTCTTAGGCTCATCTGCAGCTACCTCTCCTAACAACCAACAGAGGACTTTAGTCTTCTGGCTCATTTCACATCCACCATATTATTTCTCTCTCTCTCTCTCTCTCTCTCTCTCTCTCTCTCTCTCTCTCTCTCTCTCTCTCTCTCTCTCTCTCTCTCTCTCTCTTTCTTTCGGGTGAAGGTGTTCATGTGTATGTGGCTGCACTTGGGTGTTCGAGCACACATGTGCATGTCTGTCTGTATGTAGAGGTCAGAGGACATCAGATGTTGCCCCTCAGGCACTGCCCACCTTTGGTTTTTGAAGACCATGTCTCTCACTGGCCTGTGTCTTGCAAAGTTTCTAGCTATAGCTTACTTACATTCCCAAGATAATTTCAACATCCAAGCTAGCCGCCCCAGCTCCAGCCATCTACCATATGGGCACATCAGCTACCAACATGTGAAAGGGCAAAGAAATAAGGTAAAAACTGATGCCCACCCTTTGAGCACTGCCCTGCTTCCTTTCCCTGGCACACCTTGGACCTTGCTGTCCTTGAATGCAGTTTTCTGCTTCCAGGAGTAATTTTCTGTCATTTCTCTGCATACTTAGTGGAAACATGTTGTGCTCTTTAATTTTGGAAGACTATTAGCAACAAAATGGATCCATAAAAGAAAGAAGAAAAATGCAATAAAATACTACTGGTTTCTCCAAAGCCTTCTAATGCATCTTTAAATGTGAACTAACACAATTTAGGAAAGTAGCGATAAATGCTCTTTCTGTCACGTTAGAAAGTCTCTGAGTTTTTTGTCCATATTAAAGGAGTTGCTTAACAGCACCTGCTGGCCCAGGGTGCTTTCTTTTGTTAATGGGATATTTGACACTGGTGTCATGTCAAATGCTCTCTTGGCCACAGCATAAGTATAATATTGGTTTTAGCTTGACCAGGAAGCATCCCTACTCTGAGTGTCCTTGGCAACCCTTGGAATGCTTCTTTTGGGACTGATGGTGGCCTCAGTCTAGTCCTATTTGGGGCGGGGGGGTGAATGTATGTGTGCACACGTGTGGATGCATGTGCATATGGAAGCCAGAACTGAACTTGAGTATCTTCCCTTTTGTTGTCCACCTTGTTTTTTGAGATGGAGCGTCTCACTGAACCTGGAGGTCACTGACTGACTAGGCTGGTGACCAGTAGCCCCAGGATCCTCCTGTCTCTGCCTCCTAGCACTGGAATAAGTCCATGTTACCAGGCCCAGCTTTATGGTTATTGTTATTATTATTATTATTGTGTGTATCTGTATGATGTGTGGGGATGTGTGTATCTCAGTGCATCTGTCAGAGGACAACTTTCTGGGGTCACTTTTCTCCTTCCATCTTTATGTGGGTGCTAGGGATCAAACTCAGCTCTCCATGTCTGCATGGTAAGCACTCCACTCACTGAGCCATCTCCCAGCCTAGGTTTCACCATTTTTAAGTTTATTTATTTATTTATTTATTATTTATTATTTATTGTTTTTGTGTGTATGACGTTTGTGTGAGTACAGGCATGAGTGAGTATGTGTGGTATGTACATAGAGGTCAGAGAATAATTTTCGGGAGTCCTTCCACCATGGGTTTCAAGGATAAAGCCCAAGTCATCAGGCTTACATGGCAAGCATTTTTACCTACTGAACCATCTCGATGACCTGGTCTCACCATTTTAACGAACATTTTAGCGTATAACAAATTGAAGAGTTTTGTTCGAGCTGTTGTCTCGCACTTACCAAGATACACCAGAGGCACTTTTTAATTTTTTTACTCTTTACAACATTTATGACATTTATTTATTCAAACATTAAAAATATACAACTTGTTCCATGAGCCTTATGTATAGAGGTTCCACTATGGATATGTCATGTAGGGCTGGGCATCTCTCAGACATATATTCTCCACCACAGCACTTTGAAAGGCAGAGAAAATGTTTACAGGTGAGACTGGATCCCTTGGTCAGCTGGCTGCGGGCTCTTTTGCTCTACTTAACAGTATACAAGGGGACCTGTCCAGGTGTTGTCTCTGGAAGCTTTCCTTTTCTTCAGTGTTTGACAGCAGTGAGCTGTGGCAATAGGCAGGCAAAAACAGTTGCAAGTGTTGCCCTCTCATGTTACAGTCCTTGTATATAGACCTTGGGTACCAGGACCCTTAGCCCTACAAGTGTCAAGTGTTATAATCTGATGCAGATCCTGGGTATAGGGACGCTTAGCTTTCCACTTGGGACCTTCAAAACTTGGTCCTGGAGACTTGACAGGTCCCTGGAACTCTTCTGGTGACCAGAGCATTGGGTTCCCATCTCTAGCTTCTTTCTTGTTTCATCCATCTTCAACCTCAGCTCTCTGCCCTTTCTTGGCATCTTTTTCTTCCACCCTTCTTTCTGATTTTGAACCATTCAGTCACTGCTGCTGTAGCTGACAAGGAGCCGGATGTCTGGCTGCTTTTACAGCTTTGCTGCCCATCTGTCCAGCTGTCATCCCCACTTCCGTTCTGCTGCCTCTGCTGCCATTTCTTTCTGCCGCTTCTTTCTCCCTGTTACCAACTCAGCCTGCACCACTCAAAGTAGGCAAGAAAAGACTCCTCAGAGGAAGCCTTATTGTGCCTACAGCTGCAACACCAGGAGACGTAGTGCAGACTCACTGAGTGAGGCCAAGTAGCATTCTTACACAAGCTGAGAACACGTTTAGCCTAATTACAGCCATGTGTCTGGGCCAATCGTAGCATTTATTTTAGACCAATCACAGCTTTGCATCTTAGTTCTAAACATAGTCTTTGAGGCTTATGTTTTGGACCACTCACAGCCTTGCCTGTTAGCATCCATCACAGATACTAAGGCTTGTGTTTGTACCATTTCCACCAGTCCCTCTGCTAGGCAACCAGTGCAAGCACTCCTTCTCTGGCCTAGGTGGAAGTGGTTATAGGTCATCCAGAGTTCACCAAGGCTTGTGATAGCAAAATGTCTGCTTCAAACTGTTTCAAGCAGCCCTGGCTGGGGCTGTGTCTTAGGAGCTGGAGCAATCAGATGTGGTCTTTGAATAGTTGTCTTGGGGCATCTGTGGAGTATTACTGGATGTCTGTGTTGCCATGGGTGAGTCTGTCTGGCTGCTATACTGACAGTCCCTTTGCACAAGACAGCAAAGGAGAGTCCAACAGCTGCCTATTTCAAAGTCAAATTGCCCCATTCCCTGACGTCTTTGCTTATTTACAGGAAAATGAATATGAGACGGAGTGTATGCTGGTTTCACTTTCAACTTGGCACAGTCTAGAATCACCTGGAAGAGAATCTTAATTAGGAATTATCTAGATCAGGTTGGCCTGTGGCTATGTCTGTGGGGTTTGTCTTGGTTATTAACTGAAGTGGGAAGACCCACCTTGGTGTGGGTGGCACCGTCTCATGATCTGGAATGGAAACTGTTTAAGAGTATACTAAGCTCACTGAGTACTATGCAAGCAAAGATTCGTACAGTGATTCTCTCTCAGCTCTTGGCTTTGGGTGTGATGCTTTTAAGTTCCTCTCTTGACTTCCCCACAATAATGGACCGTAACCTGGAGTTGTAAGACAAATGAGCCCCTTTCTCCCCTAAGTTGCCATTTGTCAGGGTGTTTTCTCACAACAGCAGAAATGAAATCAAAACAAAGTGTTTACAACATAAACTTAAAGAACTCATCATTAACACTAAAAGTGATTTTAACAGATTTGAAGTGTTTCAGCAACATCTACCCAGGTGCCCCATTTGCCTCAGAGCATCTACTGCAGTATTGTTATCTCCCCACGTTCTCAAGGCATTCCCCAGTCAGCACTCTCAGGACATAGGAGAACCCACAGTGGGTGCCTGATGCAGACTATTGGGTCTTCTCGAAGGCGCCTGATCCATGTGAGAAGTGATGGTGTTCCAGAGATGCCGTAAGGTGGGCAGAGGGATCATCCACTGCATCTCAGGGTATGTGATAGTTTGAATGAGAATGCCTCCCATAGGCTCCAAGTATTTGGACATTTTTGTCCCCAGTTGGTGATGGTGTTTTGGAAGGTCTTAGAAGGTGTGGCTATGCTGGAGGAAGCACGTCTCTGGGGGTGGGATTAGAGAGTTCTTAAGGTTTGCCGGATCTTGAGTCCCTCTCTTGCCTGCTTGAAGATGTGAGAGCTTAGCTTCTGCTCCTCCTCCAGCCACCTCTGCCACCATGCCTCCCCATCGTGATGGACTCTTGTGCCTTGGAACCATAAGCTCAAATAAACTCTTCCTTCTGTAAGTTGCTTTGGTCAGTGTTTCTATCACAGCAACTGAAAAGTAATTAATACAGGGTAGAAAGACTCAGGCACTAAAAATAAGACAAAAACATGGAAGGAAATGTTCTGGCTCAGGATGTGGCATTGACACAGGGGCACCTGCTGGGCTGGCATGCCCCATCACCTCTTCTCACACCCAAAATATCTGGTAAATTGCACATGAATCTCTTGGCTTTTTTCAGGGTGGGTTTTCAGAAGGGCATTTTCTTCTGTCTGGGGCTGCTGGGCCTTGCGCTTGGTGGTGGTGTTTCCTGGTTCTCCAAGCCCTAGTGCACTTGGAACCCCCGCCTCCCACACACACGCAAACCCTTGCTCTCCCTCCCTCCTGCCGATCCCCAGCTCTCTCAGGCTCATTGCCATTTTCTTCATGAGGGGCAGAATGTGATCTTTCATACAGTCAGCTGGGGATACAAGTGACTCTTGTTAGAAAGAAAATGTCCTTGGAACAAAGCGTTTTTCCTCAGATAAAGCCCTTAGTCTTCCAGAGGAAATTAGAGAAAGAAACACGTTTGTGCCTATTGTGCCTCTGAGCAGTGCCCTTCCCTCACTTACCTCAGCGTCAAATGACATCCTCTGATTCAGCTACCACCATCCAGCCCCACCACTTTAATCTGCCTTGTGGGGAAAAGAGAATTATCGGGAGGCTTTGGGAAAAGAAGAGAGGGGAAAGGGAGTTTTGACTTCTTGGCCAAGGTTTTGGTTTCACTGGAGTCATCTGTGTTTGCAGATCACTGCTGCTGTTAGGAAAAATACCTCCTTTGGTTTCCTTTTTAAAGCATTCTGTTGTCAGCGGCAGCTCTTCTTGATTTCTACTTCCTGAGGAAGCCACTGGTGGCCATGACCCTACATCTGAGGAGGGGCTTGTTAGGGCTTGAGTAAAGAGCTCTAATGATGCCCCTTCTCAGTACCTTAATTTTGTGACCAATCTCAAAATACTGCCTTGATCTTTCCAGTTGATTTGCCTTAATGCAGGTAACAGTTACGTGATTGTGGTCCATCTGTCTCTCTTCTTGCCTATGCTTTGGACTGGCCCCTCCTGAGTTTCTTAACTATCGTTAATTTTAATTAGACTCTAGTAGTCCCTAGGAACAGAGTGTTGTGATTCATTAGTATCTTTTATTTAGTGTTTGTCAGTGGTAAGACTGGGTAAAATGGTAGAAAAATCGATTCTACTAATATCTCTTACGTTGTTTGATACACGAACATTAAGGATCAACGAAAAGAAATTAATGCATTATTTCGGATAGTTTTTCTTCTTTAAAGTGTTAATTAAAGACTCCATTGGGATTATTTAGTAAAATGATTTCCTTTAGAATTCACAAAAGGAGACAGACCCTCTAGGTGTCTAGACTGAGGGCCTTAGCTTTGGACAGGTAGACTTGTGAAGTTATTGAAGAGACAATATTCCAGGATGGTCTTAAACAATAAATAGTTTAACTCATGTATGCCATGGCTTATGTATGCTATGATGGGACTGGTGAATCCTCATGTCGGTTTATGACAAATAGAAATGCAGTTACAGGCATTTCTGAGCACATCATAACTTGCCCGCCCCCGTTTTGAGACAGATTCTCACTATGTAGCCCAGGCATGCCTCAAACTCATGGAGCTCCTCCTACCTCAGCCTCCTGAATGCTGTGATTACAAGTGTGCACTATTAGGCCCAGATTCTGCACAATAGTTTTCTATAATTATTTATTCTCTTCACAATCAAAAGATATTTTAAAAATACAGCTGTTGCCATAAAGGATGCACATGATATTTTAATCTTAAAAAAATAGTTCATGTGACTTGAAAGGCTCAGGAACCATTGTGAGCTGTCAGATATTGCTAGTCATAAGTAATAGTTACTGATATGCAGAATAAAAATATTTTTCCAAAAAGCAAATTGTTGACATTCGCCACGCATAGAAAAGGTGTCCCACGGCTACTGTTGCTTCTTTTAAATGTCAGAATGCCAGATAGCCATTTAACAGTGGTACCAAGCCTTACTGACCAAAGATGCTAGACTCTCCTTGGCTTCACTTTCAACCCCTTCCCTGCCAGCCTGGAAAATTATCTGACATGATAGGAGGACAGCAACTCTGTCTCTGTGCTGGTGGCTGGGAAGTTTGAGACCTTGTTGGAGGGGCAGTACGAGTTATACAGAGGATGATGTCTCCTGTTCCTTGACAACACAGTGTCTGTGCCTAGGTGGGACATCAGTTTCTTCAGTGGTGTAGCCCCTGCCAAGTTGTCCTGGTCCAGTAAATAACCTATCACCCATGCTCATGCTCAGTGGGTCTCACACACACAAAAGACTTGGAAGTGGGAGGTAAGCTTGTTGGTAAAAAGAAGGGTTTTAGCAGGTAGGGGAGGGGGGACGAGAGTGTAACTGAGGGGGTGAAAATGACTAAAATTTATTATACATATATATGAAACTGTTAGAGGCTAAAAATATAAATAATTTATTAAAGCCGCTCTGTATTATGGTGCCTCTTCCTGGGTCTCCTTCTCCAGAGAGTGCTGTTACCTCATAACAATGCTTGAATTCTATTAATAAGAGGTTTGAGGAAGCTTGCTGCCTGAAGAGTAAAGTAGTAAGCTCTCTGAGGGGGAAAGGAAGCATTTAGATCTCACCTAACCCAATTTCCCAGCCCAGGCAGCCCAGGCTTTTCTGTAGAAAAGCCCCCTAGAAGTCTGGAACGTGAATCCTTCTCATGAAACGTTCTGGTTCCTGATTGCGCCTTTGAGTTATATAGAGGCAGAAAACGAAGTGACAGGGGCTGGGGGTGTAGCTCAGTGGTTGAGTGGCAAAACAGCCTTGGTGCAAACATAATCTGTTTGCTCATGATGGATGATGTATTAGAAAAACAAACTAGGAAGGGGTTTCAAGGAGGACAGCAGTGCCCACCACAGCGTGGAGTGCTCCCTATCACATGTGCCACCAGCACGCCTTCTGGTCAGTTCATTCCTTCCTGTTAGGGCAGATCAGTAGCAGCAGGCGTCTCCTGAATTGTCCCCTTTTCACTTTGTTCTCCTTAGAGACAGAGATCAATGTATGTGTGGTTTAGAGAGTCCCTTTTCTGCCTGCTAATCATAGTGACTTGTTCAGCCGGAACCAATGTAGGATGGGACAAATGCACATGAGCCCGATGGAGACTCTGATGTCATCGCTGTGTGCTTTTGCTTTTCGAGTCTGAAATAACACAAACATTTCATGGGCCTGGGAAATTCCCAGGTGGCCTGGCCACAAACACTTTCTACTGTAATCATTAAGCTTGAGAGTCCAGCCCTCTAGCCAGGAGTGACGCAAGGTGTGATCCATTTGTGGGCAGTCTTGAATACATTTGATGTAAACTTCTGCATTGTATTGTGAATAATGATTGTTACTAAAAACAGCTTTAAAGGAGACATCAGGATATTGCTGTAACAAGACAGAGGATCAGGGCAGATGCTATGGGCTTTGGAACTTTGCTTTCCTTAATGCATAGTATGTGCACAGTTTATTACCAGCCTAGCCTATTGCTCAGACAGTTTCCAAGGCATTTTGATTAGTTAAAAAAGATATATGGACTGGAGAGATGGTTCAGTAGTTAAGAGTATTGGCTTTTCTTGCAGAGGACCTGGGTTCGATTCCCAGCGCCCACATGGTGGCAAACAGCTGTCTGTAACTCCAGATCCAGGGGATCTTTCTCTTCTGACTTCCGCAGGCATTGTGTGACAAGGGTGCACTTACATGCATGTAGGCAATACACACATACACTTAAAATAAAAATAATAAATAAAATATTTTTAAAAGATATATGTTCCCAAGGGCTGGGGAGATGGCTCAGTCCTTCAAGTGCTTACTGTGTAAGTATGAGGTCCTGAGTTCAGTCCCCAGAACCCTAGAGCATTTAAAAAAAAAAAAAAAAAAAAAAAAAGCCAGGCACAGCAGGGTGCCCCTGCAATCTCAGTGCTGGGGAAACAGAGACAGGAAGACCCCTGGGGCTTGCCAGTCAACCAGCTTAGATGAATTGGTGAGCTCCAGGGGTAAGTGAGAGACTCAAAAATTAAGGTGGGGAGCAGCTGAGAAAGAAAGCTGACGACCTCTGGCCTCCACACACGTTTACACACACACACACACACACACACACACACACGCACTCTTGTGTGTTCCTTGTCCCACTCCCCAGCTCCTCATTACTTCTCACAGAAGCTACATTTTGGGTTAACGTTTCAATTAGAAGTCTCCACCTCTACCTTTGTGGAAACATTCTCTTTCTCCTAGGAAAGAATGCTAGGAGAATACCCATTGTCGTTTGGGAATGTGTTTGTGGCAGAGGTGGAGAACAGAGAGTGCCAGTGGTGGGCAGATGTGCTGGTGAGCAATCACTGAGTAGCACTCAGCTCTGACCTGAAGGTGTTCCTTTCTGCTAGTGCAGAGTGCACTGCCATGGGCTGAGCCTCCAGAGTTAGAAACTTGTCACTTGCAGAAGCCACCCTTGGGGCTGGAGATGTCTGCCATGAATGTGAATCCAGGATCATTCATGCTCTAGAATAACAGAAGTCCTGCTGGGTCAGGTCTGGCCCACCATGTGACAGTGGTACCCAGTGGGGCCTTGTGGGGCCATAGACAGTTTCATCTCTCTTGACACAACTGATCACTGATCCCTGTCTTTAAATCATCTTGGAGCTTATTTATGGTTCCAGCCTCTTCAGTGCCCTCTGTGATGAGTATCAGGAATTTTCCACTGTTACATGCAGTCAGCTCTTCCTCCAATGTCCTGAATCTGCCTCCATCAGAGTTCTGAGGGGTCTCCCTGGCTTGAGGCTTTCAGAGTTGGTGGCTATGCTGAGTCGCTTTGTGTTCTGTCCTGGACGTGTTTTGAGTGGATTCACTGGAGGTTCCACAAGGTGCTCACTTGTGCTCTATTCTGTGGAGGATCCTGTGAGAATTTCAGCAGCTAAATTACCTTCAAGATGTAAGCCTGTGTGATGTTCTCCCTAATAATAGGAAAACCTGCTTATCTGTCTCTCTGATTTGTTTCTGATTACATCAGGGAGAAAAGACAGCAAGTCCCTGGATTTTCAGGGATGTTACTCACAAGGTGCAGATTTCCAGAACTTTTGGAATGGGGAAGAAGACTTCATATTCTCTGGGCCCTGAGGAGTTCTCCTCTGGAGGACTAGGCTTATCCTTGCTGGATTTTTTTTGTTTGTTTTCCTTCTGGGAAACAAAAAATTGTCTATAACCCTTAGTCTAGATGTTTGTGCTCTAAATTTACTGTTCACATAGAAGGAAAGAAAATGAGAGGCTGAGTTTGAGGTGCCTAGCCAGGGGCTCCAGCCCTTCAGGACCCATCGTTACCACCTATGCACCCATTATAAGGTGATAGCGGCTGAACCGCCAGGATGGATTTGGATGACGCTGTTTCAGTTGTTTAACTCTGACCCTCAAAATGGTTAGTAACAAGAAAACGGTCCCATTTGACTCTTACGGAAATGTCCTAAAAAGCTCTTAAAGATAATTGCTACTGGGTAGCAGGTTCACAGTGAATCCATGTCAACTGAGTTCAAGTGAGTAGGTGCATATTTTTGTTGAATTTGTTAGTTGTTAGATATACAGGTATGTATAAGAATTGGTGGGGTCACTGGAAACTGGATCTTTCCATGGGAGGTGCTTAGCATGGAAAGTAAAGGCCTGGACATATATTGAAAATAGGAAATACTGTGTGCAGTCTGCTGCTTGCACTGTCCCCTCAGCCCCTGGGGTAAGGCATGGGCATTAATGCTGGAACTGATGGTCTCTGGAGCGGTACACATTTGTATATTGATGGCAGTGCTTGCTTAGCGTCCCTGCCATGGCGTCACCACAGGGGCTGACAGTGAGCCTCCAGGAGAGAGAGTGGAGAAAAGCAAGAGTACAGTGGTTTCAGCTAATTCCCATTGAAGCAGGGCCTTCTGGGTCCAGGTGGTTGTTTTGAATCACACCAGGGAGATGCTACTTGTACTTTCTCCCACTCTATCCTTTGGACCCGCCTCATACTTCCTATTGGCCAGATCTAAAAAAAAAAAAAGTAACACTGACAATAAGACTTTAAAATATTATAGTAAGGTGGAACTAGAGAGATGGTTCAGTGGTTAAGGGCACTGGCTGCTCTTGTAGAGGACCCAGGTTCGATTCCCAGCACCCATATTGTGGCTAACAAACATCTGTAACTTCAGTTCCAGGGGAATCCAGTGCCCTCTTCTGACCTCCACAGGCATTGCATGACATGGGTACACTTACATACATGCAGAAAATACACTCATATGCATAAACTAAAAATAATAAACACAGTTAAAGAATTATAGTAAGGAAAGATGAACAACTAGGGTATAATAAATACTCAGTCTACACTTCATCATTACAGCCACAAGTATAATACATGCTGCAAATCCTCTGACCCTAGGGTTCTAATGTTTCCGGAGATTAACTGGAATCATTTCCTGTTCTTGAGAAGAAATACTGGGCTACTGTATTTGTGTATGTACTCTAGCACATGGCATGTTGGTTATTTTTTTTACCATTTCTGTGGCAAAATACCTATGAAATTAACTGATGAAGGGTTTATTTTGATCTACAGTTCAAGATACCGTCCATCATGGTGAGCAAGTCATAGGAAACAGAACAATGAATGCTGGTTGAAAATAGTCATAGCTAATAGTGCCAGACCAATAATCATTAAATTGTTTTGATTATGTATTCCGTTTCTTAGCCTTGTGCATAGTAGTACAAAGTACTTTAGGAGCTTTGTTCAGAAAATACTATTGACTTATTTAATGATTACAGCTACCCTACAATGTATACTTGGAACTTAGGAAGTAGATTTTAGTAGACTGCAAGTGAAACTATCATTTGTCCAAAATGTCTGTTTTTTCCTTTCACTGTAATGAAGATTTCTAATAAATGATCATATCTCTTTTCCTACCTATTTAAAATAACATTTCATTGATTAATGAACCATCCTAAAGCTCAGTGGCTGTCATCAGTGTTTAAACCAATTATCTATTATTGTTATAAAACCATCCCAATGACCCTAGCTTTTGCTCTGCTGTCTCCTGAGTGCTTTGGTCCACTCAGGTCAGTCCAGCCATTTTTGAGGTTATTCCGTGTGATTTCTGTTTGATGCTGGCACTACGGGACTCTTCCAGCCCATAGCTTCCTCACTTACAAGTCCCACATCCTCAGTTGATGTGACTGGAGCAGCTGGAGGCTGGTCCTGCAACTCTCGTGCCCTATGCACCTTTCCAGAGCCAGCATGGACTTCCTTCCAGCCTCCAGAGCTGGCAGCCCAGGAAACCTAGGCTGAAGCTGTGACCTTTTCATGAGCCAGCTTTGAAGGTGGCAGAACTGCTTTTGCCACATTCCCCTGATTGTGCAAGTCATCAAGGCCAGCCTTGAGTCCAGGGGAGAGTAATTAGATTTTATCTCACAATGGCAGGAACAATAAAGAATTTGCAGCCATTGAATCTACCATTCAACATACTGACAAATAGCCTTCCTTCTTCCCTCCCTCCCTCATCCCCTTTCTTTCTTGACATTTTATTTTTCAAAAATTTTTAAATTTTCATTTCACATTTATGAATGTATTACCTGCATGTATGTAAATGCACCCGTTTCATGCGATGCCCTCGGAGGTCAGAAGAGAGTGTTGGATTCCCCTGAACTGGAGTTAGGATGGTTGTTAGCCACTATGTGGGTGCTGGGAATCAAACCTGGGTTCTCTGCAAGAGCAGCCAGTGCTCTTAACCTCTAAGCCATCTCTCCAGTCCTCTTTCTTGACATTTTAATGATTGTTTACTGGGTTGGACCAAAGCACAAGCGTGTTCAGTTCTCCCACTGTGTCACGACGTTTCAGACTAGGTTAGCTCCAGATTATACCTGCTTCAGCTTAAACCTGAAAATGCCCCTTCCCTTGGGCTGGGAAGAGCAGTTGTTGCTCTTGCAGAAGATCCAAGTTAGGTTCCTAGCACCTATATGGAAGCTAACAACCATCTGTGACTCTAGTTCCAAGGGATCCAATGATCTCTGTGGGCATTTGCACACATGTGGTGCACATGCGTAACATGCAGGCTGTGGTGATTTGAATGAGAATGTTTTCCATGGGCTACAAGTGTTTGGACATTTTGTCCCCAGGAGGTGCCACTGTTTTGGGAGGCTTTAGGAGATGTGGCCATGCTGGAGGAGGATGTCACTGAGGGCAGGCTTTGAGAGTTCTCAAGTCTTGCCACATTTCCAGTCGCTCTCTGCTTCCTGTGCCTGCTGGAAGATATGATTGTTCAACTTTCTACTTTGCCACTATGCCTTCCCTGCCATTATGGACTCTAACCCCCGGATTCATAAGTGCAAATAAACTCTTCCTCTTGTCATGGTATCTTATCACAGCTACAGAAAAGTGACTAATATATAGGCAAAACACTCATACACAGAAAATGAAAATAAATAAATATTTAAAAAATCAGAATGTCTCTCAAAGGCTCATGTGTTAAAGGTTTGGTCCCTAGCCCATGAGGCTTTGGATAGGTGATTAAATCATAAGGGCTCTAATTTCATTGATGGTCCCCTCATTGATGAATTCATAAATCATAGGAGGCGAGGTCTAGTTTGAGGAAGGAGGTCACTGGGAAGTGTAACTTTAAGGGTATGTCTTGGTTTCCTGGCCTCTGTGAGGTGAGCAGCTTTGCGTTCTGCCTTGATGTTCTGTTTCACCGCCCAGGAACAACAGAACCAAATTAACACAGAACAAAACCTCTGAAATGGTGAGCCAAAATAGATCTTTCCTTCTTAATTATTTTTTTCCTCAGTTGTTTTGTTAAGTATATAATGCCTACTCAACTATAAAGTAGACTCAGGTACCAACTTTAAAACTGGCAGCATATCAGCTTTGAGGTCCTGACTATGTTTTTCATGGGAACCTTTCTGGGAATCATCTCCCAGAACAAAACCTGGGGACAGAAAGTCACAGTGAATGCAAGAAAAGTTCCCAAGCTCATATAAACAAGAACCTCCCCCATAGCAAGCCAGCAAGCCATTTTCTCCAAAAACCATTGAAATAATGAAACAGATTCCTTACAGCCTGTCTCTCCCAGAGGAACTAGTAAGAACCATGTCTGGATGGCTAATGCTATTCTGCTTAGCAAGGGAGGGCAAGAAACAAATCCCCCAAGCACAGTCTTCTGTGAGCTTCCATGAGCCGCTTATTAGGATGGAATGCACAAAGATATTCTATCCCTGTGGGCACGTTGGCCTCTGGGTCTCCATCTCTCTCTAGAGACCTAACTTGGGCATGTTGAGAGAGGTGAAAAGAGAAGTTTCCAGTGGCTTGGCAGGAAGCCCGCGAATTTGTTCAGTCCTGGCCTGATCCTCAGCCACCTCTCTGAGTACATTCACATCTACCTGTGTGGATGCAGGTGTGAGCAAAGCTGGTCCCCATGGCGACTCAGGACTTCAAGTGTCATGCTCTTGGGACAGCTTGTTGTATACTGTATCATACCATCTGCTCCTTAAGGGCACCATCCCATTGAAAGAATGTGAGCCCTTTCCTTGAGGTCAGTTGCTGCTGCATTCCAGGGCTTAGGACGGTGTCTGGCACATGGTAGGCATTCAGTGAATATTTGTTGACTGAGCAGCAAAAGCAGGAGTCACATGTGTTACTGAGAAGAGAATATTAAGTTGCAAAAGCCAAAATAGGAAAATTTCAAATAAAACTCAAGCAAATGAGGGCATGCAGTGGCTGCCTCCCTCTGGACTACTACCCTTGTCTAAGGGTGTATACCCAGCTTCTGTTTGACTATATGTGAACTGGAGAAGGTATGGTCCTACCCTTGCTTTGGAAACAGTGTGTCTTCATTCATTATGAGGGGGTCACAAAATTCTCACACTGCAAGATTGTTATTTTTAAATTTTTATTTTACATACATAAGTGTATTGCTTGCATGTGTATAAGTGTATCTGTGTTATGCAATGCCTGAGGAGGACAGAAGAGGGCATCAGATCCCCTGGAACTAGAGTTATGGATGGTTGTTAGCTGCCATGTGGGTGCTGGGATTTGAACCCAGGTCCTCTGCAAGAACAGCCAGTGCTCCTAACCACTGAGCCATCTCTCCACTACAAGATTATTTTTTTAATTAAAATTTAAAAATTTTTTAAATTATTTAATAACCACATAATTAGAAGAAGCATTTCATTACAACAGCATTGACATATTCAATAACAATTTCCAGAGCTAAGATGC
>NW_008329624.1:2579613-2580926 GCF_000622305.1 Nannospalax galili
ACATGATTAGAAGAAGCATGTCACTAGAGCTTTAACATATTCAGTAACACACTCCAGAGCAAGAGTACATCTCTTTCACAAGTGGGTACAAGTTTCTAGGTTCACAGTTGAGTTAATAGTTATACAGTATTGAACTCAGTATAAGCCATTTAAGACATAAAATTGAATGAGTTTTTTAACCTTTAAAAAAGATCTCCATTTCATTTTAGAATATATTGTTCCTTGCAGAAAGACTCATTGTTTTTGCTACTGACACTGAGATGTTGGCACATGCATTTCTAATCTGTGTGTATCTGATTATTACTAGTCATAATTGGTTGCACTCAGATCCTTGGCGCCTGTGTATGTCTATAAAGTCATCAGGTAGATTTCAATGGTAATTGTGCTGGATAGTTTTAGTGTCAACTTGACACACCTGGGTTGAGGGAGCCTCAATGGGGGAATTGACTCCATTGGACTGGACTGTAGCCATGTCTGTGGGGTATTTTCTTGATTGTTGAGTGATATGGGAGGGCCTAGCCCACTATGGGTAGTGCCACCCCTGGGCAGGTGGGGCTGTGTTGGATAAGACAGCAAGCTGAGCAGGGGCCAGGGGAGCAAGCCAGTAAGTAGCATTCCTCCATGGCCTGTGCTCCAGCTCCTGCTTCCGGGTTCCTGCCTTGAGTTCCTACCTTGGGCTCCCTGATGAACTGCGACCTGGGAGATGTAAGCTGAATAAACCCTTTGCTCCCCAAGTTGGTATTGGTCGGAGTATTTTGTCACAGCAATGAAGAAACAAACTAGGACAGTAATGTTTATCACCTCTAATAATTAACATGACATAAATTTTTATGCTTCCTCCTCAAATATAATACATTTTTTTTTAGTTTGTTGATTTTTTTTTTTGTGTGTGTGTGTGTGTATCACACAGAACATCCTAAACCATTTTATTCAACTATACACCCACTTCCCAGATGGCACCCTCCCATAGCCTCCCTCCCCCCCCACTAGAGCCCTTATACTGGGTTATCCCTGCTACTTCCGCTGTGTTGTCAGCACCTCTAGCCGTTCCCCACTACTTGTCCATCTGGTGAATCTAGTCATTCTATCTAGAGGTCTTTGTTTTAGGAAGGTCAGCTGTTACTCATCTAGCAGTAATCAGTTTTCAATATTCCTTTAGATAAGATTGGGGTCTGCTGTTCATTTTTCCTTGTTCTATGCTGGGTTACTATCTGGGAGTCCCTTTGGCCACTCTGGCCAACAAGTCAAAAGGTGTCACCTGTCTAGCATTGTTGCTTGTTATGTAGCCTTTAGCTATGCATATGGACTCTTAA
>NW_008329624.1:2581534-2658788 GCF_000622305.1 Nannospalax galili
TTAGTATGTATAATTTGTCAGTAGGTTGCTGGACTAATATGGTTCCCTCTGGTTTTTAAAACTAGCTAGGCCTTATTTATCTCTTGCATTGTCTAACCCCTCCTCATGGTTTCCCCAATTAATGTGCCCCCATTTCCCCCCTTTCTCCCTTAATAATAATTTTTAATGGTAGCCTTAGCATTGGATATCATCCACATACTAATGATTCACATGATTAAGTTCCACAACCCAGATACTTTTCAAGGATCACCCATGGTAGGGCCACATCTCAGTACTTTCTTCCTTTTAATAGCTGAACAGTATTCTGTTCTGTGGATTTGCTGTATTATATTCATCTGTTTATCAGCCAGAAGATAATCTGGTTTGTTTCCATTGTTTGTGTTACTATGAACTCCTGGAAGACTTTTAATTTTACTAAATAACTATATGCCCTATAGCCCTTCAGGGATAAAAGAAGAAAATGTGTCAACAGAAAAACAAGGACAGGTTTTCGACAAAATGGTTGGGAAAATCACAGCTGCTAGAAGGAATCTAGTGACCTCTGAGTTACAGAAATTGAAGAACAGCACAGAAAAAAGAATCTTGGAGAAATGGGGAGGGGAGCAGTCTCTTTGAGGTGGTTCATCTAGTCAATCCCAGTGATTGCTCACATGCACCTGACCGTGGACAGTGAGGTGGCAGGGTTGACAGCAGCTCTGCATAGTCTCAGAAGACTGTTTGTTGCCGAACTTTGAATCTCTCTGGCTAAATGGAAAGATGTGTCAACAGCATAGTAGCACAATTGCTGCTTTCATCAGCCAGCTCTCAGGAGTAGCCCTGCTGAAGATAGAGAGCTGTCCTGCCTGCCCAAGTAGAAAGACGCTGCTTCCCAAGGGTTGTGAGCCACAAGGCATTATGTGGCCTCTGCACTAACAGCTATGTGTTAGTGAGGCTCTGTCCTTGCTTCTGTGGTCCCTCAGGGCAAAGCAGGTTCTCGGAATTATGCTCTAATTTAAAAAGAGGCAGAGAAAAGGGACTGGCTTTCATTATAGGTCATAGACTAATGCTGATTTTCCTTGTTTTTATTTTATGTGTATGACTGTTATGCCTGCATGTATGTATGTGCACCCGTGTCATACAGTGCCTGCAGAGGACAGAAGAGGGCGTCATTTCCCTTGGAACTTGAGTTATGGACCGTTGTTAGCCACCATGTGGGTGCTGGGATTGGAACCCAGGTCTTCTGCAAGAACAACCAGTGCTCTTAACCACTGAGCCATCTCTCCAACACTGATTTTCCTTTGTTGTTGTTTTTGTGATGATGAGCTTAGAAGGGTGCCTGGCCAACAGAAGGCCACAAATGGCCAAAATGCAAAGAATAAGAGTCAGCAGAGTGTAGGTCCTTGGGCAGGACTCCTATATTGAGGTCCACCCACCCAGGGCTCTGGGACCATTGCGGAACAGAGGATGGAAAGATTGTAAGAGCCAGGGAGGAGGTGCATGACCATACAGAAATAGTCCTACAGGCGCCTGGGACCCTTCTCATGCAAACCTACTGCAGTGGTGTCAGCATGCACAAGACCCATGCAAACTTAGGAAGACAAAAACCCAGCACAGAACTGTGGAAATGAACAACAATCCCCAGCCATGGTCGAATTATTGGCAGCTGAGTACTGCTGGGTGAGGAAGAGCCGGTTCTCTTGAAGGGAGAGACTCTTAGATAGGCTGACTAAACCCTGGTGGACGAACTTCCACTGAGGGACATCTCGGGACACTAACTTTACATAATAGGCCTTAGAACAAAGGACAGAATGCATGAACTCCAGTGGGGGATGGCTGTGGGAGGGTGCCAAAGGGGAAGGGGGTCTAAAGATGATTTTACATATGAAATACACAAAAATTCAATTAAAAATTTATAAAAAAGGAGGTACTTGCCTGAAATGCTAAGTACATGTTTTTGAGGGCCTACCGAGTACCAAGGTGATTCTTAATCGTTCAAGCACCCTAGTATTCTATAAAGTTCATATTTTTATTCCCATTTTATGGGTGAGAAATTTGAGGCTCAGCTATGGCAGAGGATCAAGGCCATTCCAGGATGACCGGCAGAGCCTACATCTGAGCCATGATGAAGGCTTTCAAACCCAGACTCCTGAGGCTGTCTTTCAGGAGGTGGTGTTCCTGGTAGAGAAGAGGTCTCAGTGTGAATGACTGAGCCACATCTTCCTGGAACAAGGTTGCTGCTACGTTGGCTACTTTTCTCATTGTTATGAGAAAATACCTAAAGAAAGAAGAATTTATTTTGGCTCAATGTTTGAAGCCCGTCATGGTGGGGAACCCACAGCTGCTTGAGGCAGCTGGTGGCACTGAGTTTGCTACAGGAAACAGAGAGAGATGAATGCTGGTGCTGAGCTTAGTTTCTTCTTTTTTATTTAGTCCAGGAGCTCGGCCCATGAAATGGTGCCACCCACATTTGGGATGGGTCTTCCCAACTCAGTTAAAATCAATCTAGGAACTGTCTCACAGACATGGCCAGAGGCTTGTCTCCTAAGTGATTCTAGATCCTGTCAAGTTGACAATATTAACCATTATAGTGGCCAGAGGCAAAATTGTTGGGTTAGTAAAAATGGTTGCTGTGTCTAACTGTAGTGATGTCTTGCTTGTGTAGGAAGCAGTTGCCTGTACACTCATTGATGTCCACTCAGAGCTACATGGGACTTGTCCTCTCTGGCAAACACTCAGGAGTCCTAAGATGGTCCTCATTCTGTCCCCAAACATACCCCATGGTACTGCCCTCCCTTCTAAGGATCTGGTGAGCCTCTGTCTGTAAAGTATGGCTGGCTGGGTTGTCACCTTCCAGAGACCTTCGCTCAATGAAGTCCTTCCCCAAAGAAATTGTAGACAGAGTTTGGGGGCAGCTGTGCTCTAGGTACCCTTCAAATCACCTTATGAAGGAAACTAGTCAAGTGTAGGGGAAGCTTAACAGTTATTTTTGGAACTCAAATGCTTAACAATTTAGGCAACAGAAGAGTTCTTGTACACATCTCCAGTCTTGGCGGATTATCTGGTGTGGTGCCCTGCAGGCCTGTATTCCAATTCCAGGCTGATGGAGCAACAGTCACCTCCAACGTGTGTGGTCACTGGGGCAGAGGGAGAGAGTGCTGGTGGATCTTGCACCCATGGTTAAATGCTTTTACCTGGAGGTGACTGCCTCACAGCTCAGGAGTCAGAACGGGCCTTGTGACTCGGCTCAGCTACAGGGTCTAGAAGCATAGTTGACTGGGTGCCTGGAAGTAGGGCACAGCTGGAAATACTTGGCAAATAGCTCTAATGTGTACCACAGGCGTCTTGAAGTGTCCCTCCCTCCTTTCCCTTACTTCTGCTCTTTATCTTACTGTGAATAACCATACAGTTGCCTCACTCACTAACTGCATCTGTGGGCATGCTATCTTTACAAAATGGAAGCTGATTCATTCTCTCTCTCTCTCTCTCTCTCTCTCTCTCTCTCTCTCTCTCTCAGAATTTTGCTTTGCAACTCAGGCTGGCTTCAAACTTGCAATCCTCCTGCCTCCACATTCCAAGTATAGGATTATAGGTGTGTGCCACCATGCCCAGCACTTACCTTGTATAGTACATAAAGTATTACATAAATACCTAAAGTATTACATAAAGCTGGTGTCTGAGTATGGGAGGTGCTGTCTTCTGAAAAGTTATGGTTCTTCAGCAGCCAGAAACATGCCCAACATGCCACCCTTTTCTCAGTTCTCTTATTTCTAGACCAACCAGTGTCTGGAACTCTATTCTAATGGCATGAATGTTAAAATATTACATTTGGCTGAGCATGGTGGTGCATGCCTTTAATTGCAGCACTTGGGAGGCAGAGGCAGGCAGATCTCTGTGAGTTTTAGGCCAACTGGGGCTACAGGGAGACCCTGTCTCAAAAAATTTTTATTACATTTGAAAAACTAGGAGGAGCCCAAATGAAGTGTCTTACCAGGGTCAGTAAGATGTCTCAGTGAGTAAAGACTCTTATCACTAAGACCGAGAACCTGAGTTCAGTCCCTGGAATCCATGGTGGAAGGAGAGAACGGATTCCTGAAAGTTGTCCTCGACCTCTACATGGTCTCTGTGGCACGCACAAAATAAATGAATGCAAACAAAAATTTTAAAATGTTAACAGTAAGAGAATGATTAGTTTATGACACATTGACTTCATAAAATATGATCTAGCCATATAAATGATAAGGAAAAATTATGAAAGGTAAAATACTCATGATGGCATATTGGTTGGAAAAGTGCTATAAAGTTATTGATACATGTTGATTACAAGTGAAAAAGGCTGGAAATACATGTGCAAAAAATGATGGTCGTGTTAAAGTTACAGGATCATAAATGTTCTGCAGTGTTCTTTCTCTAGTTTTTAATACTATTAGGTTGCAAATGCAATTTTGCCTTAATTTCTCATGGCCTGTGGTCTTATATATAGGCCTGGTGAGGTTCAGTGAAGGAGGCTCCATCTGTGCAACTATGGGGAAGCCATCATCCATGCTGGGTGGTTGCTTTGAGATCACCCACACTGCTGTAGGCAGCTTTCACCCATGCTCTGTAAGTAAGCCCAATAAACTTATCAGTTCTCTGGGGTGAGTCTTGGTAGAATCACACTTTGGTTTGCTGTTGCAATCTTAGGTTGAGGGGATAGATGTTTATGTCTCCCAGAGGAAGGAATTCTCTAAACAAGGGACCAGTTCTGCCACTGCCCTGCTTACTCTACCACCAGGGGACGGGTCTCCTAGCAGAAGGCTTGGTGTGGCCCATCTCCCCTTCCAGATGTGTAGCAGCCCCAGCAGGCCCCCATGGAACCCTCCGTTACTCCACAGTGTGCCTGCTGGACCCAGATCTAGGGTGGAACTTTGTGTCCTAGGCTTGGGGCCTTGGCAACAACTGGCCTTCAAGAGAGCGATGCCATGGGGCTTCGACAGGCCCTTCATGCAGTGACAGGTGTTTGTTCCATGAATGAAGAGGTCTCCATGACCAAGTGCTCGGATTCCTGTTTTGACTTGTGACTATCCTGCCTGACTTAGCAAGTAAGGGGGGAGGTGTGGTGCAGAGGCTGGCTTCCGGGCATAGGTCGAGAAAACGCAATCCCGGGGCACTGCTGTTAAGGATGAACCTACGCTTACTGTGTGATTCTCTTTTTTAAAATCAATGTAGAGGTGATTTTTCTCCTTTTACCGCTCCTGCCCCTTGGCTGGGAACTGTAAAATTTATTTACATTTGAGAAGCTGTAACGCTGGCTTTTACCTCTAGGATCTTTGTCAGTTGTTTATGTTGCTGGAACAATAATTATAAGGAAGGCTTTTCCTGCCTTTTCAAAATATAGTTGGAGTTTTATTATTTTGTTGTATGAACAACGTTAACTTTCTTTTGACATATGCAAAAGAATGAACAATTTCCTGTTGTGTATTGGTGCTGTGTTTTCCTTTCTCGTAGATTAATTAAATGCCCTTTTCTGTTCTAATATATCTGTCCATTTGAGTCAATTGGTCTTTATTGCAGAGCTACTAGGTAATTAAAATGGTTTGACATGTCCTGATTAATAATAATAAGGTCTTAATTTAGGAGCATGTCGCTGGAGAACTTGGCATTAAACATGGGCTCAGGAATTTATAGCACATTTATTCTTCAGTAACCTCTATGCAGAATAATCATAATAAGAAAGATTGGACAATTATAGTCATTTACTATGCATTATTTGATAACGTATATGTAAGCTGTAGCCCACAGGAGTCAAATGAACATTGATCAGTCTACCATGTAACCTGAAAACTAGAATTTTGCCAACAGCCCATCCTTCTGCCATTACAATCTCACACTTAGACTCTTGACCTTATTCCAGAATTAACCACCACAATGCTAGTTTATAGTTATGATCTTTTAAAAGTTTTCTTTTAAAAATATTTTTATTTTTATTTATATGTATGTGTGTATGTCTATGTATGTGTATGGGTGTGTGCGTATGCATGTGGGTGCCCATGTATGCCAGAAGAGGACATCAGATCCCCTGGAGCTCAAGTTACAGGGGTTGTGAGCTGCCTGATGTGGGTGCTGGGAACCAAAGACTGGTCCTCTGCAAAAGCAGCAATGCTCTTAACCACCAAGTCCTCTCTCCAGTCCCCTATAGTCGCGTGTTTTAAAGGAGAGAATTGTGGACTCAGATTAAGACTTCTTTCATATTGCATTCTCTTTTCTTCTAGTCATTTTGCCCAGAATAGCTTTGTGTGGAATGGACACTTCATGCTTTGACTGCATTGGTGTTTGCTCCTCTGGTCCACCCACACAAGGGTCAATGAATGATGCCTTCACCTGGAGGGCTCCATGAAGGAAACCATTGTATCAGGCAGATGTCTGCATTGCTTAAATGCTGCTGTTACTAACTCTCCAACTACTAGATGTTGGGAAGTTTGTCCTTTCACCTCTAATACTTAAAACAATGCTAAAGACTTAGTAAATGCTGGGCAAGTAGCCATTCTATTTAGTAGTGTTGTAGGAAGACTTCAGATGGAAGATTGTTTCCACAGCATTTAAGATCAGTTCTATTATGTAAAAATCAAGTCTCTCTCTCTACATGTATACATATATACACATGTGTGCATGTTTATATGATGAATTATATGAAGGCTTAGTAAGGGAGCTAGTCCTTGACCCTCCAACGCAGTGGCACCCAAAGGTGGTCTAAGAGAAGGCATAGTGTCTGTCACCCAGATGCTTCAGACTGCAGAGCTCTCCTTCCCACCCACCCCCACCCCCACTGTAAAGGAGGGAGCATGGGATTGTGATTTAAGGACATGGACTCTGAGGACCAGCTTTCTGGGTTCAGGTCCCAGCTCTTTGATTAGCTGACCCTGTGATCTTGGGGTAGGTTACTTAACCTGTCTGTGCCCATTTTCCTCCTGTGGAAATAGGGATATAACACTTGCCTCATACAAGGGTTCTGATGATTAAGTGAGTGCAGCTAAATAAGGCTCTTTGAACTATGATTGACTTATCATAAGTTTAGGGTAGAAATTTATTATTGTTTTATACATGTAAAGCTTTTTGACATGTTCCTATTTCAGACAGATTTCCCCATCTTTGGAAAACTGGTTCCACACACTGCGGGAGCAGAAGGAGTGGAGGGTCCTTCCTCCCAGGGACCAGGAGTGTTTTTTGGAGGGGTCTCTAGTGCAGTGCTTTCCCCTTAGCCTCTTGCCTTTTCTGAAGTACCCCAAATTTCCCACGGACTCTTGTTATCAGGCAAACAGGTCAGTGGAGAGAACTCTCCCAATCTCTGATGTGCAAGAGCTGGAGTCAGGTGGGGTCATGTGAGAAGAAAGCATTGTGTCAGACCTGGCTTGCTGGTGTGTGTACACGTGCATATGTACATGCGTGTTTGTGTGTGTGTGTGTGTGTGTGTGTGTGTGTGTGTGTGTGTGTTTGTGTGTGTGTATGATTGTTCCTCTTCCCTCCGGAGGAGAGCTGGAAGCCCAGGGTGGTTCAATGACAGGGACGTCTATGACTTCTGTGTGATTCTCAGAAGTGGGGCCTCTCACCACCAGGAAGCCAAGTGGACAAATCCTTGTCAGGTCAGACTGTGCTCACAAAAAGAAGAGAAATAAAAGAAAAGCTGCAGGATTCTCCTGAGACCTGAGGAAGCTTGGCTTGTGGACAGATATAGCAGGCCCCCTGTGGGGGGTGACCTACTTAAGTCACAGGTTGCTAGTTAAGCACAGATGGTCTAGCCTGGGGTGGTGGTGCACACCTATAGTGCCAGCTACTTAGGAGGCTGGAAGGAGGATTGTTTGAGTCTAGGAGTTCAAGGCAGCCTGGGCAACATAGCAAGACCCTACCCAAAACAAATGAACAAACAAAAAAGCAAATGTCCTGCTACAGAAGTGATGGACGCTGGAATCAGTGGGGAGCTATGGAGGGCATCTGGAAGGTTGTAGGAAAGGGAGGATTTAATCTGAGATCTTTTCCAGTCAGCACGTGGTGATGCTAGCTTGCTCCTGGTGTTACCTTTAGGATGCCTTGGCTTGGATCAGAGGATCCTAAAGGTGACTCTGTGGGAAATGAATTAAGGAATCCCAGTCTAAGTACAAAGTTTTGGTGCTATTAGGGACATCAGGCCTTTTACAGCAGAGCATCCTATTCTGGGTAAGTACTTGGCTATGTTTTTACAAACTTCCTGTCCTAGTTTGTTCTTCATTGCAGTGACAAAATACTCTGACCACTACCAACCTGGGGAGGAAAGGGTTTATTTAGCTTACATATTCCAGGTCACAATTCATCTGGGAGCCCAAGGTAGGAACTCAGGGCAGGAACCTGGAGGCAGGAGCTGGAGCATAGGCCATGGAGGAACGCTGCTTACTGCTTGCTCCCCTGGCCCCTGCTCAGCCTGCTTTCTTATGCAACACAGGCCCACCTGCCCAGGGGTGACACCACCCACAGTAGGCTGGGTCCTCCCACATCACTCATCAAGAAGATGCCCATCAGACATGGGCACAGACCAGTCCAATAGAGGCAATTCCCAGATTGAGGCTCCCTCAACCCAGGTGTGTCAAGTTGACACTAAAGCTATCCAGCACACTTCCCCTCTCCCCCATTTTTTTTTTTTTTTTTTGCAAGCCAGGTTCTTAATATGTAGCCCTGGCTAGCCTCTGACTCACGTATGTAGCCCAGACTGGCTTTGGACTCATGATCTTCCTCCTCTAACTTCCCTAAGTGCTGAGGTTAAAGACTGTGCCACCAGGTCAGGCTTTTCCCACCTTTTTTTTTTTTTTCAATAAGAAATAATAGACAAATTTTCCATTGTACAGAGAGAGCTGTAACTATTATGTATTCCTTCTTCTCCAGTCTTGAAAATGTGTGTTGGTTTTTTGCCATTGTTTTGTATTATTTATTGCTGTGAGAAATAATAGAAAGTCACACAGTTGTCTGTGAAAGTTGAGACAGGCCAGTGAAAAGACTAAAGCATTACTTTCTATTCAACACAGAACTAATATGTTATTTGAAAGTCCATCTCCAACTCTCAAATTCTCTATATACTTCTGTGTGCTATTTCTCTCTCTCTCTCTCTCTCTCACACACACACACACACACACACACACATTCATTTTTCTCTGTAAAACATGGAAAGACAGTTGATGTTATGATTGTGCTGTTAGAGATAATCTTTAGAAATACACAGCAGAGCTCTGTGTACATGTGCAGCTCGTTGCCTAAGGCAGTGTCTGTCTTCTGTCCTAATACTGTCAGAGGGGGAAGACACCTGGTGCTAGATGATGCATTCTAGACACCATAGGGAAGCTGCATCAATGAAATCTCCACAGTGTGGTAGTCTAACAAGATCTGGATAATGAAAAAAATCAGTTGGCATGCCAAGGTGGATGGGGGAAATTTCACGGGGTCCCATCTCAAGATGAAGAGATGCAGGCAATCAGTGAGTACTGAGGGAGACGGAATCTATTTTCTCCAGGAACCGGCTCCCTGAGAGGTTATCTAACCCCAAGCGGCAGCCCTAAACACAGGTATACAGGAGTGCCACTAAATGGGCTCAGTGCATTGTGTATTTTCAAAGGCCAATACAGGAAAATGGACAGTTAATTGGTGAGAAGTTGGGCAGTTTCCAGCTAATCTGCCCATGTGGAGAAGCCAGTTGAACAGTGAGGCACTGGTGAGGTAGGGTGGGACCCCATCTGCCTTGTAGCCTGTCCTCTGCATTCCTAGACTCTCTGAACACAGGCTGTTCTTGCCGGGGAAGGAAGTCCCCTCCTGTTAGCTACTTTTCTTATTGCTCTGACCAAATATCTGACAGGAAGAAACGGAAGAGAATATTTTGGCTCATGGTTTGTGAGGGTGCAATGTATCATGCAGGAAGGAAGTTATGGTAGAGGTGATGGCAGCAGGAACGTGTGTGTGTCTGGGACGGCTTATGTACCGGTGGACCAGGAAGCAGAGGGCTAGGGCAGAAGCAGGCCTGTCTATAACCTAAGGCCCACCTCTAGTGGCCTACTTCCTGCAGTCAAGCCTCTCCTTTTAAAGGTTTCAGAAACTCTTAAAACAGTGCCACCAGCTAGGGACAAGAGTTCAAACACATAAACCTGTTGGGGGGTGGCATTTTCCATTCAAACCATAACACTACCTTAATTCACATTGGTGCTACACCTAGAGTTATTTCCCTAACTACTTGCTTTTTTTCCCCGCCCCCCAAAAAACCCTACTTCCTCCACCCGTAGAAAGGTGAAGAGCTTGCCTAAACCACTCCTAGGGTAACCCACTGACCCAGTGCTGTCAACTTGACAGGATCTGGAATCACCTAGGAGACAAGCCTCTGGTCACATTTGTGTGGTATTGCTTAGCCTTAAGGCACATCTGTGAGAGATTATGTTAATCAGGTTAATTGATGTGGAAGGACCCACACCCAAATTATTCAGGCATGAGGCTAGAGAAATGGCTCAGTGGTTAAGAGCACTGGCTGCTCTTGCAGAGGACAGGGGTTTGATTCCCAGCACCCCCATGGTGGCTAACAACCGTCTGTAACGCCAGTTCCAGGCAATCTGATGCCCTCTTCTGACCTCCGTGGATATTGCAGGACATTGGTGTACTTACCTATATGCATGCTGTACACTCATACACATAAAATAAAGATAATAAATAAAATATTAAAAAATGTTCAGGACTGAGGGCCTGAACCTTATGAAAAGGAGAAAGTGAGTTGAGCACCAGCATTCACCGCTGTCTGCGTCTTGATTGGGAGTACAACGTGACCAGCTGCTTTAAGCTCCTGATGCCTTATCTTCCCTCTCATGATGGTCTGTACCCTGGAGTTGTGAGTTGGAATAAACCCTTTTCCTCTTGGGTTGCTTTTGTCAGGGTGTTTATCATAGGAACAACGACAGCAAAAAGAACCAATGACACCCAGTAATCCACAAATAGCTTCATCTGTTCATAATCTAGTCGTCTCTCAAAGGTCCTACCTCTGAGCACTGCTGCCTTGGGGACCAGATTTCTAATATGTCAACTACTGGATGTAACACTCAGATTGTATCAGCAACCTGTGCTTGAGGTTTTACTCTCTACCTAGCTATTACCTAATTTCTCCTTTTGGCTTTTGAGTAACAGATGCATGACTGGATCCTGAAGAGAGCTGTTTCTCATTCAAGGCCAAGTTCAAAGGGTAGTACCAGACTGGGGCTTAGTCAGAAGCTGCTGCCAGCTTATCACCTTGGGAGTGACAATGACCCTGTGGCAACCTATTATCAGTGATGATACAACAGGCAGATCTCAAAGTCCACAGGGAAGGAGCCACTTAGGTTGGGATCTACAAGCCAAGCTCTGACAGGTGGGGAGAAAGAAACCAGGGGTCATTATCAGGGGCCTGAGGCCACAGGCTCAGTGGCTCATCTCTTGAGGTGGGCCCCAGCACACCTATATCCCTGTGTCTTCCGCCAGATGGCAGCGGATGGATTTCTAGTGACCAAGTGGGGGTAAGGCTCTTAACTGAAGCTGCACCATCTGGATCTTCCACCTCACAGGAAGTTGGACATTTGAGAGTTCAAGTTAGTGTTTCTTGCTGTGACTCCATAGTTGCATGCATAATCCTTTGTGGCTGGCAGCATCTTGTTCAACTGTAATGCTCAGTTAGAGAAGTATAACTGTTTTGGGGGTGTGTCTGTTAAGGCAGATCACTGGTCCAAATTACCTGACTAGTCCTCAGGTTATAGTCACAACTCAAGCCATCTTGTCGAGGAAGACTCAGTTTTCATGCCTTTGGGATGGGCCATGTTTTTGCTTGCCTAGTCATTCACAGCAATCATTAGGTGGGGTGACATGTACATTGAAGTACATTGAAGAGCACAGAGTCACTAATAGTCCCTCCAGCACAATCCAGAGATACCTTCTACTGATGGTCCCTTAGGGCTCCTCACCTTGCACCACCCACTGGAAGGAGGAGTCCAGGCCAAAGTGAGTTAGGACCAGCTTATGAGAGAACTCTCAGTAACATGTCATATGCTGAGTCCCTGCTCCAAGGACCAGGGGAGGATGCTGGTGGGCTCTCCAAGTCAGAGGACAGTGTTTATAGTAGAAAGAACCATTTTGGACAGAGGGGTTGGGTTGGAACTATTTCTCAGTGGGATTGTAGTGGTGTTGGATGGACTGCCCATGTGATTGCAAGATGTCCAGCATCCTTGACACCACTGTTCAGTGCTAGAATACTCTCCCCTAAATACCTGGGCAACAGAGGACTCTCTGGACACCTCCAGATGCTGCTGGGAAGAGGATGAGGGCCTCACAGAAACTCAGGGCTGGAGGATCTTGAGAGTATCTCCCTTCTCTTGGGGCCCCAGTGCCCTTCTCTCTACCATAGAGGACCATTTCTGTCTCATCCTTTTGTAGCATCATCAACAGCAGTTTCTCCAAATGCCTAGGGCAGGAAGCATAAGACAGTAGTTCTTACTGAAAGTATGATTCACTATGAGACTCAAAATACTGAGAGCTTTCAGTAGACCCAGTTCTGTATGGTGTTCCCAGGCCACTGTGCTTGGAAGGACGGCAAGGTTCCTCCCCATATGGAGCTTCTGTTTTGCTCAGAGACAGGTTTCTCAACCACTAAAAAGCAACACCATTGTGTTGGTGTTTCGTTGCTGTGACTGATGCCCAAGAGAAAGAGCTTAAGGGAGGCAGGATTTATTTTGGTTCAAGGTTTCAGAGGTTGCATTCCATGGCTGGCTAGTACCATCACTATGGGCCAGAGGCAAAGTGGAGTCCTCATGGTGAGGGGCACATAGAAGAAAACAGCCACTCAGGTCGTGGTGGCCATGAAAGTCCAGATGCCCTTCAAAGTTATGCCCCTTGTGACCTACTTTCCCTAGCTTGGTCCCAACTCCTGAAGTATACACACCACCTCCCAAAATAGCATGACTAGCTGAGAACCAAACCTTCCTGTGGGTTCCTATGACTTCATATTCAAGCCATAATGGCTGTAATTATAATCATGATACAGGTTATGAAAAGTGGGTCAAGGTACCATGAAGGGAAATCGGGGTCCTGTGATTCTAGCATCCCAAAAGTCCTCTCTGGAGAAGTGGCATATTTTGGACCAAACTGTGACAAAAGAAAAGAACCTACTGTCGTTGATAGAGCTGAAGTGGGATGGGAGCAGGAGGGAGGAGAGCTGGGGAATTCACTCCTTTGTTTGCTCTTTTGGAAGCACTTGGGCCATAGGTGAAGGTCTACTCTATGTTCTCCACCAGAGGTGCACCCTGCTTTAGCAGTCTGCAGGGTTCCAGTTGTTTCTTGTTGCTGGCCCCACAGTGCTTCATTTTCTCTGGTTGGCTTCCACTTTCCTTCTTTAGACTGTCCCCAGTGTCCCCTTTTGGAGTGCCAAGTATTTCCTTCCATGTTTATCTAAGTGAGGAATGGCAGGTAGATCAACTCAGTCTTTTGAAATAGCACAGGTAAGAGAGGCTGGGTGGCCAAGGCCAGGGCAGTGATGGAGGCTGAGAGGTGGGCTTTCAGGTACATTGTGAAGGTTGACTATGCCTCGTCATTGGGTATTGTGAAAGTTGACTGTGCCCATTGGATATTGTGAAGGTTGACTGTGCCTCAGCATTGGGTATCGTGAAGGTTGACCGTGTCTCACTGGGTACTGTGAAAGTTGACTGTGCCCATTGGATATTGTGAAGGTTGACTGTGTTTTATCATTGAGTATTGTGAAAGTTGACTGTGCCTATTAGGTATTGTAAAAGTTGACTGTGCCCATTGGATATTGTGAAGGTTGACTGTGCCTCACTGGATATTATTAAGATTGGCTATGCATCAGTGAGTATTGTGAGACTGAACTGTGGTTCATTGGGTAATGACAATGGCTACCAGTACAGGTGGCTCTCTGGCCAGCACAGGCAGTGAGAAGAGGGACATTTTTCATTCCCTGACCTTCCAGCAGGACCTTCTGATGCCGAATCCTGGTGTGTGTTCTCAGTTGTCCCACTTCTCAGCCCTTGATCTTGGTGGTCCTGAGCTTCAAGTCTGTTATGTTAATGTATCTTTCAACATGACATCTTAAAAGCAGCTTTTCGAGCTGCTTTTAATGTATGTCATTGTTTTAAAAGTAGAGCAGTGGGTGAAAGTTTCTAAGTTCTGCTAAGGTCTCTAGGGCTTATACAAGTCAGACCTGGCCACATTACAGTGATTTTTTTTTTCCCCTCTGTCTTTTTAAATTTCACCTTGCAGAAACTGGTCACTCTCAATAATTTTCATCACTGTAATTGAACTAGCCCAATGCATCTGGGTTCAATGCTCTTTTATTGGAATCCTGTAAGGGCAAAGACTTTATCTGTCTTATTCATTGCTTTACTGCCGACCTTCAGACCTGTGTCTGGCACATACATGGGCTTAATAAATCTTGATTGGCTAAATATATAAATGAGTTGGCCATGAAGCATCCCCCTTAGAGGACTGACCTACCATTTGCAGTACCACTTATGTCTGTTCCACAATCTTCAGACGGAGGGGACTGGTTGGGGCAGGGGTGCATGTTATGAAGGGGTGTCATGGAAACTGCATTTAATAATGGCAGTACAGTTGCCGTTATGTCATCAGAATATGTTCAGGCAGAGAAGATGCGGATTCAGAGGATGAATCGCCATGAACTAAGCAAGACAATTTTGTTGTCAGTGTTTTGTAACTTGAGTAGTTCATGAACAGGATCATTCCCATGGGTACTACCTCACGAGCAGGAAGCTCACAGGAAAGTGCACTATCTCCTTCAACTTCTGAGATTGAGGTTTCCTGGGAAATTATAGCATAACATGAACTTGGCCTTTCCTAGCAGAGCTATGGACCTGAATGCCTGGAGCACACGAGGATGCCTAGCTGGTGCTCAGAATAGTCTGACACATACATTTCATTTGTTGTTCTCTTCAAATGATCCACCTAATGTTCAATCAGATCAACACTCTCTTCACAGCCCTTCAGCGCCCTGGCTTAATTGGCCTGAATTGTTGTTCTCAGTGTGAACATTTTGCTCTATCCATGAGTATGAATTTGATGACATCTAATGATCTTGAAAGCAAGTCCAGGCAAGAGGAGCTGGTGCATCAGACCAGAGCCTGTGGGCCGTAGCATGCCCATTGCATTTTGAATCATGTTTTCCCTTTCTGGGCAGCACGTTCAATGTTCTCTTGCAGGACTGACCAAGTAATGGTGAGAGCCCAAGCGGAAGCAAGCCCCGCCCCGCCGCCTCAGCTCCTCTTTAATCAACTCATTTGTAGAGATACTGGCTTTCTCCCTGCTGAGGCTCTGTAAGCCTTACATCCACGCCCTGTTCTCTGCAAGCTTGCTGTGCCCAACAGAGCAGCAGTTCTGATTGGCAGTGTCTGACTGGGAACCTCAGGCATTCACATTATTTGTCCGTTAAGTTCATCTTCATAAGAGAAATGCCCTTAAAATTGGCCAAATTCAGTTTTCAACTTTATCTATCACCACCCCAAACTGAAAACTTGCTTTCTTTTATATGAGATCACAGGAGGAACTGTCAGGACAGATGCAGCCCCACAGTAATAATAAGGATGATAGGCCGTAGCTGAGACAGTACAACCATTCAAACCATTTCATGGTCATTACAAGCTAATTCCTAGGATCTTGGCACTGTGTGGGCAATTTTTAGTGCTTCTTCCAAAAATGGCATATGATAAAGTGGTTCAGTAAATGTGACTGTGCAGAAAACTCATTAGCATCTCATCTAGTTCCGTATTCTTTTATGTTTGCACACATGTGTATGTGTGCACACTCACTGTGTGAAGAGGGCAGACTTCCTTATTTGGGAGGAATTTAAGATGCATGACTGAGAATTCTCTTCATGTATTTTGATTAAAGGATTTTTTAGAGTTTTTATTTTGTGTGTATGAGTGTTTTGCCTGCATGTATGTAAGTGTACCCATGTGTACAATGCCCACAGAGGCCAGAAGAGGGTATCAGATCTCTGGAACTGAAGTTAAGGATGGTTGTTAGCCACCATGTGGGTTCTGGGAACCGAACCCGGGTCCTCTGGAAGAGTAACCAGCACTCTTAACTGCTGAGCCATCTCTCCAGCCCCAACTGCATGTATTTTTATTTGTAATCGACCCAAATCTTTCTGTATAATGAAAAATATTTAAGATGACACCTAAGGATGTTGGACTGCAAACACAACTTTACAAAAGTGTGCCCAGAGCCTTTCCTCTGAAAATCACTTACTGTGTAATTCCAAATTGAGGTGCTGATGTGAGGGGAAAGGTCTGGCTCGTTTTATATTAATAGAGATTTTGAATTCATAGACTCTTGGACCTAGAAGCGAAGTTGAGGCCCTAACCCCTGACCAATTACAAACTTCTAAGGTGTCGTTGGCAGGTTTGCATTGGGGGAGGTTGGTGGTGCTGGAGTACAATGCCAGGAATGAGCCACCCAGTTTCTGCCACCTGGGCTTCACTCTCTGCAGAGGGCCCAGCCCCACAAGGAGGCAGCTATGTTTGTGGAAAGGTTTCCAAGAAGAAACTTTAGGATAAAATTTCCCTTGCTATAGTGAATAGATCTCTCCTTTTATAAAAATTTCCTTTCTGAAACTTGGCCAGAATGTTATTTCTTTAGATTTTTCCATTTGTTTATGTGGGTAGGTTTTTGTTTTAGCTGTTGTCTGGTTTTTGGCTTTCTCTGGCTGTCCTGAAATGCATAGTTCTTCTACATTGATTTTGTGTGTCTGGTAGACATGTGCAGAGCCCTAGTGACTGAATGAACCTTTACAAAAAAAGCTAAACCTTTTTAAAAATTGCAGTGCAAAATCCACACCAGTATATCCTGTTTTAGCTAGTTTTCTGTTGCTGTGATAAACACCACAATCAAAGGCAACTTGGGGAGGAAAGGGTTCATTTGACTTATTAGCTGTGATTCATTATCAAAGGAGAAACTCGAGGTGGGAACCTGGAGGCAGGCACTGAAGTAGAGATCATAGAAGAACTCTGCTTCCTGCCTTGTTTACTCTGCTCAGTTCCGTATACATCCCAGGCTCATGTGCCCATATGGCACCACCCACAGTGGACTGGACCCTTCTACATGAATTAGCAATCAAGAAAATGCCTCACAGACATGCCCACAGGCCAGTCTGATGGAGACAGTTCCTCAATTAAGATTCCCTGTTCCAAGGTATGTCTAGGTTTGTGTTGAGTTGACAGAAAATAATCACACATCTTCCCATTCCAAGTTTATTTGTTTTGTTTTGAAAAGGCAAAAGTCTGGGGGCATATTTCTCAAACTGGTACCTTTGTGTCTTCTTCCTTTTAAGCTCCTGGGAAACGAGTTGACTGTGGGTATTTCATCTAGTAGTGCTTTTTGTTTGATGCAGTCAAGTGACTGAACAGCCCTGAGCTTTTGTGTGTAGCTGGTGTGTAATTGGTGATTGTGCAGAGAAACAAACTCTCACAGGTAAAGCTGATCCTGTCATTGGCTTACCCCTTGAGCCGGCCCTGTGGAGGATGTCCTACTCTTATTCTAGTTGTGCAACTCCACTGACCCCATCAGGTGAGGTGTTGTCTCCTCTCCATATTATCCTAGGCAGTCTTCAGATCTCGAGGTGACAGACTTTCACATAAAATGAAAGCAGTGCAATTATGGAAATCAGTTTGGAGGTTCCTCAAAAAATTAAAAATAGAGCTAACTGTATGACCTAACTATCTCACTCCTGGGCATATACCCAGAGAACTCCATACCCAACTGTAGAAATATTTGCTCTCCCGTGTTTAGTGCTGTTCTATTCACTATAGCAAGGAAATGGAATCAACCTGGCTGTCCATCAACAGATGAATGGATGATGAAAATCTGGTACCTATATAAAATGGCATATTATTTAGCTCTAAAAAAAATGAAATCACAAAATTCACAGCAAAATGGATGGACCTAGAATGTGTGATATTAAGTGATGTCACTCATCTCAGAAAGGAAAAAAGCTATGTTTTCCCTCATATGTAGTTCTTAGCCAGTAATGTATACATGTGCATATGTAAACAAATGTGTGTATACTGTAATATCTAGAATCTAAAACAGGAAAAAGTAATTTGAAAAGAAAAAGAGCACAATTTTTGTCTTTTTTTCTTGGTGGATGTGTGAATCCAGCTGTCTGTTGAAGTAGGAGAAACCATTTTTCCATTCATTTAAAAATATATTTTATTTTTTAATTATTTTGTGTATAGGTATATTACCGGCATGTATGTAAGTGCACCCATGTCATGCAATTCCCATGGAGGTCAGAAGAGGGCATCGGATCCCCTGGGACTGGAGTTATGAATGGTGGTTAGCCGCTTTTGGGTGCTGGGATTCTAATCCAGGTCCTCTGCCAGAGTGGCCCCTCTTCTCTTCAGCTCCCATTTTCCCGTTTCCTTAAAAGTCCATTGAGTGCTGTCTGTTTTGGGCAGCGATTGTGAGAGATGGGCTTCTTTTTTATTCCATTGATCATTAGTGCCATGGGAATTGTACGTGTCTGGACACTGCATGCTGCTTCTCGAGAGTTGACCCACTTAGAAAAAGTGATCTTTTATTTTGTTAATGTTAGCTACAGCTCTGTGTTCTGTGCATGGATGCGTTTAAAAGAGTTGTCAACTCTTAAACAAAACTGATTTGATTTTTTTTTTTAAATGAAGATAGTGCATGAGTGTGAATATTCCTTCCAGCTCTGAAACCCAGTTCTGACTCTTGCGCCTCTGTGTGTATTCTAAATTCTCCAACTTAGATCTTGAGGCATTTATGTGAATTTCCATCAACAAGCACTTGGTGTGTGTCTGTGAGGTACTGAGGAGCTGGGTTCAGAGGCCAGAGATGCAGCTTGCCCTCTCCAGGAGCACAGCATAGTGGAGGCGATAGCTAGTGACAGATGAACCTGTGGAATGAGGGCGGGCCTGGTGAGGATGGAGAAGCCCAGGGAACTGGATGCATGGTGGGTGAGGAACAGGAGGAAGTGCAGTGGGCTGTAGAGGTGGGTCTCATGTCAGGATGAGGAAGCCACAGGACAGTGACAGGAGGTGAGCTGGGGTGATAGGTGGGGTGGCTGCTTCCAGCAGGCCTCTGCACAGTTGGATAGTGTTAGCATCATTTAGTAAGTGAAGACATTGAGACCTAGGAAAGTTAAGTGGTTTCTGGAAACACAGTAAGTAATAATTTAAAGAACAATATTTGAACTTGAGTCTTATGGCTAAACCATAAGCTCTTTCTCTTTCTCTGCCCTTTCTGTGCCCTTTCGGGGATGCAGAAACTCTCTGTGAGCCCTGCTGCCTCATCAAAGAGTGTGCAGTTCCCTCTGGAGATGATGGGATGGCTCTCAGAGGACTTTAGGCAGGAGGGAGATATGCCTGGGTAGAGAGGTTGAAGGGAAAACAATAACCAGCCAGGGCCAGCCAACCGGTTCTGCTGGGGTGGACCCAGTTCCAGCACGTGATACCCTGGGCAGCTTTTGGTGTCCCACAGGTCTGATCTTAGGTCTCCCGTTTACCATTAGCCTTTCTCATGGGCTCAGATCTCATTTCTTTGCAAACCTGTAAGAATGAGAGAAAGTCAAAGAAAAAGAAAGAAAATCTGTGGTCATTATTAAATCTGTGCTACCCACCCCTGGCAAGCATTGTACCCTGAGTCCCCATAACACCCTTTATAAAGCCAAGCAACATCACTAACTCAAGGGGGCTAACATATCCAAGGCCTCTCAGTTTGTGAAGGGAGATTTGAGACTAAATCCCAGATTGTAGCATTTATAACCTGTGTGTTGACTGCCTTCCAGCAGTGAAGAGCTCAGTGAAAAGTTGAGCACCAGAGACTTTATTAAAATTGTAGTTGGCATTATTATTATTAGACCAGGGTCCAAGAGCCAGGCAGGAGCTGAAAGATGCCAGCAGAACCCTGGCCAGCAGCCTTGTGACTGGCGGCCAAAGTGGTAACTCTTTCTGCCTGCCTTCTCCCGCCTCCACCCACCTCCCGGCTACAAGATGCCCTGCCTGGAGGACTATCCTGATGACTCCTGCTGGGAGTGTTTTCTTGGAAGCTTTCTCTTCTCAGGTGCTTTCTGGGAATCCACAATATTCCCTCCTATAGGGCAGGCAGAGCTTCTGTTCACACCTTCTCACCTACAGGGCTTTTTCAGCAGGAGCTCACTTGACATTTGGCACTCACCTCTCCATTCTGGAGAACTGCAGGCATGCGCTGGAGGGTGGTTTGAGGATGATCGGCGTGGACCTTCTCTGCCCACTGTGGTCAGGCTACAGGCCTGGAATTCTCCAGCAGCAAGCCCTAGAGCCAGCTTCCTCCTGGACTTGAACTCCAGCAGGAATTTTAAAGACTTACTATTACAGGGTTCTTGATTAGCAAATCTACTTCCTCTGAGTTCCAGTTCCCCTGATTTGCCCATGGTTCTTGGAGAAGGCTTGATAAGTGCTTTTATCCTATGAAGAGAACCAGGAAGTTGAGTCTGGGGTTCAAAGTGTCTGAATACCACACCCTTTCTTAGAGGTAGTTTGAGTTTGAGAGCTTAATTTCAAATCCCAAAGAGCCGCCATGTTCTTTTACTAGTGTTTTGTCTGACTTTGCAGAAGTTGATTGCAGATGATTCCTGAGTCCTCCATCCCTTAAACTTCCTGGGTCATAAAACAATAACTCAGTCTTCACTATCTGTTAGTATTTATCTGTCTTAGGTAGATGGAGAGTGGCTGTCCACAAGGTGGATGTGACTCTCATACATAGTTTGAGGGTCTCGTCCGTTCTGTGAGTTGTCCCTGTAAAAGGCACATGGTTGCAGAGATGGGCTTGTGTGGTGGGCTGCACAGCTTTTTCCTCTCCCAGTGTTTGCAATCTGAGTCTCTATGTGGAGGCACTTTAGCGTGGCCGGAGCATCTGTAGCCATCACAATACCAACTCAATTTCCATAAATTAATTGAGCCTGTTTGTAAGCATAAAAAAGAGTTGTTATTCTGCTTTTAATGGGTTTACAAGAGGAGCTGCTGGCTATGCTGTTTGTTCACTGTAACTGCTTCATGGTATTTTGTACAAGTAAATGGGTTTCCATCAGCAGAACTCTTGTCTCAAATAGTCAAGATGTTCTTGGGCTGGTGTAATGGCACACGCCTTTAATTCCAGCACTCTCGAGGCAGAGGCAGGTGGATCTCTGTGAGATCAAGGCCAGCCTAGTGCACATAGGGAGTTTCAGGCCAGCTTGGGCTATAAGGAAACTCTTTCTCAAAAAAAAAAAAAAAAAAAAAAAAAAGCAAAACAAAAAGTCAGTCATATTGCCAAGATGTTCTTGAACCCACAGTGTAAACAGCCTGCCTCATCCGATGAACATCTATTCCTCTTTTTGCAGGGAACCTCATTTGAGTTTTAGCTCTTCTTACACAGGAATGCTTAGAGATGAAATGTTTAGGATGGGAAAATCCTCCTGAAGATTTAAGTCATAATGTTAACCCTATACATAAAACAAGAGCATGTTTAATGGCTTTCTGTATAGGAGTTGTGATGGCAGAAAAGCTGTGCCAAGGGAAATCCTTAGCAAGAAAGATGGACAGTTTTTTAAAACTTCTTTTTCCCTTTCAATTGCTTTTATTGAGTGGTTTATAAATTTGCAATTTTATTCTCATTTCTTAGGTCTATTGAGTTTTGGGGGGGGGTATTTTATTTTTTTTTTTTGTCTTTTGAGATATGGTCTCAGCACAGGCTAATCTCAAACTTACTATGTAGCCCAGCACAATTTTGAAGTCATGATCCTGCCCCTACCTCCCAAGTGCTGGGATTACTGAGGCACACCACCATACCCAACTGTTTTTTCTTACTCTACGTGATCTGGGGTCTTGATTAGCATAGGGGAAAGCATTTGCCAATGTTCATTAGACTCTACCTTTAAGAAAGAGTTGTAAAATTTTTTAAAACTAAATGTTTTAAGAGTAGACTGTAAATCTAGTTAAGGCCATCTGGATTTTGAAGTAGGAGGTGGTTATTCTTAGGTAGGGGCTGAAGTAGGTATGCCGAGAAGCTCTGATGTTGCCTCACTGAGCCACACTTGACAGGTGCACTGTGTGGCAAGTGTGCGAATGCCTAGGGTGAAAGCAGGTGCCCGTTGCCTCTTAGAGCTGTGCATGTTTTGTAGCAGTGTCGGGAGACTTCCGTCCTCACCTCATCCGTGCCGACAGAGTCAGTGCTTCCCTCCTCCTGTGCTGAGTCTGTGACTGACTGTACAGGGTCTCATGCCCTATCTGAAGGAGAGAGAGGCACCGTGGCACAGGGGCAAGGCCTTTATTCCCCCACTGGAGCACAAGGAAGGCAGTCTGTGGGGAGGCAAAACCCCAGGCTGGTTCAAACAAAAAGGTAAGAGGTGCACAGCTTTACGGCATCTATGTGGCAGGCTGGACTGTCCCTGATGCTGTCACACACAGAGGTGGGATCATGGCTGTATCTGTGCCCTTTTTATCATGCCTCTTCACAGGACACATGTCTCTTTATCATGTCGGGGATGTGCCACATGCAGCGGAAGAACATAAATAATAATAATGCTACTTAATTTTATTTGCATGTGTGTTGGGAGAGGGTACATGTTGCATGTGCATGTGTATGCGTGTAGAGATTAGAGGTCAACATCAGTCGTCTTCTTCAGTCATTCTCTAACTTATTTTTTGAGATTGGCTCTCTCACTTAATCTAAAGTTCACTGATTTGGCTAGATTGGATGGCCAGTGAGCCCCAGGGGTCCTCCTGTCTCTGTCTCCCCAGTGCTGAGTTACAGGCACGAAGTACTGTACCCAACCTCTTTCATGGGTTCTAAGGGATTGAACTCAGGACCTCATGCTCGGTAGGTGCTTTACTGACTAAGCCGTCTCCCCAGCCTGATAATATGTTACCTTAGTGAATATTTGTGCATCCCTACCATCTGGCATTTGTCCCTTATAATCTGGTTTCTAATTAAGTTTCAGAAGATCATTCCCCTGCCTCTGGGTTTGATTTCGGTGATTTGGGGATTTTCTGGGCTCTGGCTTTTTGTTATCTCTGCTGACCACTGGGCTTTGAAGGCTTCATTGGCTCCTTGATCCTTCTGCTCACTGGGTGCTATCTTTGTAGCCTTGAGGACCAGTCTACTTCTTCAAACTTGATTTTTCTGGTATGTCTGTTAGCACTATAGGGGCCACCCTAGCTAAGAGCTAGCCTAGCTGCCTCAAATCTGTGTCTCAGAGAGGCTAACTGACTTCCTCAAACCCTCACAGCTCTGCTAAGCTATTGTTCCTTCTACACATTCCTGAGTTTACTCAACAACCATAGACTGAGCATTGTATGTACAAAGAATGATCTGTAAACAAGAGAGGGCCAGGATCTGCCTGTGAAGACTAACTTCTAAATGCTCTGAGAGTTTCTCTCATCCATAGGAAATCTTAGTGAAAGAAACTTTCATTGCTTAAACACGCTCAGACAGTCAGAAGACTCTTACTGAGTGCCTGCTGGGTGTTTAATAAGGAACAAGACACACAGCATCCATTCCCTTGTGGAGCTGACAGTCCAGTGAGCAGTATAAACTGAGAGCAAATCAACCATCACAGCAATCATGAGGGCTGACAGAGGAAGCCCACAGTGAGGTGAGATAGAGGAAAAGTGTCCGGGGGTGTGATGGGAACCAACTTCAGGTAGTCATTGGGTTTGAAGGTGGAGAAGGACTGTGCGAGGTGGTGGTTAGGAGACAGTATAAGCTGGTGATGAGCCTAGAAGCCATAGAGCCAGGTGCCAATGGTGGGGTTCCTCCCAGTATGGTGGGAAGATATGGGGGACTCTTCCCAGGGAGAGGGAGGGTGGACTCTGTGACTGGAAGGAGGGAGGAAGGCAGAACAGTGGGACACAGCTGTAGTAATGGAGAGGCAATGGGGAGGGGTGGACAGGTGGACAGAGGTGCCCTACTGATGCCTTTGGCATGGGATGGCACAGGGGAAGAGAGGGAGAGATGGATGACATGGGTTTCTAGACAGAAATGGGGAGGGTGATTCATAAGCATGGGGAAATTGGTGATAAGGAGGGGAGCGATGGGATTTGCCATCATCAAGGAGGAATTATGAAACTCAAAAATTAACCTGGGGTGGTGAGATGGCTCAGCAGGTAAAGGTGCTTGCTGTACAAGTCTGGTGACCTGAGTTTGATCCCTGGAACCCACATAAAGACAGAACAGACTTGACAAAGTTGTCCTCTGACAACCTCCACACGAGTGCTATGACATCCCTCCCCCACAATAATAATATGTAAATATAACTTTAAAAAACTAATTTGAGTGCCTCTATTCAGATAAAATCATTGGTTATTCATAGTTCTTCAGTTCTGTTGTAAATGCTTAAATTTAAGTCAGAAAAAAGAATTGAGCAATTTTTCCATTTAATATTTGAAATGTGAAACAATGTTCCATATCTGAATGCACAGCATATTTAAGACATGGGATCAGTGGGTGACAGGGATGTAGCCCATGTGAACATCAACTTTAGAAAACTTTACACTGATTGAGTGCTAGAGAGATGGCACATCAGTTAAGAGCACTGGCTGCTCTTACACAGAGGACCCAGGTTCGGTTCCCAGAGCCCACATGGTAACTGATATCTGTCCATAACTCCAGTTCCAGGGAATCCAATGCCTTCTTCTAGCTTCTGTGGGTATTGCACAACCAGGTACATTGACATACATGGAGGCAAAACACTCATATACATAAAATAATTAAGAAAGGGAAGGAAGGGAGGGAGGGAGGGAGGAAAAAAGAAAGGCAGGGAGCCAGAGAGGTGAGCATGCCCTGAGGGTCCAAGCTGGGCCCAAGGCCATAGGCCACAGTCAGGGTCTTGGGTGCTACAGTGCACCCTCAGCAGGGGGACCTCCTGTCAGTCCACCAGAGGTATCCCCATTGTCGCCTTACCCTACATTGCCGCCATGCAGGGACATGTGCAGGAGAGGAGGGGGAGGTGCACTGAGTGGGTGCTCATATTATTTTCATGAGACAGGACCGAGTGCTACAGAGGCCTTGAACTCCCTAGCCAAGGCTGACCTGAAATTCCTGATCCTCCTGCCTCTCCTCCCAAGTGCTGGCTCACAAGGGTGTTGTACCACACCACACTCTGCCACCTTCTTTTCGGGGTGGGATTTTACCTCGTGTTGAAGACAGGGCCAGAGCTTTGCCTGAGTTTGTAGAGTCGAGGGCAGGAGCTCCGCAGCCTCTGGCACACGGCTTTGCGTATAATGGGTATTCAATAAATATTTATGAAATGATTGATTGGCTAATTCTGTGTTCCTGGAAATGAAAAGAAGGGAGAGGAGTCTGCAAGGCTGTGAGAGAGAGACTGCGTCTCTGAGGGGTTCATTTGTAAAGAGACCAGGCAGGTTTCCTCTTTTTTTTTTTTTTAATCTCTTCTTTTTAAAAAATCAACATCTATGAATGAGCTGAATATGAATTTCCACATAAAAGTTTATTTTGTTAAACTCAGATGTCAGAGGCTCAAATTAGCCACTTTGACAGGAAATTCCCTGGACCTCCAGCCCTTCTGTTTGGTTCAAGTCTCTCAGGGTGTTTTTTGTTTTTTTTTTTTTTTTGGTCTTTTTGAAACAGGGTCTCCCTGTAGCCCCAGCTGTCCTAGAACTCACTATGTAGACCAGGCTGGCCTTGAACTCACAGAGATCCGATTGCCTCTGCCTCTGGAATGCTGGGATTACAGGCATGCGTCACCACGCCCGGCTCTCAGGGTGTTTTATTGATGAATGGCCTCCACTGTCCCCCCATTACCAGCTCTGACTTCATACCCTGGTGGATAAAAGGGCATCAGAGTGGCACTGTGTAGAGTGGGTGTGATTATGATGACAGCCTGTAAGTGGCAGTGTCTGGATTGTAATCTGGAGGATTAACTATCTTGGTTATTGACCTGTCTCTTGCACTGATCTGCCCTGTTCAGAAGTGCTCAGAGCTGCCTGCTCAGAACCGTAGCATCTACTCAGTGGTTCTCGGTCACGTCTGGCTCCCAGAAGCCAGCACTTTCCTCCTTGTCAGACGTCATTTCTCCTTTACTCTTACATTAGTAACAGGTTGATGCTGTGCCAGCCTAAGATGTACCTATTTTCTCCACATAGCAGCCTGCAGGCAGGGGCCATTGTCAGCTCCACTCAAAATAAGGGAGTCAGCCCTCTCCCAAGACCTCACTTGACCACCAGCACCCACTTCCTGAGTGTCCCTCTCTGTAGCCGAATCTTCCTTTCAATAGTGTGTGTGTGTGTGTGTGTGTGTGTGTGTGTGTGTGTGTGTGTGTATGAATGGAGATGTACCTGTGTGTGGAGGTCAGAAGGCAACCTTGAGTCAGTTCACTATGTTCACCTTATTTGAGACCGAGTACCTGGTCTTTGCAGCTGGGTATGCCAGGCTAGCCAGCCCATGCGCCTTTGGGGAGTCTTGTCTGCCTCCTTTCTCACTACAGGAGCACTGAGATTACAGACCTGGCTTTACATGCTTCTGGGGATTCAAACTCAGCAACTCATACTTGGTCAGTAAGCACTTTACCCACAGAGCCATTTCTGCAGCCCAACCCTTGCCATCTTCCTGTGAGAAGCACTCAGAACACCGGCCCAGTCTCACCTTGCCTCTATTGAGTTTTGGTCACTCTGCCTTCTTTATTCCCCAAACCCTGGTGCTGCTTCCTGCCTTCTTCCTGCCTTCTTCCTGCCTTCCTGCCTTCTTCCTGCCTTCCTGCCTTCCTGTCTTCTTCCTGCCTTCTTCCTGCCTTCCTGCCTTCTTCCTGCCTTCCTGCCTTCCTGCCTTCTTCCTGCCTTCTTCCCTTCCTGCCTTCTTCCTGCCTTCTTCCTGCCTTCCTGCCTTCTTCCTGCCTTCCTGCCTTCCTGTCTTCTTCCTGCCTTCTTCCTGCCTTCCTGCCTTCCTGCCTTGGGGCTTTTGACCATCAGCTGTCCTACTGGATTCCCTTCCTGGGAGGGGAGGGAGAGAGGGGCTGAGCTTTGAGTGAGGCGCCTACTGCAGCCCTTCATTTCTGGCCTGTGTCCCCAGTGCCCAATTCGGTGCCCAGCAGAGAGCACGTGCTTTGGATGATCTTAAATTCTTAGAAAGGTTAAGAAATTTGCCCTTGTCGCCCAGAGGAGTGTGGCTTTTGATCTTTCTTTGCCCAAAGAAAACTCCCTTTCTTACCACTTGCCCTGGGATGTTAGAGCAGTCCTGGGATTTCCACGTGGGGTTTGTGTTTGCCCATCATTTATGGTCTGCAAATGTGTCAGTATGTACCCTCTCTCCTCTCTTTTCTCTCCTTGTCCTCACCTGCTGTTTTCTGAAACACCGAACTGTCTTGATGGAAGTGTTTGTTTTCTTATGTCACCCTCGTGATGTGTGACTGCTCCTTTCTTTAGGGAATCTGCCGTCTGTCTATGCTCTGTGCTCTGTCAAGGTTATGGCCTAAATTAGACCCTCCAGCTGTGTTTGGGTTTCAGCAAACTCACAGACTGCTCTTCCTGATCCTCTCCTACTTGTGCTCAGAGCAGCTGCTATGCCAAGAGAAAGAAGTCCAGCCTTTCTGAGCCTTTCTCTTTTTTCTCCTCCAAATCTGGTCAACAGCCCGTCGGGGGCCTGACTCTGACAGCAGAACCTGGCCAGCAGGATGGAAACTTTGCTTCAGGAGGAGGGAAGAGTCCTAGAGTCCCAGGGTGATGGAGACCACAGGGCAGGGCACTGTGACCTTGTGGTGGTATGGTCAGCAGACAGAAAACCTCAGCAACCACAGAGCCAGAGAGGACTACCTAAGGGCTGACAATGCTAGCCTGGACCTCTGGGGCATGGTCAGAAGAGGGATGAGATGAGACCAGTTACCCCAGAGGACACTGTAAGGGCCACACAGAGGAGATTCAACACCATTCTATTCTGATTGTTGGAGATATCCTTGAAGCCAAACATGTCAAAGATGCATATTTTCTGGGAAACGAGTCAGTCATGTGACAGACCCACTCATCAGCTGAGAGAGATGACCCAGGAAGCTTGCTTGAACTGTGAACATGAGGAGCCCAAGGCACTGTGGAGATCATCTCTGTGGGGCATGGCACTTGGCACTCGTGTAATTCTGACAGGGATCTTCCCTTCTAAATCTGTGATGCTGGCTTGTGGGTTTGGGGCATTTGGAAGTAAGAAGCATTTCCTGAGAAGCAGCCACTTAGTGTCTACCCCCCCCCCAGGCCTGTCATTTCACTGGGCAATAGGAGACCCAATGCAAGACATGCAGCCTCAGATCGAGATTGGTAGGGATTGGGGAAGGGTCCTTGTATGATTCTCTCTGTCTCTCTGCTACCTCCATGTTCCTCTTAATCAAGCTTGGTCCTTGGTTCTAATTATAAGCCTACTCTAAGCCTTGTCTAGATAGCAAAGGTCTAACACTAATGAGAGCCGGAGCTAGAGAGCAGGTTTTATATGGTTTTAGAATGCCTTTGTAGAGAAGCAGGGTCTCCTGCTTAGCTCCTGACTCTTGAGCGGCCTTAGACATTTTGTTTCCTCACCAAACTTCAGTTGCTTCAACCATGAGAAGAGTGAGTTGAACTTGATAACTTGAAACTGTGAGATCCCTTTAAAATCTCTACACAGATCACCTACTTGTATTTACTGTGAAGTGTGTGAGTTGTATATGATATAGGTTGGGAACACAGCCATTCTTGAGGCCTGTCCCTTCCTCTCTCCCTGGGGCCCTGCAAATCTTCTGAGTGACTCCTCGGGTCAGAGAATGATGGGTGCTGGGTCTAGAAGGCACCAGAGTGTGTTTCTATTTCTACCTGAAAGATGAAAAACCTGAGGTTTAGAGAGCGCAGCCAGGATGGGAACTGGAATGGGAAGCTCCCTCCAAATCCTTGCCAGATTCCGAAGACTGTAGGTCGATTTTTAGAAAAAGGACCATGACTGACTTTCCTTATGGATTAGGGCTCCTTGGAGAACATTCTTTTCCATACAATACAGTTCACTTTGTTTCATTAGGAAGTTTAAAGGGAGGCAAAATTTTGAGAATCTAATAAATGCAAAGAAAGAAAATGGTAAATTGCATTTTATAGGCATTATGGTCCCCAATCCATTTCAGTTCCTGAATGCATAATCTCAGATCTATTTCATATCCTGAGTACACATCCTACATTTAAATAATGCCAGGGACAGCCAAACTGAGAGTCAAGTGATAAAATGCTTATTGGCAACTTGAAAATTTCTTCATGACTCATTGGCCACAAAAGAAATCTGTATCCTCCCTTCTCCGGTTTCCCTAGGAAATAATGTAACTTAGAATTCACACTCAGTGTTTCTTTTTAAAAAATATTTTATTTTTTATTTTGTGTGTGTTGTATACACATGTACATAGCTGTCTGTGTCCACATGTGTGCATATACCTGTGGGTGCCATGCTTGTGCGTGTGTGTGTGTGTGTGTGTGTGTGCGTGTGTGTGTGTTCATGTGTGTTTGTAGGACATCGGGTGTCACTGAAAGTGGACTTCACCAATTCAGCTAGATTGGTTGTCCGTTGAGCTCCAGGGATCTGCCTATCTCTCCTCCACTGGCCCCGTGCTGGGGTTCCAGATGTGCCCCACTAAGTCAGGCTTTTACGTGGCAGCTGGAGATCTGAAATAAAGTCCTCACACTTAAGCAGCAAGAGTTTACCTACCCACTGAGCCAGCTCCCCAGCCCCCTCAGCTTTTCCTTACAGCTGTCTTATGCTGCTATATGGGACCAGGAGTTCCTAAAATGTCTCTTTAAGCTTGTTTTTCCTCTCCTTTGAATATAGATCTAGAAAAAGTGTACCCAAGGAGACATAAGGTTTTTATAAACCCCTCCTCCCAAATCTTCCAGCTGTAGATTGCTTGCCAAGCATGGAAGAGACACAAACTTCTATGTTTTGGAGCATTTAAATAAGCTCTAATTTTGTTGTCCCGTGTAGCTATGAGACTTTTTAAAGCAGTCTAAAATTGGACTACAATACAAGCTTCCCTAAAAACATTTCCTGTTTTTATTCATTTAACAAACATTTTTGATGTACATGCATTCAGCAAGCCCTGTGAGCAATAAAAATGTTAACTAGGACTATTTCTGTTCCCACGTTCCTTGCAACCAGAAAGGCAGGTCAGATGCACATGAATAGCTATGATCCAAGTCAGGGGTGTTGGCTGCCTGGAAGGACAGAATGTTCTCCACAGCACTGAGAGTAGTAGGACAAGCCCACAGGGGGGTTCAGGGGAGAAGGAATTGAATGATGCTCTGAAGAGTTCACTCAGGAGAAGGTGGTAGGAAAGAGTGGCATTCATGATAAAGAGACGGTGCTAAGCATTTTGGGAAATGCTGAGAAGTCTGGGGTAACTGATATATCCAAATTATGAGATTTAATATTAGGAAGTAGATGGGGTACTGTACTTGAGCACAGAGAGCAATTGCAGGGTGATTTGGTGTGCTTCTCTGTGGCTGTGATAAAGCACTGACCAAAAGCAACTAGGGGAGGAAAGGGTTTATTTCATCTTACAACTTCCAGGTCACAGTTCATCACTGAGGGAAATCAAGGCAGGAACCCAGAGGCATCGGACCTGAAGCAGAGACCATGGGGGAACACTTGCTTTCCCTGGCTTGCTCAACTAACTTTCTTATACAGACCTGGCTCATCTACCTAGGGATGGCATAGCCCACAGTGGATAAGAAAATGTCCCATAGACATGCCCACAGGCCAATCTTATGAAGGAAATTCATCAGTTGAGGCCCCTCTTCCTAGGTGTCTCTAGTTAATACCAAGTTAACAAAAACTAGCCCACACAGAGGGTTTACATCAGGTGACTGACAAACCAATGTAGGGCTTTCCTGAGATCAGTGTGAACCATGTCCTGCATGTGAGTTTTCTGCTGCCAGGACTAGCCCCATGGAGCCAGAGTTTGTGGGACCCCAGGGTAAGAAGTGGAAGGTACTTGGTGGAACCAGCTGTAGAGGCTGCTGAGGTTAAAGAGCAGGTGCTGAGTAGAGGCAAGATGGTGGATGAAACTGTCACCAGATGTGTGCTTCATAGGATAGGATAATGAAGTCATGGCAGGCAATTCTGTGAGGGGTACACAGGACAGAGTGTTCAGATTCAAGGCTGCAGACACCAGCTGCATGCTTATTAAATCTCCATCCTCCAAGGATGGCTTCCTTTAGACCAGCCCCTAGCATGGGTACTCCACGTATGCTGAGCATATAGAGCTCCCCCTTGAGTTCACCCCAGCTTGTCCATAATGTGTGATATAGGCAGCCCAGGCTCCAGCCTCATAGATGAGCCAGGGTACTGCAGCCTAGCATGTGCCTCTTTAGGTTGGGTGGTGGATGGGATTCTGGATTACTCAACTAAATAAGCTCTTCTGAAAAACAGCACCCTATAAATTTAAAGCTGTCTTTCCATGGGAGTGGGGCTCAAAGAAGATTTCAGTGTAAAACATGAACAAAAGATGGGCCTGAATTCTTGCTATCCATTATGATCCATGTATTCAAAAATATGTTTAGTTATGAAAAACTCACCATTTGTATTTTCTCATTCTAAGTCTCAGAAACTAATTGGAGCCCAATATAAAATGATTGAATTAATAACATTTTGTAGATGCTTTTACACTACGTTGATATTTTTTGTATTATTTCTGCAGTGGGAAGCTAGTAAACACTCTTGATATTTTTTATGTAGTTTTTCAGAAAAGGAGTTACTGGAACTTCAAAAATGTTCTGGTTAGAGCTGAGTGTGCTGTCACACACCTTTAATCCCAACACTTGGGAGGCAGAGGCAGGTTCTCTGTGTATTCAAGGCTAGCCTGGTCTACATAGCAAGTTCCAGACCAGCCAGTACTATATAGAGAGACCCTGTCTTAATGTACTACCCCTAAAAACTTTCTTTAAGGAAAGCCTTATGTTCAAATTAGTGTTCTATGCTTTCTAAGATAAACCCACAACTGTGGGGTTAGCCCTTTATTTTTTTCAGCCCTTCATTTTTAACTATGGCACATGAGTATTTGATAAATGCTTGAAACAGCTCCATATACTTGCTTTAAGAAAAAGCAACACTTACTGGTGTTGTTCAGCAAGCTTGTATGGACTCAGCAAATAAAGTAACTCACATTCTTATGAATTAATATTTGTAATATTCTTGTGTCAGTTAAGGCTGCCCTAGAAGGAAATCTAGGTAGGGTTTTCTTCTAGCCCCCTCTGGTTTATTTCTTCCAGTCAAGGATGAAAATATGAGATGCCATTTTGATAGTCCCCCAGGCAGGCAACTTGCAGGCGGAGGATGATTTAAACATTCCCACTTCTCACAGATAGCACATCTAAGAAAGGGAAGAAACCACACAGAGTACCACAATGCCTGAGGACTGGGAACTGGGTCAGTCAAGCACTGCGTCAATAAGAAGGCCTGCATGAACACATCCTCCGTGTGTAGTCCCTTTGTTCACAGCACATTTCTTTATGTACGTCTTACCTTTTCATGGCTTGGAATGCATGTTCTCCTGATAAAGCACACTCCCCATCTTGTCCCGTTTGTTCTTGGAGCTGAGAATTCTGAATCAGTAGCCAGCAAACCCTGGGGCTGCCAACTCCATCTTCTTCGTATGGTTCTGAGAGGGCAGGTCAAGTCCAACACAGATGCCACTGTGGGTCACTGTGACTGTGTCTAGGTCTGTGTACCTCATATGGTATGAGGGCACAGGACTTCCACTGAGAACTGATCCACTCTCACGCCGGAGAGCGAGTCACTGTATTACTTTTTTGGTTGCTGTGACAAAATACCAGACAAAAGCAATGAGATGAGTGAAGGGCTTATCCAGGCTCACAGTTTGAGGTACAGTCCATCGGAGAAGGGAAGGCATGGCACTTAGGTGGCTGTTTACATTGCATCCATCTGCAGTCAGGATGCAGAGAGAGACACCCTTAGCTCACAATCTTCTTAAGTCCAGGGCATCAGCATGTGGGATGGTACCATCCACATTTAGGGTAGGTCTTCCCACCTCAACCTAATCTATAAACTCGTGTACAGATATGCTTAGAGGTTTGTCTCCTAGTCATTCTAGGTCCTGTCAAATTGAAATTCATTAATAACCATCATAGTCACCCTTCTCTGCTGATTAAATTGTGACCCTCCAAAAAGCTATGTTGAAGTCCTGATCCCAAGGACCTCAGAATGTGACTTTATTTGGGGGTAGGCTCTTTATAGAGGTGATGAATTTAAAATGAATTTGTCTGGATGGGCCTTAATCAGATGTGACTAGTGGCCTTATAAAAAGTGGAAATTTGGACGAAGAGAGACACGTGGAGAAAGAAGGCATGAAGGGAGACAGAAAGAAAGTGGCCACATGACTACACGCCAAGCCCAGGAATTGCCAGTAGACCCAGAAGCTGTAAGAAGCATGTAAAGACCACCCTCCCCCCCACCATGCTTTCAGAGAGAGTGGGACCCTGGCAACACTTCAACTTGGACCATCAGCCTCCAGAACTTTCAGACAATAAATTTCTGCTGTTTTCAGTCATTCAGTTTGTGGATTTGGGTTACAGCAGCCCTGGAAATCTGATGAGCACACCTATTTGTATGACCTTCAGAGGGCTGGTATAGCAGTCACAGAAACCAAACAGCGATTCCATTACTGCTTCCTTCTGATCTTCCTGTCTGCCCTCCCCATGAACATAGCAACCTGAAACCTTGTGTGGGGCAGACCTGCCTTGTGTCACAAAACAAAGACCTGGCCCCTATGTGAGCAGGAGTGGGGTAGGGAATCTGGGATAGGAGGATTAGGTCCCACCAGGCCATTGGCAGCTCTGTATCTCCATCACATTTCTGGGGTGAATTAGGGTGTGGCCAACTGGAGATCTGTGAAAAGCACTTGATGCTGACAGAAGACGTCAGTCCAGGAGAAACAATGTTTGTGAGCATGTTGTTTGTGGGTTATACTGAGTTAGTGCCTACTTGTACCTCAGTATTCTGGTTTTCAGCCTGTGAGGAATGAATCTCCGTGATTAGCCTCAAATCATATAACAGTGAATCAGACCAGAATCCAATTTCCAGGGCTCTTCCTACCAGCCCTTTCAACATAAAGGAATTACCCCACTGCCAGCACTGGGCATGTGCTTTCTGTTTCTTCATATTCTGTAATCTAATCAGAAACAAAGTCAGTGCCCCAAGGTTGTTTGGTGGGCACAGTAAGGTCAGAAGGCAGCAGACTTTCCCTAATCCTTTCACCCAGGAAACACTCCTGTTTTAAAACCTGTGACTTGGAATAGTCTCTGCCTTGCCTCCTGAATTTGTTATGTGAAAAAAACTTTAAAAATTGTGAAATGCATTCGGAATGAGGACAAACTAGCTAAAGCTAGTTTGGAAGAAGTGTAAACTTAGAGGATCAACAATTTGGTGCCATCCCTACAGTGAGCTTGGACACTTGTGGCTAAGGGGGTCCTGGGAAATCATCCATGAGCTAAGGCCGGAAGGTGCGAGTTCAGGAGGGAGAATGCTGATCTGATAAATCAGTTCTGTCATGGGGAGCTCTGCATCTTCCAGCCAGTATTTGGGGTTAAATCCAAACCAAAGTTACTCAAGTGATTGGGTCCAGAAAAGCAAGTACTGTTGTGGATAATATAGTTTTTACAGGTCATTATTTTTAATTTCTAGAAAGTCTTTAAGGCACATTGTTTCCGGAGTCTCTTGGCAAGAGTCTTTCTGGAACTTTTTTCAGACTCTTCCTGTTCTGTTTCTTCCCATGTGTAAAAATTGATATAAAAAATAGCAAATTCAGGTAAAGGTAATAGCACAGCCAAAGAATAGTACCAAAGCATCTGTTAATTTAATGTGGGGCTTTATTAACAGATTACAGTGTTAAAGCAACCTGTAGCCTTCATCTGTTTCTTTTGGGCTGAATTCAAGGCCTGCTCTGTAGTGGTAGCTGTGCAGGTGTGGATGCCATATGCTTCAAATTAAAGGGACTCATTTGGTTTCTTTGTAGTTTTGGCAAAGTGGAACTGTGATTGACACTTTTTGTTTGTAGTAGATGATATACTCAGAGAGAGAGAGAGAGAGAGAGAGAGGCTTAATTTTATCTCCATGCACTATTACAGCTCATGAAGACACTCTGACATAGTGTCTTGGTCTTTTTGAACTGATACCAATGACTGGATAGGTAAAAAAGACATCTACTTGTCACACAGTTCCAGAGACTGGGAAGCCCAGGGTCAAGGCTCTAGTGAATCAGTGTCTGCTGAGGGATGCTACTGGTTTGCAGATGACTGCTTTCTTGCTCTGTTGTCACTTGGCCAAGAGAGCCAGCATTCACTTCTTCCTCTTCTTACAAAGACACTAATCCCATTGTGCATGGCTCCACCCTCATGACCTCATCCAACCATCTCCTAAAGGCCCCATTTCCCAAGATCGCCCCATCGGAGGTCATGGTTTCAACATGTGCATTTTGGAGGGATACAAACATTCAGTTCATAGCAAGCAGCATTTGGTCTAAAGCAGTAGTCCAGAATTTTCTTCATCAAAGAGTTTCCATTTTTGACTTTTCCCAAGGACTTGTTTATGAGACTTGCTCCCAGAAGGACAGAAACATAAAGGTAGGGTCACATGCCCCATCAAGTACTCATGTTTGGAACCTGGATCATCCACAGCATCCAACCAACCACCTGCTTAGAATAATGGTCTAAAACATTGTATTTGAAGAAGGAAGAACATTATCTGAGGAAGAACATGCCAGGAGGAGGCTAAAGATAGTGCAAAGGTGTTAGATTTTGGAGAGCGGAAAAAGGAAGGAGTTGAGTTTAGAAATAAGAGGCAGAGTCAGACCTGTAACAGGCAAGGAGTGTGTCCTTTATTCAACATATCACAGTGAGGGACAGAAGCCTTTCTATGGGAAGAAGGCATTGCAACTAAGGAAAAGGAGGTTTGGGTTTTTATAGGAAATCTACTAAACACAGCTGCAAGAGTTTACTTGGTGCCAGGGTCTGTATCCTTGGGTGATTGAAGGCCTTCCTTTCAAGATTATTCTCTCAGGCAGGGCAGGCAAGCTATCTAGGGCACTAAAGGAGACAGGTTGGTTCCACAGTCAGTCTCCTTCGGTCCTGGGAGTAATCAGTTGATAAGGCTTGAGCTAGACCAGCCTGCCAAGTTTAGAGACAGTTGGCCACTTTAAGGGATTTATGACATTATAACTTCCCTAATGAGGTTTATGACTCCTGCAATTTACACATTCTAACAAAAGGCATTGGCGGTGAACTTCGCATCTTGCAGGAATGGTAAGATCACCATCACTGGTGCATTCAAGAAGGTAGAGAGTGGGGAGATTGGGCTGAGAGAAGCACTGGAGGCCAGATCAGCAAGGGCCTTGCCCAATCTGGTAAGGACATTAGATTTGGTTTAACTGTAATAGGAAAGGTCATTCTCACCGGTGTGGGGAGTGGAATGTGGAGGAGGAAGAGAGGATACATGGAAATGGAGACCCTGCTGCAAGGCTCCGGTTACAGGATGAACATAAATTTGACCTGAGCTAGTAACAAGAGATTCGGGAAGTAACTGTAATCAGGACCATTTTGACTGTGGCTTAATTTGCCAATGGCTGTTTGTGGAACTACAACTTTGCTCTCACTCTCCAGGTAGAAACACCTATGTGCCACAGACACAGCTTCCCACCAGCCTATTGCCCAAGAACAAACATGGCCCTTTCTAAAGGTGAAGAACAACCAACGCTTTAAATACCTTTCATACTTTCAAATGGAAGTTTCGGTTTTAAATGCCATGCATTTTCCAGGAAGGACAAAATAAAGAGCTTGCTTACTTCATGTCACCTTTTAAAAACCTTTCCTTAGCAACCTTTCAAAAACCCAAGCAGATGTTCCTTGGTTAGAAAAATAAAGTAAATTGCAGTTTCCAGGAAGAGGAGGCCCATTATCTTTGGGCTCATTGTGAAGCTGATTATGTGATGCATTGGAAAGATCACATTTAGTGTACAGATTCTTCCGCAGGAGTGTCAGCCTGGATAACATCAGCCCAGATAACAGGAAAGGGAAGCAAATAATGGAAACTCAGATTTTTCTTTTCTCGGTGCTGGAATTTCAAATTTTAAATTATTTTCTTGCAGAAACAATACAGAGTGTTGGCTTGACCTTTTGGATCTCTTCTTCTTTTCTCCAAATCTGTTCATCAGTTTTTTTCCCCAGGAAAAAAAAAATAGTAATTTTATATGCTTTGTATGATTTCTAAATTTTGCAAAGACAAGTCTATTGCTTAGGGTAGTTTTGAAAATTAAAAATGTACAAAATTGAAATAATGAGATTGGGAGGGAAGGCATCAATTATTCTTTGTCTTTTTCTGAGAAAAAAAGTTTATTCTAGGAGTCTGTTTAATTTACTCTAAATTAGTTGCATCTTTGGATATTTTTTCTTCAAGATTGCATTTATAGCATGTGATTAGATATATTTCAGAACACTGAAATTTAGGCCTTGATATCAAACTGCTCGTCAGTGCCTGTGAACATATTATTAAAGGAGAGGGTTCACGTTCAGAAGGTTTCTGTGCACCAGACGCCCTCATCTCAAAAGTCAGTATTGTTTGATTTTGGACTGCACAGGCTGGAGTAGTGCCTGGTGCTGATTCCCTTGTACTTTGGCAGGGGGTCAGTGTTAGTTTGATGATGAGTTTGATTTGATAGATTGACATTCTTTCTATATGAGTGAGTTTAAAAGCCTGACGTGGTGCCAAGCCTGTGTTTGATGATCCCAGAGTCCCAAGCACTATTCCTGCTGCCCAAACTCCGCCTTGCATCACTCAGCCAGACTGAATATGGTGATAAGGACATCTGGGATTCTTCTACGAATATGTGCCATTTGTTATCAGTCAACTCTATATAAGGTTTCAGAATGCTAATCGTGGCTCCTGGTTTTTCTTGGTTTATGAACCCCATAACTTATATAAGGATGATTTTGCTTGAGGCAACAGAAAACCATATCCACGTGAATGTAAGGAACAAGGAAATGCATTGATTCAAATGCATTGGTACCCATTTGTTGTTAGTTATTTTGGCAGTTCAGTAATGTGGTCAAGGACCTGCCTGTCCACTCTACTCCCTATACAGACAACTGCACTGGGTCATATACTTTCTTCTCACACCTAATGCAGGGTAGATCCTGACTTCCCGTGACTGCTTGTGATGATAAGGATGGACTATAAGGAAGTAGTCTTCTCTTTATATCTCTTTCCACATACTTGGTTCACAAATGCATCTCTAAGCCAGTTACTAGCCAGGGAGGTCGAATTGCCTAGACCACAGAGGGCAGCCTTTTGGACTGAGCTCAGGTCCTGGTACCACAGGCTGCTGCCATTGGGGAAGGAGTTGATGATTGCCAAACCAACAGCAGCAGCATTACACAAAGGCAAGTGCTAACTGAGAGCCACCCAGTGTTTCCTCATGCATTTCCAACATCCTGAGTAAGATTTTGAAGTTGCCAAACAGTTTCGATATTCAGTGCTATAAAACAAATTGCCTAAAATGATTAGGAGCCAGGTGGTAGACAGTCTGAAAACATGAAAACATGCCTGGCCTCATGAGCAACAGGGAAAATGTAAATCAGAGTCATGATGACATGCTATTTTACTCCCACTAAATTGGCAAAAATGATAGTACCAAGCACTGACAATAATCTATGTGTGGACACAGATGGTGGGAGTGTGATTTGGTACGAGCTCTTTGGAAAATAAACTTGATGTTGCCTTATAAAGCAGAATACCCATATATTCTTTGACTCAACAATTCTATTTTTAGATGTATACCAGAACAATTTTTGGCATTTATTAAAGGAATGTGTTTGAGAATGTTCATGTCAGTCCTGGTCACAACACAAAAACTGGAAATGATCTAAATAGATGTTCAAGAACAGGAAAGCAAATAAATGCGTTGTTTGATATATTCCTTCAGTACACAGCAGTAAAAATGAGGAACCTGACAGCGGCCTGTGGTACCAGAACCTGAGCTCAGTCCAAAAGGCTGCCCTGTGTGGTCTAGGCAATTCTACCTCCCTGGCTAGTAAATGGCTTAGAGATGCATAGCCTACATTCAAAACATGGACACGTCTTAAAAACTTATTTATGCTCAGTAAAAAAATAAATGTTGCCAAAGATGGTAAATTGTAAAATATCATGGTTTTAGGTTTTTGTTTGCTTGTTTTTATGTGTGATGTATGTATGTGTACATGTTTTTATGTATGTGTTTCTGTGTGCAGTGCACATGCATTTTTGTGGTATGGAGGTCAATGTTGTAAGTTTTCCTCAGTCACTCTCCCCCTTAATTTTTGAGGCAGGGTTGCTCATTGAACCTGGGGCTCACTGATTAGCTAAATTGCTGTCCAGCAATCTCCAGGGATCTGCTTGTGGCCAGCTTTTATATGGATGTTGGGGATCTGAACTCAGGTCCTCATGCTTGCACAGCAGGTACTTTCCTAACTAAGCCATCTGCCCCCACCCAAATACCCTGTTTATAAAAGCCAAAAGCAAGCACTTTCAAAGAGTGGTTTTTTGTTTTGTTTTGTTTAGAACAGGGTCTCACTATGGAGCCCCAGCTAACCTGGAAGGCACTATGCCGACCATCACACACTGGACTTAATTTTACAGAGATCCTATCTGCCTCTGCCTGCTGAATGCCAGGATTAAAAGCATGTGCCACTTTGCATGGCCCTCAAATAGTGTATTTGTATTAGGGATACTTTCTGTTTCTGTGACCAAATAATGGTGGTCAACTTAAGGGAGTAAGTTTACGAGGTTTTAGAACATATTGGAGGAAGGTCATAGTTGCTCTTTAAAGGCATGCCCTGTGACCTTGCTGCAACTAGGTCCCACATCCCAGTAATGCCATTATCTTATGAATTCATCAAGGGATTAATCTATTGGTTAGATTAGAGAGAGCCCTCTGGATCCAGTCACCATGATGGACTCTATCCCTCTGGAACTGTAAAATGGTACATGGTAAAATTTAAAATATAGGTTCACTGAGTTTATAAGTAAATGTGACTGTACTAGAGTAGCAAACAAATAAAAATCACCAGCATTCTTGTGAAAGGAGCCCATGCCTGATGAATTAATATTCAATGAGGGAACTGATCATCATGGCTTGGGGAACCAGTGACTATAATCTAGTTAGGCTTTGAAAGTCTGTGATGAAAGGCTGTATGAGTTATTAAAACCCTGGTGTTACTGTGAGTAGGAGACAGATTCACTTATGGATAGGAAAGCAGGGCTTTAAAAAGAGATTTATTTAGCCAGACATGGTCTTGCACGCCTTTAATCCCAACACTTGGGAGGCAGAGGCAGGTGAATCTCTGTGGGGTCATTGGACCTCACCTCATTATCCAGCCACTCTTCCCAGTCAACTGTATGTAATTTGATCCTAATCACTCATAGCCTCCTGGATTTGGGGAGGGCTAAGGTATACAATCTGGGAAAGGATAGGGAGAGAAAGCATGACCCATGATGGGTAAAGGCTTTCTAGTGTGCATACCCTCAGGTCATACATACACCCCAGCAACCCCTCCAGATCATACAGAGAAATCTTGTCTCAATAAGCCAAAAAAAAAAAACACCAAAAAGATTTATTTGTATTTATGTGTACATATGTGTCTCTGTGTGGGTATGTACACATAGATGCAGGTGCCTGCAGATTTAGAAGAGGGTGTTAGATCCTCTGGAGCTGGAGTTACCTACCAATGGTTGTGAACACCTGGTGTAGGTGTAGGGAACTGAATTCCAGTACTCTGTAAGAGCAGGTTTTTTTTAAAGTTAATGTTTTTCTAAAGGAATAAGCATTGCTTAGCATCCCCAGGAAAAGAAGTCTCATAACAGAAGAAAAATTTATTTGTTAATGCTATTGTGTCTCATAATTATTTTAAAAAAGAAAAAAACAGATGGAAAATTTGTTAATGCTAGTATGTCTCATAATTATTTAAAAAAAAAAAAGAATGTAAAAGATATTAAAAGGATATGGGAATGGAGATATTTTCCAAAATAGAAAAAATGAGAAAGCCTAAGCAAGTGATGAAGGTCTGTTTAGGTTTGTGATGATATATAAAGGATGAGACAAAAACAATATACACAATCTTAAAATGTCTATGGTCATAGTTTAGTCAACTAGTTTAAGGAACAAAATATATATCTAGTCAAGGTTTATCTGAGAATATTCGTTTTTTTACCCAAGCCTTATCTATATAGCACATGATAATCAAAAGTACCAGACTGGTGGAACTAACTTTATTGGATGTTTAACAGCCATACTTTGAGGCCTATTCCGATGTGGTCAGAGGGACTTAAAGGACAGTTTTTGCCCCTTGCCCTCCAAGGTCGACCAAGGTCCAGGGGACTATGGAACATCTCTCAAAATGTCCTGTAACTGTGGTGAGTCATCTGTCCTCTTGTTCAGGGAGGCCATGGAGACCCCATTAGATGGACTTATACCAGTGTCCAATCTACAAAGAGGAGGGTCAACTCAGAGGAAACATCTCATTCATGACTCATTCATGAAGTCAGAAATGGTAGAGCAGGACCTTTGACTTATCTTCACATTAGATGGAACTGGTAAACGAAAGGAGCCAAGAACTCCTCCCAAGCCCAGGTGACCCCTGAGGAACAGATCCTCAAATGACCATAAGAGTAAAAGTAAATTGGCTAATCTGGGCAGACTGTACGGTCTTAAACCTATAACCAAAGATTAAAGTGATCAATGTAATTTTTTAAGAGTCCATGTGTATAACTAAAGGCTACATAACAAAAAACAATGCCCGACAGGAGATACCTTCCTTTGAGTTGTTGGCCAGGGTGACCCAAGGGACTCCCAAACAGTAACCCAGCATAGAATTGGGACAATGAACATCAGACCCTAATATTTTCTAAAGGAATACTGGCAACTGATTGCTGCTAGATGAGGAAGATCTGAGCTCCCTAAAACAAGGAACTCTAGATAGGCTGACAAGATTCAGTGGATGGACGAGCACTGGGAAATGGCTGGGGGCACCAACAACACAGTGGACAATAACAGGGATGACAAAGTATACGGGTCCATGGAGGGGGGAAAGTTTATGGGGGCTGTCATTTGGGATGTGGGTATGTAGATGAATAAGATTGTTTGTGATGTTCTGTATGAAAAACACAAAAAATCAACAAATAAAAAATTTGTTATATTTGAGGAAGAAGCATAAAAATTTGCTTCATGTTAATTAGTAGAGGTGAAAAATACTACCATTAAAATCTACCTGATGACCTTATATCCATGCTCAGGTGCCAAGGATCTCAGAAAGTAACTAATTCAAGGACTTTCTTTTCCCCTTAGAGATGAGTTATGCAATTTGGGAGTCTTTTAGATAGACCCATTGAGGGGGTACGCCAATTGCCTCACCCTGTGTCCCTGTTCAGCATGGAAGAAGCCAGAGCGGTCTGTGACCCTATTTCCTATTGGCAATTTGGGTAACCTCTTCAGAGGATGGTGTGATAAGAATAAGAGGTAGGAATTGGCTAGGCGGTTAGGGTAAAAAGACCCCAAATAAAAGTAGCCAATTTCTTGGCTAATGGTCAAAATGTCCTTGGGCATCTTAGCAACATGCTCTGTTCCAAAGGCCAAAAATATTGAAAGTATTTGGGAGCTTGTATCTAATCTTTAAAAGATTTTAGGGTTACCTCTCCAGAGGGGGGACTGTTAAGAGTAGCCGAAAGCCCCATAAAAATAAATAAATCAAAGAAGAAGAGTACATGAAGTTATCAGAAAAAGCGATGGGGAGATTTGGGAGGAGTTAGAGGGGAGGGGGTGGGCATGGATTTGATCAAAACACCTTACATGCATGTATGAAATTCTCAGTAAATTTTTAAAAATAAAATAAAATATCTGAATTAAAAAAAATAATGTTTTTCTTAAAGTGGAGTTAAATGGACCTTCATCAGTGTGTAGAAGTGTCAGCTCTTAGTTTCAGTATTTGCCTTCTAGCACATTTTTGATGAATGTTGTGGGGAGGACTGTACAAACATAAACAAAAACAGACCCCTTCATTAAGGTAGAACTGGGTGTACCGGGTGGCAAAGCACTGAACAAACAGGACTGAAGCTCAGGACGTCGGTCTCTTTAACTCCCAAATGCAACAGATGAGTTTTAGTGTAAATAGCTAACATGTTTGGTAATTTCAACTTCTCATTAAATTATCTTCCGGGCATTGATTCTCGGTGGGAAAACACTGCAGCTCACATGGTTATGGGCATTTCCCACACTCAGCCTGTAATAGAATCTCTTAATGGTTAAATAAAAAGCTGTTTCTAGGGAAGGTGTGGCCTCTGGTGTTTGTGCGATTCAGCATACTCTTTTAAATTAGACTTTTCCATGTCTCACTTAATATGTAAATTCCAGACTGAGCCCAGTGCTGAAGTTTATGCCCAACCAGATGTGACTACCCTCAGATACACCCAATATCTTATGGAAATCTATTTATAATACATTGGGGCAAACCCTCATGTAGCTCAGCATGAGGCTGATGTTAGTCATCTGTTGGTTGTGCCTGAGATAGTGCAAACCTTACAGTCCCCTTTGGACATTAATTTTCTAGCATCCTAGTTGTATTTGAAGCACCTCTCCCTGAACCGTGTGACTGACAGTCAACTTAGCAATGATGAATGGAACTTCCCAGAGTCTTATTTATTCATTTGCTTCTGCCCTTGACATTAGTCATACAATTTAGATGATGTGTGAAAAAGCCCATTAACTCTGGGAGCCTTTATATATAAAGCCAATGAGAGATACTTTTACATGGGTGCCTCGGGAAATCTTAGTGTGCACCCGAAGTATCTTATTAGATCCAGAGTAAAGGAAGGTATTGATAAGAAGCATCTAGAACTGTAATTCATTTATATTTCGTTACTTTGTCCTTTGATCAAGATACCACACAGTGATAGTTTAAGAAGCCAAATTGGAGCCAGGTGTGGTGGCACATGCCTTTAATCCTAGCACTTGGGAGGCAGAGGAACATGAATCTCTGTGAGTTCATGGCCAGCCTGGTCTATGTAGTGAGTTCCAGGCCAGCTGGGGCTACAGGGAGACCCTGTCTCAAAAAGAGACCCCCCCCCCAAAAAAAAGAAAAAAATACTTAACCAAAATAACCCCGTTCTGTGTTCTCTACTCTGTCAATTATTTCGGTGTTAACCTCCACATTTCTAAGGAATCTGAAGTCACTTTTTTCATTTTGTGGTAGACACTTGTCTATTTCCCATTCTCTCACCATCTTCTTCTCTCTCCCCCTAACTCTTTCAGAAATAATTATGCACTTCAACTAAATTCATATTCTCTTAAAATTTTTTAGCATTTCTCACATCTCTGTCAGGTAGTAAACTATTTCTTGATAAAAACATTTTGTGTTTCCTGTTTGTGCTTTTATTTGGTCTTCTCTATGTCTCCTATCAATTTCGTTGACATCAGTACATACAATCCCATTACAGCTGATCCTTTAATTCTATTTGGAGCCTCTTGCCTCATTTTAATTGACCTGGAACATTGCTGGATTCTGGAATTTTTTATCATTATTCTAAATCTTTGCTTGCTTCTGGCCAGTTCACCTGTTTCTAAATTCCATGTTTTCGTCTTAGTTCTCTCCCGGTTTTGGTGGAGAAAACCCTATCTTTAGGGTATAATATCTTTAGGGGGTGTTACACTCTTTGAGATGTTAAATGTGTGGAGATAGATTTATTTTAATCTTTCACTTGAGTTAAGAATAAAATCTGAATTAAAAATGCCATTCAATCAATATTATTAAGAAATAATTCTATTATTTTTAGCTTTCAAATTTGCTGTTCAGAAGTTCTGGGTCATATATGACAAAAACAAGCTCCCTGAGTTTAATTGCTTTCTCACCAGATTTTTGTTTCTTCCAAAGCTTTTAGGCTTTATTCTTTGTATCTGGCTTTCTGGGGGGTTATATTCAAGTTATTATTCATTATGTTAAATTTCCTACTGTTCATCTATTTATCTTACACTACCTCCCCCACCTTTCCTGATTCTCTCCCTCACAACCAAATTCCTGCAAAGAATATTCTGGACTCCCATTGTTAACTACTCCCTAAATCTGCCCTGACATGGAAACATGAATTTACTCAGCCCAGCGTTGCAGTTGGCATGTTATCTGTTTGGGGGTTATAGTTGGATTTGTTTTCTCAGCCAAGCAAAGAATTAAAAGGCAGAAAAAAACCTCAGATCAGCAGAGATCAATAGGCAAACAAACATTTATTGAAAGATAAAGAGTCACATCCACACACATGAAGAATCCCTCACATATACACGTTCACATAGAAAGATGAAGCTCTCCACAAGAGGGACTCTAGAAACTGAGAATCCAGCGTTTTCCAGAAGGGCTTGGGTTCTAAGGCTTTTAAGTGGTTTCCCTCCCCTAATTTTGGATTGGTCAACTTAAAGGAGAGAAGTCTGATAGGTTTACAGCTTCAAATGATGGAATATCAAGGTCTACATGGCCCTAAGCAGGTCAGCTAACGGGACCCTGTTGGGGTCAGAAAGCAAGGCCTTCCTGCTGGAGATCAAGAAGAAGCAGGAAGTGACCCTGTTTGCTAATCAGGGGTTTAGCTCCTTACACCAGGCAGGATACTCCGTTTGGCCACACTTTACTAAACTCATCAGCCTTGGATGGTATAGTCATTGAATTGTTCTAGAACTTTCTTTTCTTGACTGCATTGCTACTGCTCCACAGGGTCGTTGTTCTTGGTTTCTTTTGCTGGCTTTTCTTTCTCTACTAGCAAATGCAGAGCTCCAATGGGCCAAGAGGAGGCACAGTGAGGCAGAAGGCGGGGCCAGACACAGCCCTCAGCCCTTGGGTTCCAGGACCTCCGTCCCCCATAGGAACCTCCTGCTAGTCAGTCGCTCCCAGGTACCACATCTGGGTTACCAATTTCTTTTCCCTTATATCTTTTATTGGCATTAAAAAATAAATGTGCCTTTTGTATCATAATTTATCTCAGTGACTTGGAAATCAAATCATGGAAAGCAACTGATTCAAACTCCTGGATCGCCCACCCCAGCCAAGGTCTCTTGCCTCTAATGCAGTGTGTAAGGTGTAAAACAGGAAGAGGAACCACCCTCTGCCAGATGTTTCTCTTCCAATATATTTGTTTCCTGGTTCCATTGTCTATAAACCACAGCAAATCATGCTGCTCAGAGTCGAGTGTGGGGTAGATAAGTGGTGGTTAGCCAAGAACATGAAAAAATAGATTATATAATAGTACTTTCACAGCGTAGTTAATTTCCATGTTTGCACAGTGCACCTGCTCAGTGTCTCTGTTTGTCTTCCTCTTTTGTGTGCTGTGAATTTCTGGAGGACCCCTGTGTGCTTATTTAGGGTAGCACTCAGCACAATGTCATAAACAAATGGGCTCTGAGTAATACTTTAGAGGTTGATTGTGTCTGTGATAGCTGGGAGAGCTGCTGGCACTCTTTCAGTGGCCTTTATATATGAGAAATGGATTCATAGACAGCACAATCTGGACAGAGAAACAATGAACTGAAATGTTTAGGTAGCAAGAAAAATCTGGGTTGAAGAAGGCAGCTGCAGACATTATGGTAAGTGTCTTATGTGTGTTACATCAGTGTTGTGGTCCCCTTCTTGGGTAGGTCCATCATTAACCTCACTTGAGAGTGGAGGAAAGAGTTGGGGGAGAGATGAGGAACATCCAGGATTTTAACCTGGTCCTATGGTTTGGACGTCCCCTCCAGACCTTAGATTTAATGGTTATGGTGAGTGTATTGGTAGGTGGACCTGGCAGAGGTGGCTAGGTAGCAAAGCCCTGTCTTCAAGAATGGATCAATACCATCATCATAGGAGAGGGGTAGCTGTCCCAGGATTGACTTTGGTATAGAAGTGAGCTCTTAGAGAAGGTCCTCATGAGATGCTCAGCAAACACTATCTCATGCCCTTGGACTGCCCAGCCTCCAGAACTACAAAAAAAAATAGAGATTTCTGCCTCTGTAAAGTACTCAGTTCCAGGTGTTCTGTTGTAGCAGCAGAACACAAATGGAGACCCCAGTCACACTGACTAAGGTGCCACATCCTTGGCAGCCTCTGATGAGCTCCTTGCTAGGCTGACCTGTTTACCTGAGTAGCCCTTTTTTAGCTCATGACCACATGTTCCTCCTATGATTGTCATCTCCAGCTCTGTTTCCAGTTGACTAGTCCCTCCTTAAGATTCCCATAGTCCATCCTTCAAAGGTGGAGCCACATCTGTGCTATGTGAAAACCCAGTCCACGACTCACAGCACACATAAACAACACAGTTACCTCTTTTGGAAAGGAAAACAATAATAAATTGCTTCTTTCGAACTCAATGCACTTGTTGGAACAGGTCAAAACATGTTCATCGTTTACCATCTAACGTGCACAGATCAGAATTTAAGATTAGACTACACTTTTTGTTTTTGAATGTTTGAGAGAGGGTCTCACATATCCCAGGCTGTCCTCAAATTTATTCTGTAGTCAAGGATGACCTTAAACTCCTGATCCTCCTGCCCCTGCCTCTTGAATGCTAGGATTATGGGTATGTGGCATGCATACCACCATATCTGCTTTCTTTCATTTCATTTTGTTTTGTTTTAATGTGGTGCTGGTGATCAAACCCAGAGATTTATCCATTCTAGGCAAGCATTCTACCAACTGAGCTGTATCTCCAGCCCAGCACTACATTATCAGTATCAATAATAATTTTTTTAAAAAACCAACTAAAACAAAACCCCAGTATTTGGAAACAGGGAATAGGTCTGTAACTGGTCATATCAGTGCCCCAGAATAAACAGGTCTATAGCATTTCACTTACTAGTGTGCTACTTTTGAAGAGACGTAGAGTAGATGCTGTGGCTTTTAAGGCACCCTTGTAGCTGAGGACCCGGAAGGAGATGCCTCCCTGCACAATGAGTCTTTCTCTTGAGCAGATCCACCTGACAAGCTCACTCTGCTCTGTGGCATGAAAGCAATACTGAGCATTGACATCATTCTTAGCATCGTTAGCTTCTGTAAATTGGCACTCAAATCTCAGGAGTTGCCATTGACTTGGCTATGGGACAGAGGCCTCAGAGCCTAGACTGCCAGGTGGCCTCTGCGTCTGCCGGGCATGAGGTCGAGGGTGTGGCTTTAAAGGGTCCACTGCCAGAGCTGACTGCCATTCAGCCAGTCTGAACTTTCCACACCATTACTGCAGCTGTTGCTGCCTGGCTCCTGCTTATCTGATTGTGATCTGCATCCCATCCGGGATTCTGTCAGCACCCACAGGCCTCAGAAACACCAACTGGTCATTATTTACACTGGGTCAGGCGTGTCACTAAATGCTATATAGATGCTCACTTCATCCAATATTCTTTGTTATATGGTAGTGTTCATATTATCCTATACTTGTTATTACACATTAGTATATGATTCATGCTGCTTTTGTATTACAGATCAAGAAACAAAGTGTTGTAGTTTCAATGTGAAATTTCCCTCATAGAATCATGTGTTTGAACATGTGGTCCCCGACTGATGGTGCTGTTTGGGAAGGTTGTGGAACCCTCAGAACACTTGCTGGAGGAAGTGTGTCACTGAGGCAGGTCTTGAGGTTTTATAGCCTGGCCGCACTTCCTGTTTTCTCTCTACTTCCTGCCTGAGGACACCATGTGACCAGCAGCCCCCCACTTGAGCTTTCATGATTTCCTCATCATGGTGGATCTATAACCTTGAACTGCAGGCCAAAATAAACCTTTCCTCACTGAAGTTGCTCCTTGTCAGGTAGTTTGTCACAGCAAGAAGAAAAATAACCATCACACCAAGGTATAAAGAGGCTAGGTAATTTTACATGAGTGACCAACTAGTGCTGGACTCAGAAGCCAGGCCTCCTGATGCTTCTTACCCATCTTCCAAAGAATTGAAAGAGAGCTTAGAAACCACCTGTTTCCAGCCCCTTGTTCTATGGATGAGCAAATCCTGACCCAGAAGAGAGGATGACTTGGCTTGAGTTCCCCCACTGATGGTGTTCAGATGGTGGGCCCAGGATCTTTCCACCGTGGCACCATGGCCCTCACCAGTCATCCTGACTTTGCGCTACAGAATTAATTGTTTGTAGATACAAAATGAGTTGAGTTTCATTAGCAAGTATGACAGATCTAGATTCAGAGATCAAAAGTAGAAGACAGCCAGGATATGACATACTAAAGGCAAGCAGTACAAATCGATTTGGGGGGCTCTTAAATTCCTTTTAGAACAAAGCACTGTGTAGGTAAACAAGAAGAAACAAGTTCACGGCTGTTGGGCCAGCGCTGTCATTACCCCCTGGAGACACAGCCAAAGTAAGCCCAGCTAGTCCAGCCCTCCATCTCTTGAGGATTTTCACTTTCGAATTCAGAGCATTTTCTTATCTTTCCAAGAGCAAAGCCTAAATGTTCCCTGTTTCTCTCCAGGCAGGGATGGAAAGCTCGGATCAGAGGACAACCAAGCAGTATCCCCCTGTCTTGATGGTTAAGTGCTCAAATCTCATTGAGTCAGATTGGAAAGGGTTCCAGGAGCCCTAAGCTAGTCCTTTAGCTTCCATGTTCATTAGTGGATAGTGGGACAAGGGAGTACGAAACACCATGGTCAATGTCATACAAGTCAAAGGAATACTGGATTCAAGGGATGGACCCCATAGTCTAGTTGTTTGAGCCCCAAAGCCTCACTGGTCTTCTTGGACAAGCCCTGCTAGACAGAAAGAGCCTGGAAGGAGCCCATTCTAAGAATATGGGGAGCTGGGGTCTGCCACTCAGGGAAGCTGTGTTCCCTGCAGTCTCCACATCCATGTCTGAAGCCGACTCGATTCTGCCAAGTGCTTTTGGAAACATTCATAGCAGGGGTCCACAGGTATCTAAGATGTCAAAGGAGGCAAATTATTTTAGCGTGGCTATTTCATAGTGGCCTGGATACTCCCTTTTCAACTGTAGTATGCCCTGTACTAGCAAAATCAAATTTATGGCTGGAAGGTTGCTTGGTGAAGGGGGATTGAAAACAAAGGGAAGGAGGGAGAGGACCCTGAGGGACACATCCTCTCGGCCATGGTGAATCATCCTGTTGTTGAGCATTTCTCTAGCTACCATAGCCTGCTGCCCAGCTGCAGCATCTCTCTGCTGGACGGTGAGAGGAAATCACTGCCAAATTCTCCCTTCCCAAACCTTCTTTTTCACTGCCTTTTCAGCAAGGTACAACATAACTGATTATATTGCAGCTCACGTGATTATAATCACATAGCAGGTCCTTTTCTCTGACTTTATTTCAAGTCACATGATAGACTGGAAGCACTCCAGTTCTCAGAGAGTCCCTGGCATTACTTCTGGGTCTGCCCGCTAGCACCAACTTCATGTTGAGTAAACATGTAATTGATGTTTGATATGCAAACAGAAGAGAGTGACGATTACAAGGGTACAGATGTTTACAAAGTTATGGAACTAATATCACCACTCAGAGTCCGAAATAGAATATTATCAGTACCCCTACAATCTCCTCTGTGTCCTACCCCCTCTCAAGGGCAAACTGTCCTGTCTATAGGTTGAATTTTTCCTGTTTTGGAACTTTAAATGAAACTCACCGTACCTTCTTTTTGCTCAACATCTTATATATTTATTATTTTCATTGTATGTGTATGAGTGTATTGCCTGCATGCATGTGAGTGCACCCATTTGTGCAATGCCCACGGAAATCAGAAGAGGGTGTTGGGTTCCCCTGGAACTGTAGTTAGGGATGGTTGTTAGCTGCCATATGGGTGCTGGAACTCAAACCCCAGTCCTCTGAAGGAACAGTCAGTGCTATTAACTGCTGAGCCATCTCTCCAGCCCCTCAACATTTTATTTATAAGATATGTGTATGTTGCTTCAGGAAATAGTATGTATTTATCACCATCTGATACTCCAGTGTATTAACATATCATTTGTTAATATGTCCTACTGTTCATAGTCAGTTGTGTTGTTTTCAGTTTGGGGTAGTGATAATAATTTTCCAGTGGGTATCTTGTATAAAGTTACTGGGGTATCCACTATGATTTGAATCTGAGATGCCTCTCTCAAGGTAATTTAATCTCAAAGTTCTGGGTATATTATTGTCTCATTCATGGACAGACTACAGGACCTTAAGTACCTGGTCTATGCTCTTTCTGCTATGCTGAGATGCTATTTTGGGCCCTGGCTAATTTCTGATAGACTGCAGATCCAGAGGGATCTCTCCTGCTTATAGTAAATTATCCATCATTGCTAGCTGAATGAACCCAACATACTAGGTTGCGATGGAAAATTAAAACTAAGGGGGTGGGGGAGATGGCTCAGTGGGTAGAGCACTTGCCACATAAGCTTGAGGACCTGAGTCTGGGTTCTTAGAACCCATGTAAAGCCAGACACGGTAGGGCACATCTGTAATCCCAGTGCTCCTATGGCGGAGATGGAGGAATCTCCAGAAATTTGAGGGCCAGCTAGCCTGGCATAGAGCAACAAACAAGAGACCCTTCTTCCCACAAGTTAGAAGACAAGGACTGACAGCTGAGTTTATCCTGTGATCTCCACATGTGAATACCCACATTCATACACATGAACACCCATACACATCATACACACATACACACAGAGAGTTAACAAAGAAAATGAAAATGAAGTTTGCTGGTGTATTTCTATGCTTCCATTACAGTATTCTATGATGTTAACAATTGTGGAAGAAAGCACGGGTCGAGGTGATGAAAAGTCAAGTGAAAGGAAAAGTAAAACAAGAGAATTGGAGGGCTAGTAAATGGGACCCTCTGAGCTTTTGGCAGGCTCGTCAGCCACTAGACAGAGAGGGAAACGTAACTTAACGTTGAAGCCACTGCATGTGCTGCTGTCCTCTTCCAGGTGACCCTCATTCCTGTTGTCCTTTCCCATCTGTGTAACGTGGGCAGGAGAAGGCAGGGTTTCTTGTTTTGTTTTGTTTTGATTTCAGAAAACTCTAGCAATACAGTGTGAAAGGGATGTAGAAGTCTAAGTGGGGCATAGAGGGGTTATTTCAGACCAAGGTTGTACCTGAGCCATGGTACCCTGGCACTTTTGCAGTAACCCTAGAGAAGATCAACCCAGGAGAGCCTCGCCTTCTCCTCGGGGTCTTGCTGACTGAGCACAGACTGCCTCATTGTCCCTTCTTCAGGACACGGAGAGACCAGCGTCTCCCCCAAAATGCAGAACCATTGTCCTAGTGGGAATGGCTGCTTTTAGACAGTATGACAAGGTACTGAAGTGCCCCAGAGAGCCACCTGCTCTGAAGTATCTCCCAAGCCAGTGTGTGCCTAGAAGGCTTCTGTGGGGCTCGCCCTAAGCAGTACTCCTGGTCTCAGACTGATCATCTGCCAGATCATCTGCCAGGTTTCAGTCTGAACACTGGATGGGGCAACGCCACCCACTGTCTGCCCACTGCCTCATCTCAGCACTGGCTGGACTCAGAAACTGCAGACTTGTTTTTCCCTCTGTGTCTCTCAAGAAGATCATGCTGTCATCCAGAGGGGACAGATGTTGCGTGTGTTGCTGTGCTGTGGGTATCACTGCTTTATTCTTCATTAAAGGCCTACATGCCAACCACAGTTTGTGCTTTTGGGAAAACCATCACAGGATCACCTATAACTACTAGAAAATGGTATGCATGTGTGTATTTTCTGGTGTTCAGGTGTGTGTATAGGCCTGTGTGGCAGTGTGTAGGTTTCCAAGTGTGCACATATATGTGTGTGTGCTAAGGCCAATGTGTGCATGTATGTGTTTGCTAGTATGCATATGTGGGCATAGGCCTGTGTGTGCAAATATGTGTTTGTTGGTATGCAAGTGTGTTCATAGGCCTGTGTGTACATGTGTGTGTTTGCTAGTGGGTGTGCATAGGTCTGTGTGTACATGTTTGCCATTGCATGTGTGTGTTTGCTGGTATGCATGTATGTGTTTGTTGGTGTCCATGTATGTCAAAGGCCTGTGTGTGTGTGTGTGTGTGTGTGTGTGTGTGTGACCAGAGTGCTCATGGACCTGATTGCATAGGCTGGCAGGAGGATGGGGTGGTGACCCCTTTGGCTTCTTTCTGCGAAGCAAGCTGCTTATAGCTTTGTTTATTTTCCTGGAGTTTGCAGTTCCCATCCCTTTGTGGGAGGTCTGACAGAACAAAGACCACCCACCTGCCATTGCTTGCTTTTCTTGTCTACATAGAAGTCTTGAGTATAGCTGTGCTTTGGTGGTGAAGAACTGAGACCTTCCTCAAGCCACAGATGGCTCTGCCTGGTTATATTTAAATAATTTAAAACAAATGGCCTGGGAAAGGCCCTCACCTGCCACCCCTAGTCAAGGTCTTAGCAGGACTATATGGGAGCCATGTGGGGCTATGTGGGGGCTGAGTTTTAATCTAAGACAGTAAGTTGTTCCTGAATGGAGCCAGGTATATATATAAATAAACACACACACACACACACACACACACACAGCTGTACTGTAGAATATACTGGTGCACACATAAATAAAGGCCAGAGAAGACCATAAGAATGAGTTACAAATTACAGAGGACAAAGAAATTCAATACCATCCCAACTTTCTGGAGAGTGTGCTTTGTCTTTGAGCCTCATCATACCAGCCCAGTGGCTGGTCCGCACTGCAAACCTGTCCTCAGACTCCTCCGTGATCGCTCTTATCTCTGGCATTCTTTCTGAAATGCCTGTCTATCTCTATGTTTCATATGAATCTTCTTTAGCTGCCAAGATTCTGCCTCTGTTTTTCCATCCTGGAACCTGGCTTTTGTGGTTCCCCTCCCACCCCATACTGGACTTGACAAACATTCCATGGTGAATTCCAGGCACGTTCCTTTGATGAGCACAGCCAAGGGGTTTAGGATCTCCCGTCACAAGGAGGGCACAGACTGTAAGAGTAGCCGCAAGCTCTGCAGCAGCCAGAAAGAAGGGATCTGTTTATGGTGGTGACTGATGGCAGAGGTGGTCCAGAGTTACCCCTGAAACCCTCTGTATTTATGCATCCAGCACAACTTCTTTTGTTGACTGCAGTGACACGTGCGCTCACTTCTAACAGGAGTTCAGTGAAACCTAAGTGATCTCAGAAACTCAGGTGGAGGTAGAGTTCCATTTTGTTTCTCTGAAGTATGGGGAGTCAGACTGCAAAGTGGCAGCTAAGTTCAAGTTTTATTTTTTTAAGTCTTTTATATATTATTTTTATTTTATGTGTATGAGTGTATTGCCTGCATGTATGTAAGTGCACCTGTGTTGTGCAATGCCTCCAGAGGTCAGAAGAGGGTGTTAGATTCCCCTGGAACTAGAGTTACAGATGGTTGTTAGCCCCCATGTGGGTGCTGGGAATTGAATCTTGGTCCTCTGTGAGAACAACCAGTGCTCTTAACTGCTGAGCCATCTCTCCAGCCCCAAGTTTTATTTTTTATATTGTAGCTTTCAAAGCTTGCTATTAAAGCTAAGAGAGTGTCTTCAAACCAGAAGCAGAGATAAGCCAAGTTTGATATTTATTTTTTTATTCTTTTATTTATTTTTGCTATGAAACAATTTCAGGGAATCCTATCTGGTTTTAATAACATACCAGTTTCACTAGGCAATGGAATGGGAAAAGATAGAAGCTCTATCTTACTGGAAGCTCTATCTTAGGGTGGTCAGTAAATAGAGAGCAACTTCTATGTTCCTATTCAAAGAAATGGACTCATGGGAGAAGAGAGGTCCTAGAAGGACACTGACTTGGTTGTTCTAGAAACAGTCTTTCATTGCCTTTATGTGGGTTTTAGAAGTAATTTAAGTGAATCCACTGAGGGTTCAGAACCATCAGTAATCCGATGACCAGCAGGCAAGGGCCTGGAAGTCAGGAGACTTGATGTCTAGTCTTAGCTCTGACCTTCAGGAGCTGTGTGGTCTTGGGCAGGTCACTTTATCTCTTAGTGCATCTCTGTGAAAGGGTTCAACCACTTTATCTCATCACACAAACATTAGCCAATGCCCACTGAGAGCTTGTTGTTTTCTTAGGTCCCCAAAACAAAAAGCTAACCATCTGATCCCTGGCCCAAGAGACTCGGAGAGAAACAAGGAAGCCAGTGATTACAATGTATCACAGAGAGTGAGTGAGGCCCATGGTGCACTGGTGGCACTGAGATGGCACTCGGGAGCCCAGGAACATCGCTCAAGAGGGATTTTGGGGGCAATCTGCCCAGGTAAAGGGACAAGAATGACATTTCAGGCTGAAAAATGATTCTCAAGTTCCATGGGCCAACTGGTCCTTTCCCCACCCTGTTCTGGTCAGGGGCAACAACCTTGAGATGGTCCCTTCCCCACTCTGATGGCTGTTGGGGAACCTGCAGGAATGCTTGGCTGTCATTTCCCATGATTCCTATGCACTGTGCACTTTTGGCTAGTCCAGCTTTTCCACCCAGCTTCCTCACTATCCCCACGTATGTCTCTTTGCAGATGTTAATTAGAGACCTGGCCATCACAGTTTGTATAAAATATGATTTCCTCACAATTGCATCTTATTTAAAACTCACATAATTCGTAACTAATTTTCCCAAGGTCATAGAAAGGGAGATGCACTGATGAATGTTTTTGCTTGTTTGAGCAAAGTCTTTAAAATGCATCATAATATACACATAATGGTATTTTATAATCACTAAAATTCTAAAGTTATCAAATTTCTGATGTTTTCTAGTGCTGACTTCAGAACCCACCTCCTAATGAATGCATAAATGGCATTTCCATAGCATGTTTTCATTTATAAAAAATTTGAAGTTAAAATGGCAGGAAGTATGGCAAAGGCAGGCAGATCTCTGTGAGTTCAAGGCCAGCCTGGTCTACATAGTAAGTTCCAGGCTAGCTGGGGCTACAGGGAGATCCTGTCTCAAAAAGACCAAAAAAAAAAAAAAAATGGTGGAAGTATTTAGGTAACCACGCAGCAGTAGCCAACCCCGCATCCACGTATTCTGAGACATTAAATAAACGTGTTGGGCATTGAGTGCTGACCCACTTTGTGAGTGGCACTGAACAGCAGTGCTTTTGAAAGGGGTAGCAGGGCCACATGAATGACAATTTGCTTTATGCCCTCTTTAAAATTATATGCTTCTTGAAACTTTTTTAAATCTAGAGGCACCTGAAGTTTTGCACATAAAATGAAACTTGATTAACAATTTTATATGCCGAGACGTTAAATTCACATAAATTCAAATGGGCATAAAATATTTCTGTACTTTGTGTTAACCAAACAGTAAGTGACTTGGGAGATGAGGGCAGACAACATGTACCCACGTGGAGCTGTCTGTCCAGAGCCACAGTGTTAACACTGAGGGGCTCCAGGGGACAGTCAGATGGAGAAACAGGAAGCCAGGAAGACAAATGGGGAGTCCACACAGTGAGTGGGCCGGCCCTCACTTGCCTTGGGGGTTTGGAATCAAGTGTTACAATTCAGTTTGACACTAAAGTCACCCAGCAGAGCATTGCCCATGTAGTATGGACTCAGAAAATTCTGGAGGCAGTCCTGACCAAGGGATGCTTGCAGCGTCACTGAGCTTTGGCTTTCGAGCAGGCTTTCAAGACCTCTGCCTTATCTCATTTGAACTGCTATAACAAAATACCATGACACCAATCGCTTAGGAACAACAGACTTTGAAGCCTCACAGCTCTGCCACATCCAAGGTTGAGGAGCACAGCAGATTTAGTGTCTCTCTAGTTCAAAGATGGCATCTTAGACTTGGTGGAAGGAGCTCTTTGGAACCTCTTTGATGCGGTCATTAAGTAGATTCAGAGTCTAAACACCTAGCAGACGCCTCCCTTGCTCATACAGTTACATTGGTGGTTAGCTTTCAACACAGATCTTGGAGTGGGGCACAATCTTAAGCCCATAGCAGCTTCTCAGGGGTGAAGAGAGGCTGCTGGGTTTCCTGGAAAGGTGAAACTCAGGAATGAGGAGAGAAAAAAGAACACACTTAATCTCTGCCTGACCTTGGCCTCCAGCCATAGCTCTCCCTCTGTGATTCCTGAACAGAGTGGATCAGGTGTCTGGAGCCATAGAATAGAAATGCTTGCTTTGGAAAACAAGGCCATGAAATACAGGGAAACATCTGAAAAGGGGGCGTCACCTAAAATTGATAAGTACCTAACAAGCTACATGTTGAGAACTGACAAAGCTGGGTTGCACAGGCACTCAATGTCAGCATGAGTGTAGATTCGCCCTTCACACTTGCACTCACATGACCTTGGACACATTGCTTAACGATTCCGTCATCATCAACAGTCACACTATGTTCTTACAGGACTAGTATAAAAATTCAATGTGTCCATTGTGGCAAGTTCCTGGACTGTTTCCTTCCGTGGGTTCATTAGCACCTGCCTTTGGAGTGCAAATAGTATGTCAGAAGCCTAACCTAGATAAAGATAGCTCTCTCAACTAAAAATGAGAAATCCTTCTATCAGAGTGTAAATTTGATGCAGAATCTCACATTAAATGTAAATATTAATGAGAAATTAGTGGGTCTGCTCATAAACAGTAATGGATTTGATGTGTCTGTGATTTTGCATCAACTCTTTCATTAAGTATCGGGAGGGGACGAGATTTTGCTTATGGTTTCTCACTTTTGTGGTCTCAGAGAAATAACTGATATCCGGATGTGATGGTGCATGCTTGTAATCCCAGCACTTGGGAAGCCGAGGAAGGAGGATCTCAAATTAGCCAAGGCTACATAGCAAGACTCTGTCACAAAACAAAAGCAACAGGGAGAGAGGGAAAGGGGGGGGGGAGAGAGAGAGAGAGAGAGAGAGAGAGAATAAATAGAAATAACTGACAAAGAAATACAGAGTTAAGAGGGGAAACGGCTGTTTAGTGTTTGATGGTATGGATTTCAAAGAAATTTTCCCTTCTCTAGCCACAAAAGGCTTACCCAAACAATTTTTTTAAATAAATTATTATCTTCGGGGGCTGGAGAGATGGCTCAGCGGTTAAGAGCACTGACTGCTCTTGCAGAGGACCTGGGTTCGATTCCCAGCACCCATATGGCGGCTACGAGCCTTCCTTAACTCCAATTCCAGGGGCTCCGACACCCTCTTCTGACCTTCATAGGCATTCTAGGAAATAGGTGCAGTTGAGAGCACTGACTGCTCTTGCAGAAGACCCGGGTTCAATTCCCAGCGCCCACATGGCGGCTAAGAACCCTCCTTAACTCCAGTTCCAGGGGAATCCAAAGCCTTCTTCTGACCTCCATGGCATTGCATGATATGGGTGTACTCACATACATGCAGGCACTACACTCATACACATAAAATAAAAATAATAAAGAAAAATTTAAAAATTATTATCTTGAAAGTAATTTAGAAGTAATTTCCTATGGTTTTAAAAGCCTACACCCCATAAAAAGGTTCTTTTCTCCTTTCCTTCCCTTCCTCTTCCTCAGTTCCTCTCTTGGCCTTTATGGCTAACTACTCTTTCAGGGAAGCAGCCCTGACCTCAGGATTGTCCCCCACCCAACAGTAGAGTCTGCCATTCTCTGTTGTCTGTGAGGCATTTGTCAATGTGAATCTGCAAATGATACTTTGATTTGCTTCTAATTCCTCCTGTACCAGGCCCTTTTCTGCCCCCCTGGGCACCATCTGCCTGTTCTGGCTTATATAAAAATGCGCTATGGAATCTGAAATGGGCTTTGCCGGTTCATCCCCTCAGCGCCATGCTCTCAGAAGCTCTGGTCTTCAGCCTCCATTACTCTTGGTGCCTTCTTTTTGTGTATTGTCCCAAGAGTTCCAGGAGGTCTTGGGAAGAGACTCTGACACCCCTGTTCAGCTGTGATGTGAACCCCACTCCAGAGATGCCACTTGTGATCATGTCAAACCACCAGGGCATAAAAAGTTGGTGAAGTCAGATTTCAGAAAGAATATTCTGAGCTGGGTGTGGTGGTTCATGCCTTTAGTCACAGCATTTGGGAGGCAGAGGCAGGTGGATCTCTGTGGGATCGAGGCCAGCCTGGTCTACATAGTGAGTTCCAGGCCAGTGGTAGCTACAGGGAGACCCTGTGTCAAAAAGACAAAAAAGAAAAAAGAAAAGAAAGAATATTCTTTAAACTCATTTAAAGGTACAGATGTGATAGTGTTTATCTCTTACTATTTTACATAAAAGATAGAAAGGTTTTCCCAGGAAGTGGGAGAAACATTAGATGACTTGTAGAATTGAGCCTGGGTGTACAGAAATGCATGTGGTCAGAGAGGATCTTTAGAAGATGCGAGAACGTTTGCTCACCTTGCTAACTCCCTGGGACTCGGGCTTATCTGCAGCTTCTTAATAGGCAGTGATCAGTCCTGCAGCACCGGGTTCATTCTGATTCCGGAACTCCATGGCAGGTGGTTATGCATAAACACATTTTCTCTTCCCATAGCAGTTCCTTAGGTATCTGTGCTTACATATACAAAAAAGTCAGATTTTCTTGGTCAGTTTCTATGAAAATTTCTTGCTGTTGCCTTGAGCTTAGTCCTCTGGGTGGCATTAGCTAGGGCTTCAGTTAATCAGTAGCAGAGCACAAATAATCATTAGCAACGCTTCCCCATGTGCACAACTGGCCCTGCATACTTGTTGGCCGGCCAGACGAAATGACAAGAGGAAAAAACATGCAGCTTTATTCACCTCGCTATGATTCTGTCCTCACTACAAAGAATATTCTAAGCCATTTGTTTAGCTTGAGTCTGATAGAACTGTGTGTATTAGTAAGCAATCACTGTGTAACAAATCACTCCAGATCTTAGTTTATGCATTATCTTTTATTATCTCATAGTTTCTGGTTCAGAAATCTGGATGCAGGTTCTCCCATAGGGCTGAGGTCATGGAGGCTGGAGATGGGGAGAATCTGTTATAAACTCACTCGTGAGGCTCATGGTTAGAGGCCACGCTTATAGTACCTGCCACGTGAGCCTCTGCATAGGACAGCTCACATCATGACAGCTGACTTCCCTTAACTGGCCAAGAGAGGGAAAGAAAGTGAAGAAGTTGAAAGTTGCAACTTATCTTACAAGGGATACCCTATCATCTTTGCTAGTTTCTAGAAGAGGCAGAAATCACTAGAAACATCCAGTTGATTATCTTCCAGGTCATGTGCCATTGTCTGAGTGTGGTCTAAAGTAAGACCGAATGACATCTCTCATCGTTATGAGCTACTGAGGGCTCAGCTGATACCCCCAGAGACTAGGGAGCCTGGAAGCAGGTTATCATCAGTCAAGGACGGATTACCTCAGTCCCTGCTCCCTATTGTACTTGGAGGACCTTCTGTTTCTAACAGCTCCCTGGCTCCTGTTTCTACTCAGAAGGGCTTCTTAGCTCATTTGGAGAACAGGAACAATTGCTATTTCTTGGCTCAGTTTTCCCGCCCTTTAGATTCTCACCTGAATATCTCATACAAGATTTATTCTTTACAAATAACTTTTTTTGCAGAGCTTGTGGTTATAATCCGAAGATACAGATATTCCTCCTTTTGTGCCTTGGACGCAAACACATTTTCCACTGAGGAAAGAGGCAAAGTCAAACCCCAAACTTGTGGAAACTTTTGGTTGAAAAAGTTTTCCACAACTGTCCAGAATAAACATTGCAGTCACAAGATTTTACCACTAATCATGTAGGTACAACCAGAGCATTAAAACCTGTTGTTTCCATAGCTTTAAGCCTTTGTCTCTGGCATGAATGGTGGGCCCCTGCTTCTTGGCCTTTTTCACAAGGACTTGCAACTTGAAGCAGTAGCTTTGTGGAAGCCATAGTCAGATTCTTTCAAGCAGTTGTCTCTGAAAAGGTGAAAGACCATCCCCAGAACTTAATAGACCTGTTGGATGCCATTCCCTCTACTGACTGCTTAAAGCAGTCAGTCTATACAAGATGAACAGGGACATAACAGCGGGAGATACTTTCCGAGCATTTTCTTCCAAACTTGCCATCAGTAAAGCCAGGTCTGAGTCCCATTGCCTGAATCCCTCTTGGTAATCTCTAATTTAAGATGTTTTTCCAATTCTTTCTTTACTGTATGCCTGATAAGGCTATTCCCACCAGTTTCCCTAGAACCAGTGTTTGTCATTTTGCCCTATGACACCCTCCCTTTATTTTTTTTAAGTTTCTTCAGATTTTTTAAAAATTATAATTATTGTTTTAATAACAACTTGAATCCCAGAAGTTGAAGATACTGTTCATATGACCTGCCCCCCTCCAACCTGGGCAGCAGGGAGGAGGCACTCAGAAGGAAGGAAGTAGGGAGATGATCTGCCAGGGAAACTCCAAATATTTCTAGACCACCTTCTGCTGGGGCAGGGCTCCCCAGAACACTGATACCTAGGGAAGAGGGGGACCAAGGTCTCTCATGGATTAGGGGCTCCCAATGACACCCTCTCCTCAACTCCCTCCTCCATCAAGGCCTGGGGACTATGGGGAGACCAGGTGGGAAGGGACAGGCCCATACTGAGCCTTTACATCCTCCCCCATTAAAAAAAACTAACTACTAGTCATATTTTCAATTTGACAGGCCTCAGGACTCCTGTCTTACTGGAAGTTGAAGGTTGTTGGGGGAGGTAGAATCATTTCTCTTTGGGGCTGCAGCCACTGGTAGGTTTCCCATGCTCCAGTGAATGACCCCATACCTGTAAACACACGGGCTTAGTGAGTTATGAAGAAAAAGGGACACGAAGAGGAAGGGGGATGTAGGTGGAGAGATCTGAGGGGAGCTGAAGGGGGTAAGTAAGGAGTGGATATGATCCTATTTCATTACATACATGTATGAACTTTTAAATTTTAGAATATGACCTGGAAAGATTTTATTACAGAAGCATTGGTTTAAAGGAAAACTCAAGTAAAGAAATGGTGTGCAAGTTTAGCAAAAGTAAAAATACTTGGAAAATCTCAGTTAATGGAAAATTATGGTAGCGGTGGTTAAGATGTTAATTTGTCATCTACAGTATTTTTCGTATCTGCCCCCCCCATGAGTTCAAAGACTTTGAGAAAGGATATGTCATCTCACTTGCTGGTGTTGAGTGAAGACACTCAGACTTCTGGGGTTTACCTAGTGCATATTATGTGTATCTTCTGAGGTGTTTGAACCATCTTGACAGGCGTGAACACCAAGCAGAACATACAGTTCCACTCTGGCTTCTCCCACGTGGGAGGCCTTTCTGCATCTCTGAGCTCTTCTCATGGGGAGCAAGTTACTCCTTGGGCATAACATTGGAATTTTTGGAGACTTCTTTTTTAATGAGAGTTTTTCTGCTAATATTATAATGATCAGCACCCCCTCTAATATTTAAATGAAACCTACCAGTACAGCCTTTGTCTGGCATGAATGTATTTTGAGATAACAGGACCTGTGTCTGCCACTCAGCATCTAGATTGGTTGACAGGGACTCTGGGGAGTCAGTACTATATTACATAGGAACAGGGAGCTTGTTACTCATCAAAAGAAAGTAGGAAGATGAGCCCTAGGAAAGTACCCTTGGTGTGTTATTTCCTCATTAGTCTGAACCATAGCAGCCCAGGTGTTCTGAGTGGTTTCACACCCTGGGTTTCCCTCAAGGTGCAGAAACTAGAATGTAACATGGACCCTTCCTCTGACTCTGTCCCACTCCCCACCCACCCTCATCTCTTAGTGCTCTGCCCCACGTATTTGGAGTCTGTGTGGTGCTGGGCAGATGTTAGGGCTGGTGTAATTGGCTGTCTTTTGGCAGGCCCATGTAAGGTTTCTTTTCCTGCCTGTAGGCTGGCCATCCATCATTGAGAAGCTTGTCCATGGCATCTGTATTTCTTTCTCCCCAGCATGGCCAGGCACCTTTAGAAGAGTCAGGTACAGATTTTCAAGATGTTCTTAATTGCATTAGTGAGGGTGATTGAGGCACAGGCAAAAATGGGTCCATTTGTTACAGTATTCTTTCATTGTGTATACATAGGGTGCATATCAGAAGTGTAGGTCCATGGTACTGTAAAAGAGCAAACATACCATGAGGCCCTGACATTGTCCAGCAAGGCTGATGTCATTCAAGTTAGGAACCCATGGTACCTCCAAAATGATCTCTACGACATGAACGGAGTACGTGATGTTTCTGAAACCATTTGAAATGCAAGCACTTGGTCAGAAAGTATGAATTTTCTTCCGCTCAGTGCAGCCTTCATGCCTGGACACCTGTTGCTTTGAAAACCATGTATAGACCTCATCTGTATCTGGCAGGGGTGGACCTTCCCTCTGGATCTGTTTATATTGACCTCTCTTCTAATCGGGCTGTGCAATTGCATGGTGTGGGTGCTCCCAACTACCTTCCCTGTGTTTTAATGCAGAGGCATTTTACAAAGGGTAAGGTAGGCAATAGCCTGGGCAGTGGTTTGATGGGAAAACATGAATCAGATGTTAATGGATGCAAAGTGCTTTTCCTTTAGAAAAGGGAAAAAAGAAACTATAGTGCCTGTCACAACCTTGTATTCAGAGACTCTTAGAGCATTGAATATTGTCCATTTTTACACCAAATAGGTGCTGGAGTTGTCTTCACCCGATTCTGACCAGCTCAGTGTTAATCTGATGACCTTATTTTATATTTTTTTCCTTTTGGGAAATAGAACTCCCCCACCCTGAAATCCCTATATGGCTTTTTTCCTTTCTGCTAAAAAGCTCCAGAGCTAGGGAGATGGCTCAGTCAGTAAAGTGCTTGCCTCCAAAGCGTGAGGATCTGAGTTGTATCCTCAGAACCTATGTAAAGATCTGTATGTGGTGATTTGTGTTTATAATTCCAGCAATGGGAGATGGGAGGCAGAGACACTTGGATATTTGAAAGTTCCCTGGTCAGCCAGCCTAGCCTACATGGCGAAGTTCAGGCCAATATGAGACCATGTCTCAAAAAACCAGAGACTGACTTGCGCTTACATAGGTCTTGTGCTTGCTTTCACAATTACTAGAAACTCATATGAGTGACTGCTTTCTGGAAAACATTATTTCCTTGTGATCATCCACCACCTCTGGCTCTTATAGTCTTTCTGTCCCCTCTTCCAAAATGATCCCTGAGCCTTGGGAGGCAGTGGTTTGATATAAGTTTACCATCAGGGCTAAGCACTCCGCAGTCTCTTATTGGCCAATCCACACTGGTCTCTGTGTTAATCACCATCTGCTACTAGAAGAAACTTCTCTGGAAATTCCCAGGATGGAGGTTGGGGGGGGGGCGGGTAAGAAGCCCCAACTCTAGCTGAGGACCTATTGGCAACTGATAGTTGCTGGGAGAAGGAGAGTCAGTTTTCTTTAAGGGTGTGACCTGGATAGTTGACCCGGCTCCAGGAGATAGACTCACACCGAAGGACGTTTGGGGATACAAATTAGACTTGATAGGCCTTAAAAAATAATAATAGAGGATGTGAAACTGGGTAAGAGGATTAAGAGAGGTGGGGAGAGGGTAGGGGGTCTTGAACATGACTAAAATACATTGTATGAAATTCTTAAACATTCAACAAAAAGATTTAAAAAACCAAAGTTTTTGGGCTGGAGAGATGGCTCAGCGGTTAAGAGCACTGACTGCTCTTGCAGAGGACCGGGGTTCAATTCCCAACACCCACATGGCGGCTAAGAACCGTCTTTAACTCCAGTTCCGGGGGAATCTGAAGTCCTCTTCTGACCTCTGTGGCATTGCACGACACGGGTGCACTTACATACATGCAGGCAATATACTTGTACATATAAAATAAAAGTAATAAGTAAAATATCTTAAAAAAAAAACAAAGTTGGAAATAACCTGAGGAAGGACTCCTGACAGTGTCCTCTGACTTCTCCATGCACATGCACAGGTGTGCAGGCATGCTCTTGCTCATGCACAAACCCGTTCCTGCAAGAACATACATACACACATACACACACACAGCACCATAGTTCCTTTTGTATATATGATACATACTGTTTTTCAAATTATAATGTCTATATTTAATAAAACATAGATCTTGTGTATTTATGATTGAGCTAGCTGAGCTTTGCAAATTCACATAGACCTTTGTTGAAATGATTGGATTTTTCTAAATTTGTTTGGATTATCTATGTTTAAGAGGTTTGGAATGATGGCTATGTTAAAAACCAAACTTTCAATTCCTCATCAGCTTTGGAGAGCTGCTGTAAAGGAAAGTGTCCTTAGTCATTCTTCTTTCTTTGCAGAAGGCCTAAGGGGCTCCTTTCCCGCCCCCAGGTATGAGGGTTGAGTGTGGCATTTGGGTCAGAGAGCCTTGGTGGAGACCTTGGCTGTGCACTGTGATGACCTTGGCTGTGCATTGTAGGAACTGCGGGTCTCAGGTGGACTCAGTTGTTCCACTAAGTTCGGTTTAGCCAAGGTCGCCAAATGCCTGCTGGGTAGCAGGAGTGTTGGGCACTGAGTGCACAGTGATTCACAGTTGTCATGAGCCCAGACTGGGAAGGCTGTGCTGTGTGTCCACCAGCTACTCAGGTAGCCAAACTGGGAAACCTGAAGTGGCAGCCGCAATCTCTTCCCTGCCCTTCCAGTACTCCTGAACCTGACTGGCCTAACACCTGCTTAACCTTGAACTCCCCTCTCGAGAACCTGCTCAGGTTCCCCTACACTGTTCTCCTAGCACAGACTTCCTGCTTTGTTTGGAGTTAACTTAGAATAATGCTTGGATCTTGTTTTCGCTAGTGTTGGGTCTGGTGTGTTGGTGTGTAGTATGTATATACAGTAAATGTTCACAGAGAGACTCTATGAAGGAATGAGTGACACATTGTCATCTCTTGAAGAGTACTACTAGTGCCCGCTCTCCTCCTCTGGAGAAACTTTCCAAAGCTCACATGTGCCTCTGTCCAGAAGGCCCTGAGTTACTGTGTCTGCACCTTTTCCATAGCAGTATCTTCTGGACACCAGAAGGACTTGGCACAGAATGATGGTCCCAGAGAGCCCGCCGGGGTATAGGGAGAGGGTAGGGGGTGCCCTGCTCCTTGGCAGAGGCCTCAGATAGGTATAAACTGGGCTCACTGTTTTAACCCACCAGGACCATCAGACAGAAGTCTTAGGCTGAGGCTGGGAAGTGAACATCTGTGAGGGGGGAGGAAAGAAGCCCCGTGAATAACAGCTACATGCCAAGTGATACCGTCCTCCCGGTGGACCCACTGCTCTCCTCCAGTGGGTCCTGGGCTGGAGAGACTCAGCAATGAGCACTGTGCAGTCTGACACAAGCTAGGACCATTGTCCTTCTTAAAAGATTTTCTTGAACATCTAATGAGTAAACTAATTTGTATTGGGTTGAAAATGTCCTCACGTTGAACCATTCATTCTCCAACAATGCCCGTCAGTGAGGAATCAGCATTCATTCAGATTCTACTCCATGGCTATTCTGCAAGTGTTGGGGGACCTTATTTGTGTAGCTTGTCATCCCTTCTGTCTCTGGAGGCCTCCCTTCCCGCAAGCCCGCCGTCCCTGAACCCAGACTCAACCAAAGGAAACAAAAAAGGAACCTGCCTCCAGAAATCAGAGACTCTAGGTCTCCAGAGAATTTGTGAGAATCAGGACAGCCTGGACCCAGGGCGTGAGGTCTGTGCTTCATGCCCTCAGCTGCCTGCCTGTCTTCCTCCCTCCTTCCATCTTTCCCTCTCTCCCTTCTTTGAACCATGCAATGTGGATGCCAGAGTATAATTGTCCCTGTCCTTAATAATGGCACATAACAACACCTGTCCATTTTAATACAGAAATCCACAAGGTGGGCAAAAGAGTAACTTTCTCTAGACACATCCTGTAAGAAATCACATAGAGACTAAGGTCGGAATGAGAGATAGCTTGGGTTTTGCCTGCTCAAAGGAATGATGCTCTGTATACCAAAACACAGGCAGCCTAACAAAGGTAGTATAACCTGCACACATACAGTCTTCAGGTCTCTGAACTTCTGATCCAAATGAGAACAGGCATTATTATCAAGCATCTTCTTTATTTTTTAATATAATACTTTAAAAAATTTTTATTATTTTTATTTTTATGTGTATGAGTGTATTGCCTGCATGTATGTGAGTGCACCCGTGTCTTGCAATGCCACAGAGGTCCGAAGAAGGTTTCAGATTCCCCTGGAACTGGAGTTAAGGACGGTTCATAGCCACCATGTGGGTACTGGGAATCGAACCAAGGTCCTCTGCAAGAGCAGTCAGTGCTCTTAATCACTGAGCCATCTCTCCAGCCCCTAATATTTTTATTTATTCTTTGAGAATTTCATACATACTTACAATGTATTTTGATCATATGCACACATAACACCCACAAGCATTTTTTTAATATTTTGGCAATTTCTTTTTTCAATTCAGCAAGTATTTATGCAATTTATTTTTAATAATATATTTTTCCACTGCAGAAATAAGAAGTGCTTTAATTAAGAAACTATGAAAAAAACACATATGCATAAAATCACACTCATACCTTTAACCATGGAGAATGAGAAATTATTTGGGGACATTATTCTAGTTAGGAATATAAATGTGTGTTTTGAACATAAATTATCTTGCTTTCTGCAAGCATGTGCTTTTAAAAGTATATTTCATATCATTAGCAAATATTATTGAAGGGTTGCCACCAAGTGCTAGACTGAATTCTAGGGTCAGGGGTTATAGACATCTGTGATCCCAGCAGACAAAACTCCTTATTGCCTTGAGATGCTTTCTGGGAGGAGTCAAATAATAAGCAATTCAGTACAGATGGCTTGCCAAGCAGGGATAGGCGTTAAGAGGAAAGGGAAGTGTGCAAGGGGGCTAAGTACAAGGCGTTGCTGGTCGGAGGGGTCCTCCCCATCTGCACCCTCACTTGCTATAAATGTCCTTTGGTATGGGTCCGTTTGCTGGAGCCTGGTCAACCTTCTGAGAGTCACACCCTTCAAAGAAACTGACTCCCCCCTCCCAGCAGCCATCAGTTGCCAGTCATTCCTCAGGTGGGGTCGGGGTTTCTTCCCCACTTCCCCACATCTGATTTTTGTCTGGCTTAAGCTTATGTGGTCCTTATACATGCTGTCACCATTGCTGTGAGTTCATATGAGCTTCCCAGCTGTCTAGAAAACTCTGTTTCCTGTGGTCATCCACCATCGCTGACTCTTACAGTCTTTCTGCCCCCCATACATACACAATGATCACTGAGGGCTATGAATTTTTATTTTACCATTTTATATAGTGTAGTTGGAGAAGGGTCTATTGAAGGTGCTGTTAGAGAAAAAGTTTGGAGGGGCTCTGTGGCTGTCTGGGGGAAGGGCATTCTAGATGAAAGTGGGTACCCTGAGAAGAAGCAGGTTTGCTGTGGTCTTGGAATCAAAGGGGGTCATAAAGAGCAGGACAAGTGGGCAAGGGGGTGGAGCAGAGAATGAGATCAGTGAGGTGTCCCTGGACCTGAGTTCTGAGCAATGCCATCTCCTGGCAACCCTGCCCTGCTTTGTGCTGGACACAGACCAGACCACAGGGGCAGGAATGGAAGGAAGCAAGGGGGAGAGTGTGGGGTGATGACTGTGATGGCATCAGGACACTGTGGGGAGGACGCGGACTCTGACACTGCTGGGCCAGGCAAAGATTCAGGAGAGTTGGGTTCCGAGTGTCGGAGTGCCCAAACCACTCGATCTCTCTCATCTTTTAATATGTGCACGGTAGTGATACATGATTTTAAAGTTGTTGTTTCAATAAATATACAATAGCTCTTTCACTGAGTATGAAATAAGAATCCCAGTGATTAGAGACTATTATCTTATTGGCACATCTCCCTTAATGATGCATCTTAAAGTGCGGGTATCAGGTTTGATGAGATACAGAATTAGAGCACAGCTAAAGCCCTACTGTGCTTCTCCATACAGAGCTGTTAATAGGGAAGCAGAGTCAACATGCTTTTAAATGTAAGTCAGGATCAGAGGCGTCCAAAATGGGTCTAGAGCAAGAGCCAATTCCAAATGTCTGCCTTGACTGAACTGCATGGAAAGGCCTCCCTGACATGTGCCACCAGCCTGTTCCCAGGGGAACTTTGCAGAGGACCATCACCTGTGCTGCTGATCCTTAATGTTTATAGGATGAACTGAGAGGAAGTTTATGGAGTTGCTATGGTCAATGAGTTCAGCATCCATATGTGATCTGAAAAGAACAAAACAATCTTTTGATGGGCTTTCAGGGGAAGTTCCTGCAATGTAGATGCTGTACCAAAGCAATTCTGTTAGGTAATTAAAGATCTAGTCCAGGGGCATGAAAAATGTTGTCATTTGTGCTGGGGAGACAGTGCGGTTAAAGTGCTCACTGTGTAAGTGGGAAGACTGGAGTTCAGGTCCCCAGAAGCCGTGTAAATGTTGACTAGGCTGGCACCCCACCTGTAATCCCTCAGATGATGGACACGGGATCCCCAGAGCAAGCTGGCTCACAAGGCTCACCTATCTGGGCGCTCTAGGTTTGAGAGACCTTGCCTCAATGAGTGGAAGAGAAAGTGAGGCTGATTCCCAACATCAACCTCAGGCCTCCACAGGCATGCACACACACGTTTATGTATTCCCCACACACACATAAAAATGTTGGCTTTTCTTCCTGTAATTTACATACTACCCAGAAGCCTCTGGATTCCTGGAATTTTGAATGTAACTCAGAATCACTTGGCAAAACCATTGAAACACCACAATTTTCCCTAACAAGCCCTTGCCATTGTTAATAGCAGATGTGTAAATTGGGTTGTCTGTACAAACTATGATTAAAGGCTGCAAAGACCCAGGTTCTCTGTCTATAAGTAGATCCTTCTGGGTGGTCTGGGAGGCCCTGACTTAGGGATAATGACCGACTTTTTCCAGCACACTTGGAAGGTGTGCAGGCACCTGGCGTGGAGAGTCCCTCCCCACTTTCCACAGGCTCCCCTGTGCGCACGAGGCCTGGCGCTCCTCCAGGAGTTTCACAGGTGGAGGCCAGGTGAAGCTGTGTTTGACTTGCCTGTTTAGCTCTGCATCTCCAGTCATTGGTAACTTCCCCTCCTTGGTAAGGGATTCTTCACCTTCCTCCTTTCCTTAGCCTGACAGTGACAGTTCTCACATAAGGAAGCCAGAGGGATCCTGGGGTAAGGTGAGGCTGGCGTGCTTTGGTGAGGTTTAGGATCCTCTGCACAGTCCACACGAGGATGTGTGGGGCTCCTTACCACCCTTCTTTCTGGCTTTGAACTCTTCTAGCTTTCTGCTCCTGTATTTTTTCCCTTTGCTCCTGGGTCCTCTTATTTAATGCCCTGCTTCGGCACTCTTCCTCCATGCAGCTAGGACAGTCAACCTAACTCAAAGGAGAGGAACTGTCCCAATACTCTCATAACATCGTCTGCCTAAGGGAGTTGAGAAGATGACTCGGTTGGTAAAGTAACTCTCCCACAAGCATGAGGACCTGAGTTCAAATCCATAGCACCCACAAAGCTAGCCATCCTGTGTATGTGTGTAACCCTAGCATTACGGGTGGGGGGCAGAACGTGAGGCTCCCTGGGGTTTACTGGCCACCAGTCTAGCCAATTGGTGAGCTCCAGATTCAATGAGAAACCCTGTCTGAAAATCTAAGGTGGAGGGGCTAGAGAGATGGCTCAGAGGTTAAGAACACTGGCTGCTCTTGAAGAGCACCTGGGTTCAATTCCCAGCACCCACATGTCAGCTAATAGGCATTGCATGACATAGCGCCTACATACATGCGAGCAATACAGTCTTACACATAAAATGAAAATAATAAATTAAAAAAAAATAAAGTGGAGAGTGATTGAGGAAGACACTGGATGTCAACTTCTGGTCTCCACATGCACTGGTGTACACACACACACACACACACACACACACACACACTATTTGTTTCTTCCCATTAGAATGGAATGGTTATTAGTTCTGAATTCACTTTTCTCTGTTTGTTCCCCTGTAATGTGCCCATCTTTGCCTAATGGTGGTAGATTTATTTCTAAGTATGTGATTATGCAGAGAATCACAAAATGAACAGTGCTGTGCCCCTGCCTGTGAGGGAAAAATACATTTGTTTCACAGTGACTCATATGAAAAGGGAAACGGATCATTCTTATTACGTCCTTTGCAACCTCCTGTCTCTTGATGCTGTTTGGCTGTTATTTCCGACATGTGAGTCATTGGTTCAGATTATCCTATTTCATGATCATTTGCCTTAACTACTTATTATTGAAATGTACCGTGGTTGAGGAGCTGAAATTTCAAATAATACATTACTTTGAGCTTTCTGAAACATAGAAATCCACTTGGAGTTCAGCATCAGTGATGCAAGGCCACTTTTCCTTCCTGCATAATAATAAATGCATGCCTCATTTTTATGCCTAAGGACAGTTATATTTGTGTCTTTGATTTCCTAAACAGAACAAAACAAAAATATCGAATGAAGGCCATTTCTTGTTAGTTGGGTATCATAAGCTCTTATTAACAGGAACTTTTTGTATGTGTATCTGCAGAGAAAAAAAAATTTTAAGATTGTTTTGATATGGACAAAGATTCTCTACTTCTTGTTCCAAAGGCCCACATGGTTGTAATATTTCTGCTGAATCTTGTTAATATCATCTTGTTTTGTTTTTAAGCAAAGTTAATCTCTCAAACACTGACATGTGGAAAAGCAGAGACCTCATTTCTGCCCAACAATGAAATCCAGGTTTTATATCTGAAATGTTGAAGAGATTAGTCTCAAGGTTTTTGTCCAAGGAGATCAGCTTTGTCAAATTCTTCTTTATTGAGGCAACTTCTAAATAGAAATGTGGAATTGATGACATTATCTAGTCTACGATGTCTATCACTGATGGCATAAATAATTCTATATCTGGCTATATACAGAATCATTTTATGTGTGTATGTGGTGTGTATGCATGGGAATGAGCGCAGGCACACACATGCCGTGGTACATATGTGGAGCTCAGAGGACAACCTCAGAAGTCGGTCCTTGCTTTTCACCTTGTTTGAGACAGAGTCTCTTGTTATTTGCTACTGTGTACACCAGGCTAGCTGACCTACAGGCTTCCGTAAGTTCCCCTGTTGCCGCCTCCCATCTCACTCTAGGATGGCTGGGATTACAGATGCATACTACCATGTCTCAGTTTTATGTGGTTTGAGGAGATCCAAATGCAGGTCCTCATACTTGTGAGGAAAGTGCTTTACCCCACTGGACCATCTCCCTAGCCCCTGGATATGTACTTTTATTGGCCAAATCCTCTGATTTTATGGTATCAGATAATATTACGCGCAGGAAATGGCTCTGCTTTTCATGTACAAACATCAAAACACATAAAAATATTGTCCCTGCAGATTTATTAAGATTGCTGTTAGAATTGAAAAATGCATTATAATCTTTCAGCATTGCTGCATTTTTTTTAACCTGATCCCAGATGGCTTTTCTCTCCTGGCAATGTACTTAGTGACAGTTTGTACACAAGTATTTAATCATTATATCCAAAGTGAGACAGCTCACACTGCTCTATGTGACTGGAGGGGGGACTCTATGAAGGCATCTCATCATTTTTAGCCTTTGTTTTGTCTGGTGCTAAATTAACTAATTTCTTTTATGTTCTAAAAATACATTCTTTCAGATTCTTATTTTCCTCCCTCCTGTCACTTTCCAATTGAGCTTTAAGAAGACAAAGATGCCGGTCGCCTGTTTTCTGTGCTGCCCTCAGTTGTATGTAGGTCACAATTCTTGAGACAGAAATAGGACTCCATTTGGTGTTTGTGCCATTGGCAGCTGTATCATCATCTTGCATGAAATCCAGGCCCTCAGGGGTGGAGTCTTCTCATCACAGATGGCGCTCAGAGCTCTGTTGCTCGGAAATGGGAAGAAGTCGTTTATTTCCAAGTGGTCTGAGCCCTGGCTGAGAATTTTCCATGCCGCTCACAGTGCTCTAGCTGTTGAGCTTCACTGCCAGTTGCTGTGGGTCAGCAAGTTGTCCCCATAGTCTCTCTCCAGTCCCAGGCAGGATCTGCTTAGTGCTTTTACACTGGCAGAAGGACTGCAGATGCACTCAGCTTCTCCTGAGCTTCAGATGGAAGTTCCTCTCCAGCACGACGTCAGTGTTCTAAGTACGAAGCCTGCAGCTTTTATACAGGGAATGTAGAGGATTTCCAAGGGGACTCAGCACTGTTCTTGTTCACACAAAGGCTGGTGGGAGGGGGGGGGAATTATCAGGGAGCACCTGCCATTGCATAAATCTCCTAGAGCTTTGAAGTGTAAGGAGTCCCTAAGGTCTAGGAAATGCTTACAGAATGTATACTTAACACAAGAGCAGCTCAGTGAGCACTGGAACATCCTCTTCTTGTCTTCTCAGAGAAAGCCACACGGAAGAGGTAGGTCCTCAGCCTTTGCATGAAGGGAGTTACAGACCCCAGCAAGCTACAGGATGCAGAAGTTCTACATACAGGTTTGGTACTATTGATGTGGAGGGCATCTTTTCCTTGACCTTTCTCTTTTTTATCATAATTGAAGTCGTTACGTAGATTCCATTCAATTAAACAATGTTAGCAATTGTAGCGGAAAATGGCATGCGTGAGGCATGATGCTATGTAACGTGGAGGACATGAAGAGGAGCAGAGTCTACATTCACACACCCGCCCCCAGAGCTTTCAATCCAGTGATGCCCATCAGACATGGCCCCAAATAAGCACAAAGTACCATGAATAGGGAGTAAATGGCAGTGTTGTGGGCATTCGTGGAAAGCAGTGATCATCTCGGGGGAGGGGAGCGAAGAAGCACTTTACAGAGTCTCTCCAGGAAGCAGTACCAGCCTGGCACCCGAGAGCTGAGAGGCTTTAATATGTTCTGGTGGGACGTGAGAGTGTTGGAGACACAGCTGGACAGGCAGAGTGAGGATGGAAGGAAGCAGTCAGTGTGGCCATTGCTGGATCATAAAAGGAGAGAAAGAAGGAAAGAAATGGGAAAGAGGGGACTGGATACTGAGCGGGATGAGAGTCATGTGCCAGATGAGGAGTTTGGAGGAGATTTGGTAGAAGAGTAGCTACAGGTTTGGAGCACAGTCCTGTCTGCCTAGACCTGACAAGTTGAAGACAGAGCCTTTGTGAAGCCTTAGTGCCTGTTCCAGCTGTCTACAGTAAGAACTGACAGGAAGCAGGGATGCCTAGGAGAGAATGACCCAATAGGGCAGAAGGATACCCGGTGCAAGAGGAAGATGGTTCCCCTTTGCCCCTTTGCCTAAGCAGAAAGGAGGAGGAGGCAGGGCAGAAGGGCATTTGGAGGCTCCTGTAGGACTTGTGAAGAGCTCATAAGTGCGCATTGACACAAAGTCAGTGCAAGCTCAGGTGGACAGACTTCTGGTGGACAGGGCTGGAGAGGTGGCTCAGCAGTTAAGAACACTTGGTGTTCTTCTAGAAGACCCAGGTTCGACTCCCAGCACCCACATGGCAGCTAACAACCATCTTCAACTCCAGTTCCTTGGGATACGACACCCTCTTCTGACCTTCACAGGTATTGCATGCATGTGGTGCACTTACATACAGGCAGGTAGAACACACGTACACATAAAATAAAAATAATAAAAGATTTTCAGACTTCTAGAATACACAAAGTCAGCTGGTGATAGAATGGAAACCGTACTTTCCTGCCTCCCTTTTCTTCCTTCTCCAGATGCAAAGGAGCAGGGAACTGCAGGCTGCCAGCTGGGAAAGCCTAGGGCCTTAGCTTAAAGTTAGAATTCTCAGTTATTAAGTGTTTGCTCTTCAAGTAGCTAAAAGACTTCTTGTTACTCTGGCATTATGATCAAGAGAGTTGCAGGACCTCCCTGTGTCCTCCCGTGAAGACAGAGGCAGGAGCAGGCTCACCAAGGCTCCTTCACGTGCGTGTCGCCATTCCTCCTCGTTGGGCAGCCAGAGGCATAGAGAGGTCTTCTTCTTCTTCTTCTTGGAGAGATCTGATGAAAGCCACATGCATAAGTACCAACAGCAGATGGCTTAAACTTAAGTCAGACATTGATCTCTAATTGTTGGGTGTGACTTTAGGCTCTTCTTCTTGGAGAGGTCTGATGAAAGCCACATGCATAAGTACCAACAGCAGATAGCTTAAACTTAAGTCAGACATTGATCTCTAATTGTTGGGTGTGACTTTAGGGAGAAGAAGAGACATCCTCCCTGGGGAGGTGGAAGCCGTAAGAGTCAGCCAGAGATCAGTATGGCCATTAGTGGTTAACCAATAAAGACTGAACCCCTAGCTGGTGTGGTATCTTATACCTGTAGTTCCCATCATTGGGAAACTGAGGAAGGGGCATTTCTATGAGTATGAGGCTTTCCTAGGCTACAGAGTTAGACCCTGTCTCACTCACCTCGTTCCAAAAGCTGACAGTTTTGCCTGTAGTCATGTGGGATAAGAAACAGCTAAGGGTAGGGTGGAATTATTACTATGACTGGCTCTCAGGAAGCCACCTCTGTGACATGGAGCTTTTGGAATTTGAGGTCAACCAAGTTGTATTTCAGATCCCCAAAGGAAAAAGAAACAGATCAGAACCTAAGATCACCCCAGTCACCTTCACAAGAGGGTCTGAGAACTGAGTACTCAGCCCTGGAGTAGTTTAAATGGAGCCAAATAAATGACATCCACAGACCCCTGAGGTGGAGCTCACCCCACTGACTAACCCTGCTCTGGTTCTCCATGTCCAGCTGAGACTGCTTAACAGGTATCCCAAGTTTTTCTTCCTCTAATTCATTAATAATAAGAAAAATGAAGACATGGACCTGATTTATTCTCTTCCGTTCTCAAATCCTTACAGAGTTTTAATGGACCATGAACTTTTCTGGAACGTTCTCTTTTACACAGTAGGTCATTTCCCTAATCATTTTATAGAAATAATCCTGCCCCTTCAACATTTACTTGTTTTATGGCTAATATATAATGTTAAAACTAATATACAATATATATTAGTCTTAACACATATACACAAATTAAAATCTGATATTTAGTGCCAGAGTTAATTTTATGCTTTGAATATGGATTATCGTCCTTTTTGTCTTTTAAATTTTACTTAGAAATAATTGCAGAAAAGTTGCAAGAATAGAACAGTACAGAAAACATACATCTACCCTTTTCCCCAGATCACCTATTAATATTTATTCCGTTTGCTCTACCTACACTGTATTTTTTTCTAAGTGACTTGAGTGATGACCACACACTTCATGGTACGTTATTCCTAAATACTTCAGCATAGTTTAGGAACCTCTTGTGTAATTGGTTCGTGCTGTCAGTGTCAGCAGATTTAACCTTGATTGACTGCTCTGATGGAATTGAACATGGATGGTCTATTTCTAAAGGTGACTCACTAGCACATTTTCAAGGCTTAAAACAATGTAAGGTTGCTTTTTATATGACAATAAGAGAAGCAAAGTATTTGTAAAGGGCCCATGGTCAGCACAGTATGACACAGTGCAATGCTTTTAGTAAGCACCTAGATCTGAGTCCTTTCCTACTAATCCCAACTGATGTCTCAGTCCATGGTTTGGACAGCAGACTTGAATTTGGCTGCCCCATCAATGCACTAAACATGCCATCTTTAGTGGTTAGTTTTGTCAGTTTGACACAATGTAGAATCAATCATCTGTACACTAGGTCCCAATGTCAAATCCTGTAGATTAGATTGGCTGGCGGGCATTCCTGTTGCTTATGAGGAATTTTCTTTCTTTCTTTCTTTCTTTCTTTCTTTCTTTCTTTCTTTCTTCCTTCCTTCCTTCCTTCCTTCCTTCCTTTCTTCTTTCTTTCTTCTTCCTTCCTTCCTTCTTTCATTTTAATTTTGAAGAATTTCATATGTGAGTACTGTCTTTGCATTATTTCCATCCCTTCCCGTCCCCCACCAGCTCCTCTCGTGTCTGTCTCCCACTCCCTCTTGATTTCTTGTCCTGTTCATTGTTGTTACAGGTATGCACAAACGTTTATAAAGATAGATTGGTGGATAGACAGATGATCAATCGATGGATGATAGATAGATAATGCACTGAGTCCATTTTGTGGTCCTCCTGTGCACCTGTGCTTAGGGCTGCTCATTTGGGTTTAGATAACCTCTCAGAGAGCTAGTCTTGGGAGAAAACTGATTCCCGTCCCTCAACGTCCATTGATTGCCTGGAGCTCTTCATCTTGAAGTGGGACCCCATGACACTCCCCCATCGACCTTGGCATATCTGATTTGTCATTATGCAGCTCTTGTTAGACTTCTGTAGTGTGGGAATTTCACTGGTGCAACTTCCCCATCT
>NW_008329624.1:2659010-2676786 GCF_000622305.1 Nannospalax galili
AAGACCCCTCTCAAAGTTATCATCTGCCACTCCCTAATCATAGACATGAGTCCTTTACAAACATTTTGGATTCTGAGTTTGATGCAGTAATGAGACTTTGGTTGCCATTTTGCATTAAAGTTCTAATGGAAAAACAGTCATTTCTGATGAGATTCTTCTATTTTCTACATGTCTTAAATTGAAATGCAAATTCTGTGCTAGGCCCTGAACCCAGGCCCACATCATGGAATGGGGCCATCTTTTAGTATTTCTGTGTTGTGGGGAAAAAAAAAGATTCCCTTTTCAAGCCCAGGAATATGAGAGAGCAGTTATTTGCCTGGTTACAGAGTCCCTAGTTTCTTATTTAACTTGAAGCTTTTCAGTACTTAATATCATAAAAATCAAATGTTTTAGAAGAGGTATAAGCTTATGAAAGCATTAATTATGTCAGTCAGTAGTTGCCTGAAGTCACTGAGGAGAAGCGGTGACTCCCTATTTGCACACAGCAATATCAAATAGATTCAAGAGTTGTTTTTGTAATGTACGTGAACACGTTCCAAAGGAGTGAACATGTATGTTGGTTCATTTTGTGTTGCTATAGCAGAATGCTTGAGACTGGGTAACTTACAAAGAACATAGATCGATTCACAGTTCCAGAGGTTGAGAAGCCCATCGTCAGGGGTCTGTCTGTAGTAATTAGGGCCTATGTGCTGGGTCATCTCATGGCAGAAGGAAAGAGGCAAGAGAGAGAAAGAACAAACAAGGGAGGCCTGAACTCAATTTTATAGCTAGCACGCTCTTAAATATGGAATCCACACCTCTCATGGCAACATTGATCTGTTGGTCCTAATGACCTAGTCATCTCTTAAAGGTCCCAGCTCTCAGGACAGCCTTGGAGATTAAGTTTCTGACACATGAACTTTGAGGGGCAATCACATCATACCAGGGGGTTGTTTAGGTCAGAGTTTCTTAGATGCCATTTTACTTAGCAAAGTCTTTCTATTTTCTAATTCTGCTCATCAAACTCACTTTCTGTGATGCTCAGAGAAGACTTGGATGCCTGGAAGTTGACACAAGCACAACAGTGGTCTGGGGGGGGCAGTCTTTATGGTTTCCCACCTGTGAAGTGACATCACAACGGGCAGTTATGTTGAAATGGAGCACAATACTATTTTGTGATATTGCTTTGCTTTGCTCTGTTTCTGCAGCAGAGTTGATGGGTCTGTGACCAAGGTATTGGAAATGCCCTGGGTGTCCTGTCTATTCAGGTGGCTTTCCTAGAGACCAGCCTATTGTGTCTGGCAGAGAATCAGCCCAACCCTCTCATGTTTGGGACTGTCCCACCACTGTCTTAAAGTCATGGGGAAGTTTCACAGCTCCCGAAGTACAGAGGATTCTGAAAGCCCTTTGCACACAGTGGGATGCTCTAGTCCCCAGGGCTCCCAGGGCTGCACCTCATCCACCTCCCAGTCCTGAGCAGAATTTGCATCCTTCTCTAGCTCTTGCTATTCATTTCCTTGAACAGATAGAACTGCTGCTTCTGAGGACAAGGTGGGAGCACTTCCCACCCTCTACACTGTGGTCCCATGATGCCATGTTGTGTTCTTCTATACCCATGATGTCACCTAATGAGGCCACACGGCACTGAAGGTGGTCGTGGGAGACCTCACCCTTTTCTAGTTTCAGGCATTGAGGTAACTCATAGCTCTACCTCCTACCACCTCTGTAGAGCCAAGGTGCCTTGGCAACAAGCCAGGGCCTTGTGCTTGAACCTGCCCAGTCCCAGTATACCAAGATCGAAAACCAAATGTGAGATGGCAGCTCCCAGGGATAAACTTTAATCTGCCAAAGCCACCTCTTCCCTGCTCTCCACAGCCCCTCCTTGCATGTGTGCCAACCCATCTGCCGGTGTGAGGAGGGTTTCATAGCATTAAGAGTTGGGTGGTGAGGCTAGAGAAATAGCTCAGCGGTTAAGAACCCTGGCTGCTCTTGCAGAAGACCCAGTTTCTGTTCCCAGCACCTACATGGTGGCTAACAACCATAGATAATTCCAGTTCCGGGGGATATGACACCCTCTTCTGGCCTTTGCAGGCATTGTATGACATGGGTGCTCTTACATACAAGCAGGCAAAACACTCATACACATACACTTTAAATAAATATTTTTTGAAGTTGAGTGGTGACATGCACCTGTTGTCCCAGCTACTTGGGAGACCAAGACAGGATTGCTGGAGTCCAGGACTTGAAGAACAGCCTTAGGAACCAAATGAAACTCTGTCTCGTAAAAACAAACAAAACAAAATGTTACTAACAGAAGTTGGACCACATGCTTTCTGACATTCCTTTCATGCTCTTTAGAAACTCCCTTCAAGTTCATTTCCATTATCAACCTTTTTTGGACAAACTGCTCCCAAAATATTGAAAACTGGTTTCTTGACTTTTGAAAATGAGTTCATAATCCTCGGTGTTTTGTCGTGGCAGAAAATGCCTGAGTTGTTTGACCAAGGTAGAAAAGGTGGGTCAGATGGAGCTGTCTCTAAATGGTGAGCCTAAGTGGACATATCATCTACTGTGATTCCAGGGATGGGGTGGGGTTCATAGGCTGATGAGTGTTTACAATGTGAAGGGCTCGTGTATATTTATACGAGCTCCATACATTCTAGATCAACAGGACAAGCAGGATTTTTTCTGTCCTTCTGCCACTTTCTTATGGGGACACAAGACTTGGACTGTCTCGGCAAGAGAACAAGAGTTCGGTTATCCACAGAAAAAACGGCAGATGTAAATTCTCTTAAAATTTTTGTCTTTCATGTAAGTGTATGTGTGTGAGTGCCACAGTGCACATGTGGAGGTCAGAGGAGGTCAGACAACCTCGAGTGGTGGTCCTCACCTTCCACCCTGCTGAGACAGGGTCTCTTTATTGTTTTCCAATGCATGCACCAGGCTAGCAGGCCCATGAGCTACTGGGGAGTCTCCTGTTTCTATCTCCCATCTCTTCATAAGAACACTGGATTTATAAATACGTGCTTCTGTGTTCATCTTTACTTGGGTTCTGGAGATCCAAGCTCAGGTTCTCAGACTTGTCAGTGTGTTCTACCTGCTGAGCTATCTCCCCAGCCCATAAATTCTTAATACAGATGAAAATCCGTTTCACTCATTGAAATAAGCTTTTGTCTGCTTAGGATGTACAGACTGCTACTGTTGACCCTAACTCTGCATTTCCTTTCTTCTTTCCCATTCCTCCTGCTTCCCCAATCTGCCGGCAGCTGTCCATACCTCGCGGTGAAGATCACCCCTGCCATCCCCGTGGTTGGTGGCATCCTGTTCTTCTTTGTGATGGGGACTCTGCTGCGTACCAGCTTCAGCGACCCAGGAGTCCTCCCCCGAGCCACGCCTGATGAAGCCGCTGACCTGGAAAGGCAAATAGGTAACACTGAAGCTCTGCCCTTAGCCTGTGGTCACTTCCCACCTGTGCCAGCCCTAAAGTGGGGAACAGGCTGGGGTGCTCGTGTGGAGGGCAGGGCGCTGGCCAGCATGAAGAGTGACCGGAAAGGAAGGAGGCCGTAAGCGATGACCTGAGTAGAAGGTTGGGATTTGAAGTGGTTGAGGTAAGACTGGAGGCTATGGCGCCATGCAAGAAGACCCAGTGAGCAGGGTTTCCAGATGTTTTTTGAAACCTGAGCGTCCAGTTCTGCTCTTGTGATGAGCCTCAGTGGCACTGGATGTGTAGTTATAGGGTTCTGTTCTCTGACAGCGTTGCAGCTCACCTAGTTTCCATAATAAAATTAACTGTGTTCGCCATAACAAAATACCTGACAAAAGCAATTTAAGGGCTGGAGAGCTAGCTGGCTCAGTGGTTAAGAGCGCTAAATGGTTTTGCAGATGACCTGGGTTCAGTTTCCTGCATTCACATGGCAGCTAACAACTATCTGTAACTCCAGTTCCAGGGAATCTGACACCCTCTTCTGGTCTCTGCAGGCATTGCACACATGTGGTGCACTTACATGCACACAAAACATTCATACACATAAAATAAAAATAATTAAAATCTTTTTTTAAAAGCAATTTAAGGAAGGAAGGGTTTGCTTTGACTTACTGTTTGAGAGTATATCCATCATGGCAAGGAAATCATGGTGTAGGAACCTGAGACAGCTGGTCACATTGTATCTGCAGTCAGGAAGCAGAGAAGGATGGATTCTGGAGCTCAACTTACCGTCTTTTTATTCAGGCTCTAACCTTGTTCCTTCCCACTTCTCATACCTTGGGAAACGGAGGAGGTCAGGCCACTTCTATTCAAGAGATAGGACTGGATGCACAGTCTGAGCCATTTCACATCAGCAAGGAGCTGGAAGAGCCTCTGCTCACTGCAAGAGCCTGGGCCCCACACAGGGTGACACAGTCCTCGCTGTGATTCCCTTCCAGGCCAGTGTGAGGGCCTCTGCCCACGCAGCAGTGTGAGGACCCAGTTTCCTGCCTTCCTTGCAGGTTCTGGATTCAGTGAAAACACCATTGGATTTCTCCACTATAAATGCAGATCCTGAGACACACAGTGTGCCCTGGACTAATATCTTTGAGGAAGCTGAGGCTTAATAGTTTTAAAAAACCATCTGTGCCTCATGAACCTCAAAGACAGATTCTGTGAGAGCTAGACCAGAGAATGGATGAACCCAAGACATGGTTTCCTATGAAGAAAAGAAAAGGGCCTTAAAGAGACAGGACTTCAGTGGGTCAGAAATGTGTAGCTTGGCAGATTTCTTTCATCAAAACAACTGTAAAGCCAGACAAAATTGTCAGAAATAATCATTTGGAATTCAGCAAGTTGGGGAGCTGCTATTTGTGAAAAACTATTAGATACTTTTTGTTGCTGTGATAAAACACCATGACCAAGGCAATTTACAGAAGGAAGAGTTTATTTGGGCTTATGAGAGGGATGAAAGTCCACCACGGAGAAGGAGGCAAAGCAAGAAGCCTCAGAAAGCTGGGTGCTCACGTCTTCAACCACACCCTCAGCAGAGAGAGTGAACTGGAAGTAGAGTGAGGATCTGAACTATCAACGCCTACCACAGGGCCGCACCTCCTAAACCTCCCCAAACAGCACCACCAACTGGAGACCAAGTGTTCAAATACCTGAGCCTATGGGGCGGGGGGGGGCGGGGGCACCATTCATTCAAACTGTCACAACTAGGGAATGTTGGGTGAAGCAGTGGGCATCTGTGATATTGTTGCCAGGCACTCCTGTCTCTAGCCTGAGTGTTAAAACTAAAGGTGAGGAAAGTCTGCCAGTTGCAGGAGAGCCTGGGATACCACCATTTCCCTCAGAGGCATGGCCTTGATTCCAAGTGGAACACTAAAATATCCAAGTTTTTAATCTTAAGAAACTATAAAAGAACAGCCTAAACTCCAAGCAAGCAGCAGTAGCAAATCCTAAAGCTTAGAGAGGAAATCGACGAAATAGAATTGAGAAAACCAATAGAAAAAAACTCAGCGAGGCCAAAAATTAGTTCTTTGAAAAGATCAACAAAACTAACAAATCCTTTCCTGTAATGATGAGAGACAAAGACAGGGACAGACAGACTGAGGGAAATTATAAAAATCAGAAGCAGATCTTTTTCCAAAGAAGATATATGACAGGCACATGAAAAGATGCCCAACGCCTTTAGTCTTGGAGATGTAAATCAAAACCACAGTGAAGGACTTCCCACTTTCCACCCAAAGAGTGTCTCTGATCAAAAAGTCCAATAATGGCAACTGTTAGCATGGATGTAGAGAACTAGAATGATGTTCATTATTGGTGGCAATATAAAATGCACATCCACTTTGGAAAACAATTCTTCAGTATTCTTGAAAAAGTTATGCATAGTTAAGGATCACATGACCCAGCAATACCACTTCTAGGTATATATCCAAGAAAAATAAAACTCAGTATTCTTGAAAAAGTTATGCATAGTTATCACATGACCCAGCAATACCACTTCTAGGTATATATCCAAGAAAAATAAATAAAATATGTCCTTATAAAGATCTGTAGATGAATATTCACAGTCCTACTGTACCTGATGACCAAAACCTGGGAAGAACTCATATATCCATCAAAGGGTAATTTGACAATCATCATGTTGTGTAGCTATACAACAGAACACTATTATCAATAAAGAGGCCAGGTATTAATTACTGTGTGCTACCCAGACAAACCGCAAACACCATATTAAGTAAAAGATGCCAGATGCAGATGACTGCAAATTGTGTGACTTGGTTTATTTATAAGGACAAAAAAGACAAATCTTTAAATATGTCTTATTTATTTTTATGTGTGTGACTGTTTAGCTTGCATGTATGCACCATGTGTGTGCACTACCCAAGAAAGCCAGAAAATGGTGTGAGATCCTGAAACTGGAGTTCCTTACAGTTGTTAGCCACCATCTGGGTGCTTGGGAACTGAGTGCAGGTGTCTGCAAGAGCAGTCGGTGCTCTTAACCACTAATCCATCTCTCCAGCCCCCAGACAAATATTATAGACAGAAAGCAGAGTGGTGATAGCCTGGGTCAAGGGTAAGATTGCAGATTAGTTTCACCTGATGTAAGTAGGCGGCTGAGGCGATGGAACTGGCCTAAAGTGAGATTATAGTGAGGGCAGCACGGTGGAGTCAGTTCACTAAGAAGTATTGAATTGTATACATCAGTGGGTCACTTTTAGTTTGTAAATTATTCTTCAATAAAGTGATTAAAAGAATAAATGAGATGAGGGGCGGGGTACAGGAGGGTAGAGGATGCCACTGGGATGAGGGTTTGAGCCCTGGCTCACCCACTCTCTAGTTGTGTCATGTTAGGCTAGGGCACACTCTTCTCAACTCGTCCCCCATGTTTTATCTATGAAATATGGATAAAAAGATGTGTCTTGTGAGGTTCTTGCCAGGATCCAGGTGCTTAGTAAACGATGCTGTCTGTATTTTTAAGTTATCCTCTTCCCTGCCCAGTTGTCTTATTACCCTCTATAAACATGGGTTCTCATCAGAGTCTCCCCAAACTGTGATGGAAATGACAGGCAGAGGGGGTTTCAGGCATGAGGTCTTTATCATGGCTCTGATTCTTTCTAAGGACTTCAGTATGCTGCTTGACTTTGGAAAATAAGATTTTGTTTCAATGAAATCTTAACACATTTATTTTGTGCTATATGGCTGGAGAAAGAAAATGAAAAATTAGGTTTGGAAACTTTTTATTATTAGGGTTATTAATTCTAATTATCTGTTGTATAGCTCTTGCTTGTAAAAGCCTATTAACAGCCACATGAGTAGTTTATTGAGGGTTTGCCAAGGACTTGAGCAGCTCCCTTTCCCCTGCTTCTGCAGAGGTGTGGGTGGTGAGGAGGAGGGCTCTGGCTTCAGAATCTGTTTCAAGGCTCTTAAAATGCCATGTTTCCTCTTTCCAGAAGAATGTTCCTAATAGTTTAGAGTAGGAAGCAGACCTTAAAAAGCAGCAGCATGGGTTCAAGGAAGATTGTGTGGGGGTCACTGAAGACTGCCTTGGAAACTTGGAAACATTACAGGTTCAGAGACTCAGTCTTGTCCATTCACTCAAGAATGCACAGAGTCTGAGTGACTGGTTTGAGATGTGAAAACAAACACCAATACACTGTCCTAGAATTCTTAGGGCTAAAGTATTTCATTTCAATTAGGGGCAGACTGTCCTGTGATGGAAACAGAGGATTGTGCAGACCCAGCTTTGTCCTACACTTCCCTGGGTCATCTCTGCCCACCCTCTTGACAATTCCATGCTGCCAAGACCAGAAGCATCCTTGCAGAGAGTGGGTGGTAGCTGTCCTGAACCTGTCCTGTTTGACTCCCAAAGCAAGATGAAGAACTCTCCCAAGGCACAGAAACTAGAGTACCAAGTGAAAGGTAGACTCCTTCCTTGCTAAGTGAGAGGGATCAGAGCTAAGGAAGCTGGTGAATTTTAAAACATTTTCTTGGGCTGGGGGTACAGCTCAGCGATAGAGTGATGGCCTAGGATGTGATCCTCTCTGAGTTTAGGGAGAGAGCAGATGAAGAAAAGGAAGAGGAGGAAAAGGACAGAGGACAAAGAAGAGGAGGAGGATTTTCCTGTGCCGCGGCAGAATCTCAATTAATGTCTCCACTCTGCACCTTTCTCTGCCCAGAGCACCTCTGGATTCAAGCATCCAGATCCTTCTTCCTTCCTACTTCCTTCCTCCTGCCTTCCTTCCCCTTCTCCCTGTCATTTGGCCAAATCCATCATCATCCAGTAGTTCTTCTTATGGTGTACAGAGCCTATCAGCAGTGTGAAGTTTCTTCTGTCAGCCCCTAAGTGAGTCCTTGAGGTTTGTTGCTACAGATGAAAATGTTGGGAAGCATTTTCTGAAGCTGGAGTCCCCCAAGGGTCAGCAGCCCCATTCCACACCATCCTGGCAGAGCCACCCCGGAAGAAGTTTCCATGGGAGCTTCTGGTAACAGCTGAAAAGGGCTGGCCCACCAGCTTGACTTGCTGGAGTTGTTTTCCCCTAAAGACCTTGTACCTCTGTGTTTAAGAACAGAAATTTTGTAATCTGAATTTCAGTGACACTAATAGATTTTGTTGAAGAAGATACTTTCTGAGCTAGGGGTATAACCAGCTCTATAGCAGAATACTTGCCTAGCATGTGCAAAGATCTGGGTTCTACCTCCTATACCCCCCAAAAAATGTTTCTGAGAATACTATTTGTCAGTTGAAGACCTTAGCCAATTTTCTCTACTGCAGTTAAACCGTTTCCAATATTTTCCATTTTCATTTTTATTTTACTAAAATTATTTTATTGGAGTAATTTCTTTCTGCATAAAATCTGTAACCAAAGTTTTTAATACTACGAAAATGGCTGTTGTAAATTGTTTTATAGAATCACTTCTTAAAGAAATATGGGAGGTGAGTAAAGTTCTCCCTGCTGAGCTTTGGAGGCAGATAATTGGAGCCTGCTGGGAACAGGACTTCGAAAAGGCAAACATGTCTGGAAGGCTGTCGTGCAAGGCTGCTTTTACTGGCTTATGAGCGAGGTCCCCAGAACCAAAGACAGCACACAGCTCTTCTTAAAATTGAAGGTGTTGCTGGGCATGGTGGTGCACACCTTTTATCCCAGCCCTTGGAGGCAGAGGCAGGCAGATCTCTGTGAGATTGAGGCCAGCCTGGTCTACATAGTAACTTCCAGGCCAGCTGTGGCTACAAGAAGACCCTGTCTCAAAAAGACAAAAAAAATAAAAAGAAAAAAAATTGAAGGTGTTTATGCCCAAGATGAAACCAAATTCTACTCAGGCAAGAGATGTACTTATATATATAAAGCAAGAAACAACACAGTGACTCCTGCTGGCAAACCAAACAAAACCAAGGTAATCTGGGGAAAGGTAACCTGGGCCCATGGAAACAGTGGTATGGTGCATGCCAAATCCCAAGTCAACCTTCCTGAAAAAGCCATTAGACATAGAATCCGTGTGATACTATACCCCTCACAGACTTAAACTAATAGAAAATAAATAAAAGTGGATTTGTACTCTTGTAAAAAAAAAAATGTATGTGGTGTATGTATGTATATATGCATGTATACTTATATGTGCATGTGTGTGCTGGTGAGTGTGTGCATGTGTATATGTAGAAGCCAGGTATCTTCCTCAACCACTCTCTACCTTATTTTTTGAGACCTGGGGCCTTTTGATTTGGTTAGGCTCAGTGGCCAGCAAGCTCCAGAGATCTGTTTATCTCTGCCTCCTCTACACTGAGATAACAGTAGGACCACCACACCTGAGTTTTTATGTGGATGCTAGGGGTCTGAATCAAGGGCCTCATGTTTGCATGGCAAGCACTTTACCCACTGAGCATTCTCCCCAGGCCCAGAACTGCCATTTCTATTAAGATTTTTCTTGGTGATTTCATTTTTGTCATGTGATTTTGGGAGTTTTTGAGATTTTTTTTTAAAGGCCTCTATTAGTTATACATTGGGCTGGTTAGATCTGTTGGTAATGTCTACCATGAAATTGTTCTAAAATATGCTGACTTTATTTGTAATGTATTTATTTCTTTGCCTAATGAACAGCATTAGCTGTAATGGGTCTGTGATGAAATCCTCTCTACCTGTGCTGGTACTCTGTGTGCTGTGTATCAGTTGTTCATACTGTTAGAGATGCACAAATTGTCAGGTCAGGATGGCATGTGTCATAGGTGACTGTTTTGATGATCTTTTGCCAGTTTTCACAAGATGGTGTTTTCTGGCTGTTCCCCCATGCGGTGGTTTGAATGAGAATGTCCTCCATAGGCTCCAAGTAGTTGGACATTTTGTCCCCAGTTTGTGGCGCTGTTTGGGGAGGGTCATGGAACCTTTAGGAGGTGTGGCCCTTGCTGGAGGAAGCATGTCACTGGGGATGGGCTTTGAGAGCTCTTAAGCTTTGCCAGATTTTCAGTTGCTCTCTGCTTCCTGTTCCTGCTTGATGATGCGATCTCTCGGCTTTATGCTCCAGCCGCCCTCTACCTCCATGCCTCGCGCACCATTGTGGGCTCTAATCCCTCTGGAATCATAAGCCAAGTAAATTCTTCCCTCTATAAGTTGCCTTGGTCATGGTATCTTAGCACAGCAGCAGCAAAGTAACTAATAACATTCAGATCCTCCTGTTCCCCTGCTCGGGTCCCCACAGTTCACCCTTCCTGTAGTTTCTGCCTAGAGCAATTATTTCAGCACTCATAAACGTTAGACTGGTCCCCAACGCTCTGTCCAGAACCAGTGACACCTGCCTCTGATATTCCTTCTGCCTCTCCCGTCCTCTCCTGCTGTTACTTGCCCAGCTCTTGCCAGTCTTCAGGATGCCAACTAATAAACGTTTGGACCATCTGTTCCATGTACTAGCTCAGACGTTCACCTGTGCCTGTTTTCCAGAACACTGTCTATTTTTTCCTCTGTGAACTTTCATGCATTTGGCTTGCTGGCCTTGATGAACAGGCTAGATGGTGGCTCCTTTGCCTGCTTCTCTCATGCAGGCATCATGCTGTGCATTTTCCACGTAGTGTCTCGGCTCATACAGCAGCCACCCCATCATCTCCAGACACCACTAACATTCCTGCTTTGTGTGTGAGGAAGCCAGTGCTTAGAAAGGAAAGTGACTTGCTGGAGAGCATCTGGCCAGAGAGGAAGCAGTGCGGGTTTATTGGACCTCTCTCCCTCCGCTCTCACTTAGCTCCGGGCAAGTCCTGTCTCCATCCTTCAGCCATGGTAGCCAGGGACTGAGAGGAGGATTTCTGGGCTCATCCAAGCAAGTAGAACTTGTCTTTCCCCTGGATTGGCAGCATCACCCAGCCCTCCCTCCAGCTTCCTGCCACCTATACTGCCTCTCTGTCCGTCCAGAGCTCAGGCATAGGCATGGAAGCTGGGTCAGCATCCTGCATCTCCTAAAACCCCAGAGCCAGGTGAGTGGAGAACAAAACACTGCAGGGAGATGCCAGGCAGTCCAGCTGCCCTTTAGGAGCTGCCTGAGGATCCTGCTGGGCTATCCAGTGGGAATGTCCCCGATGTGTACTGTTCCATGAGGCCGGGGAGCCCACTGTGTCTGAAATAACTTCTGGGAGAGACAAAAGCTTTTGAAGAAAATAGCATCCTAGGAAGAAAAAAAAAGGAGAAGAATTAGATTCCTTGTTTGGGGGAAAATGCTAGAATGAGCTGATGTGTCTGATGCCAGGGAAGGGTAAGCAGTGAGTCTCCCACATGAATACAGGGTGGAGGCTCAGAATGTCAAATTTCATGATTGTCTCTTTATAAATCCAAGCTTAGAAGAGCTGGAAACCAGATGTCACAACTCAATATTACAGTATTTGGGGAAAATACCGCAAGATTTTGAAGAGTATGGTTCTGGGGGAAGGAAGGAGTCGGGGTGTATTGAAGCCTGTCATTTCTTCCTACAGGAAGTTCATATGTGTGGGATGGCACCAAGGGCTGGGATCGAACTCAGTTTCTGAGGCAGATGTGCTTGCTTAGTTTTAAGACTGCACTGTGTGATGAATGCTTAGAGGGGGTTTCCACAGGTTGCTGCAGAAAGCCATCTGACAGCTCCTCTTTTAGTGGGCACTTGTACAGTGGTCTTCTCCATGCTCCGGATAGCTTTGTGTTGGAAGGCAAGTGGCATTTCCTTCCTTCTGACACACACCAGGGGTCCTGTTTAACTAAATGAGATCACACTTTTGTGCTCACTACACTGAATCTAAGAGTTCCAATCCCTTAATCCATACAAATGTTCCAGTGGTTACGGAGTCCCCACCCTGAACCAGCCTTAATCAATCTCTCTCTCTCCACCTACATCCCTCTCCCCTCTCCCCTGCCCCATTCTTTCTCCTCTCTGTGGTACTGGAGATTGAACCCAGGGCCTCACTCATGCTAAGCAAATGCCCAACCACTGAAATACATCCCTGAAGATACAGCTTTGTTGAGACATGGTCTCAACAATGTTGCCCAGGCTGACTTTGAACTCTCTGTGTAGTCTAGGCTGGCCTTGAACTTTCTATCATCTTGCCTAAGCCTCTTAAGTAGCTGGGATTAGAGCCTGTGCCACCAAGCCTGGCTCTGAATATCTCTCTTAATAGAGAAACCAAAAGCACTATCTTGGTAGCTTATGTTAAGTCAGCACAGTGTGATCGTAGAGCAGTATTGATGTGGAAATGTGCTATAGTCATGACCAGTTCACATATACAGTGCCATGGTGGGGGGCAAGAATAATGAATTGGTCAGGGTGGGAAATGGTCTTCAGAAAGTAGAGGGAGATGAGCTGCAAGGAGAGAAAGAGGACCAAATGGCCTGGAAGGGATGGGATGGCAGTCAGACCACATGGCTCAAGAACATGGTCAGCCGGAGGAGCAAGTGGTCTGGAGTATGCCATTGGAAATCCAAGGCACACCCAGCCAGCCAGGGCCAGCAAGAAGACTGGGCATCCCAGGCCTTCCTGTGGCTGCAGCAGCTTTCTGTGCCTCCCTCCCTCCCTCCAGGGGTGCTGGTAGAGCCAGTGCTCCAAGTCCTAAAACATTCTGCTTAAAGGGGTCTCAGCCATCATAGACATCCTGGACACATCCTTAGAGTGCAGATGGTAAACAGGCTCAGTGAGGAGAACAAATTCCATCCCCCATGCTCACACAGAGCTAATCAGTGAGGAGCCTGGGCCTCTGACCCAAGGTCTGCCTCCAAGGTTAAGTACTCTAATACCCTCCTTTGACTGTTTTGCCCCAACTGCTTATCATATAGAGGTCAGTGGAAGAGCGGCACCAGCCAGGAGTGTGCTAGAAATGCAGAATCTCAGGCCCCACCTAGCCTGACTTAATCAAGCTGGCAGGTGAGTCACAGGCACTAGAGGACACACCATCCTGGAATTGCCCCTGCCCACCTAGTGGCCTTCCTCTCCAACTGTCAGCATCACCCTCTCCATTGATACCCTCAAGACCAGATGTGTTCAGGAGTCTGGCCAACAACACATTTGGGGAGACAGCCTGACAACTTCCCTGCTTGTAGTTGGTGGGATAAGTGACATGTTACTCTCTATTATTACTTGCTAAAAATAACCATAGTGGGGCTGGGGAGATGGCTCAGTTGGTAAACTGCCTGATGTTCAAGCAAGAGGGCCTGAGTTTAGATCTCCAGCACCCATATAAGAAGCTGGGTGTAGCAGTGCAAATCTGTAACTCCAGCTCTGGTCGGGGGAGGTAGATACCTGAATGCTCATTGGTCGGCTTGCCTAGCCAACACATGAACTCCAAGTTCAGTGAGAAGCGCTATTTAAAAACATAACACTGGTTGTTCTTGTAGAAGACCCAGGTTCGAATCCCAGCACCCACATGACAGCTAACAACTATCCTAACTCCAGTTCCAGGGGATCCGACAGCCTCTTCTGTCTTCCACAGGCATTGCACGACACGGGTGCACTTACTTACATGCAGGCAATACACACATACACATAAAGTAAAAATAATAAAATATTTTTTTAAAAAGGTGGAAAGCAATTGAGGAAGACACATCGATCCCTGGCTTCTGTATGTACCCATACCTGCACACATGTGCATATACCCACATGAACACATACATACCTCTCACACACATACACAATACACATACACAATAACCATAGTAATAAGTGCTGTCTCTTTAGATAGTGCTTTGCAGACTTCAAATTTTTTTATTTATTTTTGTTTTGTATTTGTTAGAAAATTGGTTATGAGCACAGGATCTGTATTATGTTGACTGATCCTGAATCCCAGCCCTTCTGCTTACTGTGTGACTTTGAGAAGTGTGTTGATTTCTCTGGGCCTCAATTTCAGTGTCTATTATAAAGTAGACATACTAAGTGCAAAGATTCATCCCAGCATGATTGTTACATAATTCTAAAATAAACCCTTTCTCCTTTGTTTATCCACGAAAACCCAAGAACCCAAAGACTTCCTGTATTTAGCCTGGTCCCAGAGAGAACTCGATGTTCTGTTCATTTTAGAATACAAGCTGCATGCTGGCTCGTGGAAGTTCAACAGGTAAACCATAGGTTCTGGAAAATAGGTGAGATATTTAAATGACTCGGTGGATATTACTGTCATTAGTGCTCCAATTGGCATGTTTGAGCAGAGAAAGCAAGGTAGGGAAAAGAATAGCCCTTTTGAGTGGAAGGCTGAGTTGGTCAGGAAGGCTTTAGTGGGAAGCCAAAGATAAGATTCATTCAAAATCAGCAGGGCAGCATGTTGGGCTAAGACTAGAACAATGAGGTGAGCGCTGGTGCACACAGAGCAGGGAAGAGGGAGGGCAGCCTGGCTTTTTGAGGTACAAAGCCCTTGCGGGAGGCTGGTCAGTAGAGCTGGCAGGCTCTTTGTGCTGGGAGGCTTTACAGAGGTAGCATGCCAGGAAGCTCAGGAACAAAAGGAAGCCAAGGCATCCTGAGGCTGGAGGAAGTAGGTGTGAGGATAGGCAGGGCTGCTAGGAACTGAGAAGGAAGGCTCAGTGGGCCCAGTGCTGGGGAGGAAAGCAGCACACACCGGGGCCCACTGCCACTTAGGGACAGGGATGTGGCCAGCCAAGCACAGGGCTTCCTACTACCAAGTTTGTTTGGAAACAGATTCCAAACAGTTTTCATTTATTCAGATTTACCTTCCAGCACTCCAGTGACATTTTTTTGGTTCACATAGACAAAAGAAGTGAAGACCTTTTACATGAAAACTAGAGATGAACACTTCCTAGGTGGGAACAAGGTCAAGAGAATGCGTGATGCCAAATTATGTGCTATCATAATTTGAAGTGGATACTTTTGCTATTTTGGTGTGTGTATGTTTTCTTGCAAGTGAGGTTGTGTGTGTGTGTGTGTGTGTGTGTGTGTGTGTGTGTGTGTGGACAAAGTCTCTCTCTTGACCTGGCACTTGCCTCCTCAACTTACCACTAAGCCCCAAGGATCTACCTGCCTATCTCTGTGCCCCGCTCCCCCTAGCACAGGGATTACAAGTGACTATCACCATGCCCAGCTTTTTCACTTAGGTTGTGGGGATCAAACTGGGATCCTCATGCTCATACATCAAGCACTTTATAAACTGACTGAAATATCTCTCCAGCCAGAAGATGGAAACTCGAAGTCCAAGAGTTCTTGAGTGAGTGGGTAAGTTGCTGTTTACACTCAATAGAAATCAACACACCAAAACCAGGCCAAATTTCCTGTGGCCCTCACAACACTGATGAGTAACACACTTGGACTGACATGACAGCATGCTCTCCAGAGCTATATAGCAAACCATATAGATAATTATATATTTTCTAACACTGGTATTTTGAAAGTAATGAGTAAAATTCATTTTAATATTTTGTTTAATATCCAAAATATCACTCCAATGTGTATTTGGTATTAAAAATACTAATATAATACTTTATTTGCTCTCTTTTTACTGACCCTTCAAAATCTGGTGTATCTTGCATACTACCAGTGCATTTCAATTTAGACCAGCGACCTTTTAAGTGTCTAGTAGAATAAACACACGTGGCTAGTGGCAGCCCCACATGGGACATACAGATTTAGACTGGAAAGAATTTAAACTAGTTACCAGAATCTCTCAGATTTACCCATCTTGTTTATATTGTTTTCAATCACTTGAAGGAATGTTGGAGGGGGGTCTTTATTTTTAGTTTGAGTTTAGCTGTGCATTTTTTTTTTATTTTTTAGAAGAAGCATTTCATTACAGCTTTAACATACTCAATAACAATTTCCAGAGCAAAGATACATCTCTTTCAAAAGTGACTATAAAATTTTTAGGTTCACAGTTGAATTAAAACAGTTATACAATATTGAACTCAGTATAAACCCTGTAAGACATAAAATTGAATGAGTTTTTAACCTTTAAAAAAAATCTCCATTTCATTTTAAAATATACTGTTTCTTACAGAAAGACTCATTGTTTTTGCTAATAACACTTAGATGTTGGTGCATGCGTCTCTAATCTGTATGTGTCTGATTATTACTAGTTATGGTCAGTTGCACTCAGATCCTTGACACCTGTGTATGGATATAAAGTCAGTCGGGTAGATTTCAGTGGTAATGTTTATCACCTACTAATTAACATGACGTAAATTTTTATGCTTCCTCCTCAAATATAACTCATTCTTTTAGTTTGTTGATTTTTTTATGTGTGTGTGTATATCACACAGAACATCCCAAACAATCTTATTCATCTATATACCCACTTCCCAGATGGCACCCTCCCATAGCCTCCCCGGTGTGAATTTTTTTTAAGATGAGAAGAAATACAGGTTAATCAGGAAGTGCTGTCACTGCCCACCTTTCAGTGCTGAATGTCCTTGAAGGTGTTAAACCAGACTCTTGCCCTTAACTCATTTGGGAGGTGGGGGGGTGGTCAGGAAGGGAGAGGCCCTATCTCCAGAAAGCTATTGTTAATGGAAAACTCATGCTTATGCCAAAAGGATAAAAATCATGGTGCTTAGGAATGGTACCCAGGCATATCATTGGATTTGAGGACCTTCATTCATGCATTAATTCACTGACTTACTGAACATGTGTTTATTGAGTGCTTACTGGGTACTCGACACTGATAATGCAGGTTATACCCTTGACAGATTTCTTCTTTTTGTTTTTATACTCCTGTTAATATAAAGTTATAAGTAATGCAACCATTTGAAATATCTAAGCAAACGCAGTATCATTGCTCATTAATATGGTTAAATTTCATGTCGTCTCAATCAGCGGCTGCTGAGGGAAGACAGACTCAGTTATCTCCAGGGAGCAGCTCCTTGAGCAGTTATCTAACCCCAAATAGAAAGCTTTACGCACACAGGTACACACGAGCACTGATGAATGGATCCAGTACCGTATCTGTCTGTCTATCTGTCTGTCTGTCTGTCTATCGTCTACCTATCAATCAATCATCGATCTATCATATCTATCAATCATCTATCCACCATCTATCTATCCATCTATCCATCATCTATCATCTATCCAAGAGCAATCTATCAATCAATCAATCATCTATCTATCATATCAATCATCTATCTATCATATCTATCAATCATCTCATCTAGCTATCCTCTATCCATCTATCTTTCCATCTATCCATCCATCTGTCTATCCATCTATCCATCCATCTATCATCTATCTATCCCATTCATCTATCTATCCATCTGTCCATCTACGCACCCATCCATCCATACCCTATCTATCATCTATCAATCAATCATCTATCATATCTATCAATCATCTATCCTCTGTCCATCCATCCATCCATCCATCTGTCCATATATTTACCTATCTATCTATCTATCT